>NC_041385.1:298944465-298964694 GCF_002162155.2 Triticum dicoccoides | reverse complement strand
GCGGTGGATCTAGCTAGGGCGGGGCGTCGGGGAGGAGAGAGGAAGAGAAGGGAGAGTAACGGGCGAGGGGTGGCGTCCGTTAGTTACTCGGCTCTTTGCCGTCCGCAACTCTTTGTCATCCGCCGTTATCTCTCTTTCTCGTCTGCTAGCAGACGACAAAGAGGTGGGGGTGTTAAGTTTTTTTAAAACGGGCGGGTGGGTGGGGGCGACCTCCCTCTTTGCCGTCAGTTGGTGGACGGCAACGAAATGGCTCATGGCAAAGAGGTTCTTTGCCGTCTGCCGTTTCTTTGCCGTCTGCTTTACGGTAGCTGATGGCAAAGAGCTTCTTTGCCGTCCGCTAGCGGACGGTGAAGATCTGGCAGATGGCAAAGTATCTGATTCCAGTAGTGGGACATGATGTAGAGGCCCTCCATGGTTGATTCCCTCTCCGGCAGAGCACCGACAAAGGCTCCAAGATGGCATCTCGCGGATACAGAAGGTTACGGCGGTGGAAATAGTTTTTCGGGGTGCTCTTCGATGTTTTCAGGGTATGTGGGTATATATAGGAGGAAGAAGTAGGTCAGTGGACGCTCGAGGGGCCCATGAGGGTGGAGGGCGCGCCCACATGTAGGGGGCGCGCCGGGCACCCTCGTGGCCGCCTCCTCTGTTGCTTGACCTCCACTCCAAGTCCCCTGGGTCAGGTTCGTTCCAAAAAGATCGCGCCCAAATGTTTCATTCCGTTTGGACTCTGTTTGATATTCCTTTTCTTCAAAACACTGAAATAGGCAAAAAAAAACAGCAATTTGGGTTGGGCCTCCGGTTAGTAGGTTAGTCCCAAAAATGATATAAAAGTGTAAAGTAAAGCCCATAAACATCCAAAACGGGTAATATAATAGTATGGAACAATCAAAAATTATAGATACGTTGGAGACGTATCATGGCCGAGTAAGGAGCGACACAGGTTGAAGTAGAGGCGCCGATGTAGCATGTCACACAGTCTTGTCTATATCGTGTACACTTACGTACAACCATGCTTCAAGATAGTAAATACGGCTACGTACATACATATGGGCGGGGTCCCTAACGTGTACACGACTAATCCAATTCACGGCAGCCAACTGGCTGGGTCGGAACGAAGTAAACAGCGCCACGTGTTCAATCGGGAGCCAACCGGCTTGGGCGGAACAACCGAAACGACTCTGGCGTACCGCAGAATGGAAAAACGGCCTTCTGTTCGACCGCGTATAGTCGATATGGGGTCCTGTTCATCAGGAAGGGTGTGGCATACCTGTAGGATCGAAAGTATGTCTAGAGGGGGGGTAGTGATTAGACTACTTGACCAAATAAAAATCTAGCCTTTTCTCAATTTTAAGTCTTGGCAGATTTCAGCAACTTTACACAAGTCAAGCAATCAACCTACACATGCAATTCTAAGAGTATAGCAACAGAATTTAATACATTGCACGTGAAGGTAAAGGGAGGAGTTTGAGGGAGAAAATGCAATGTAGACACGGAGATTTTTTAGCCGTGGTTCCGATAGGTCGTGCTATCATACATCCACGTTGACGGAGACTTCAACCCACGAAGGGTAATAGCTGCGCGAGTCCACGGAGGGCTCCACCCACGAAGGGTCCACGAAGAAGCAACCTTGTCTATCCCACCATGGCCATCGCCCATGAAGGACTTGCCTCACTAGGGTAGATCTTCACAAAGTAGGCGATCTCCTTGCCCATACAAACTCCTTGGTTCAACTCCAAAATCTTGACGGAGGCTCCCAAGTGACACCTAACCAATCTAGGAGACACCACTCTCCAAAAGGTAATAGATGGAGTGTTGATGATGAACTCCTTGCTCTTGTGCTTCAAATGATAGTCTCGCCAACACTCAACTCTCTCTCATAGGATTAGATTTGGTGGAAAGATGTTTTGAGTGGAAAGCAACTTGGGGAAGGCTAGAGATCAAGACTTATGTGGTTGGAATGGAATATCTTGGCCTCAACACATGAGTAGGTGGTTCTCTCTCAGAAAATGAATGCTGGAAGTGTAGGCATGTTCTAGTGGCTTTCTCCACGAATGAAGAGAGGGTGGAGGGGTATATATAGCCTCCACACAAAATCTAACCGTTACACAGAATTTACCAAACTTGGTGAGACCGAATCAGAAAACTCGGTCAGACCAATTTAGTTCATAATGTGACCGGTAGGCGTTTCTGTCGGACCGACATGTCAACTCGGTGGGACCAAATTCTTTAGGGTTAGGGCATAACATAATCTCGGTGAGACCGCTTACACAAACTTCTTCGGATCGACTTTGGTAAGAAGCTAACCAGAGAGTTGGTCAGGAAAACTCGGTGGGACCGATTCGCTCATCTCGGTGAGACCAAAATGTTACAAAGGGGAAACAGAGAGTTTGCATTGCGAACTCGGTGGGACCGATCGCTCATCTCGGTTAGACCGAAATGTTACAAAGGGAAATAGAGAGTTTGCCATCCCATCTCGGTGAGACCGAGATCCCTATCGGTGAGTCCGAAGTGACTAGTGTTTCTCGAAGTGGCTATGTCAAATGAACTCAGTGGCTCCGGATAGATCAAATCGGTGGGGCCGAGTTTGACTTTTAGTTTGGGACATATATGGATATCAGAAAGTGGTTGAGCATTTTTGGAGCATATCACTAAGCATCTTGAGCAAGCGAGCCATTAAGCAACGCATCATCCCCTTATAATAGTATTGGCTTTTCCTATGGACTCAATGTGATCTTGGATCACTAAAAGTAAAATGTGGAGTCTTGAGCTTTAGAGCTTGAGCCAATGCTTTGTCCTTAGCACATTCCTAATCCATGCCATGCCAATGATTGAACTTCCCTAAAATATTCATCTTGAAATAGCATTAGTTCAATGAGCTATATGTTGTTAATAATTGCCAAAACCACCCAGGGATAGTTGCACTTTCAATACTGCAAAACAAAGGAAACAGACTTCTGTTCGAGTGCCTACGGTCGAAACGGGGTGTTGTTGATCGGGAGGGGTGTGGCGTACCACAAAATGGAGGAATCGGACTTGTGTTGGAGCGCATATGGTCGAAATGGGGTCCTGTTCATCGGGAGGGTTGTGGCGTACCGCAAAACGGGACTCCACGGGCTACTGTTCATCCACCATCGACTTCCCCCAACCCCCACCTGCTATTGTTCATCCACCATCGACTTCCTCCAGCCTCGACCAGCTACTGTTCATCAATGGGGTCCTGTTCATCTAGCCCCCACCGGCTAAGGATCATCCAGCCCTCCACCATCTACTGTTCGACCAGCCCTCGACGGGGTCCTGTTCAACAAGCCCTCCATGGGGTCCCTCCACCAGCTACTATTCATCCACCCCACCACCTCGATCGGGGTCCTGTTCATCCAGCGACAACAACCGCTACTACCACGGGATCCTGTTCATCCAACCCCCACCGAGAACTGTTCATCCAACCCCCACCGGGAACTGTTCATCAAGAGGCATCTTTGATAGGCTTCAATTAGCAGCAGTAGAGAAGGAATCACTCGGGTTCATTAACAGCAAGGGATCGATCAGGGTTTAGTAATGTAACTAGTGCAATCGCTTAGGTTCAGTTAGAGCCCAACGCCTTGCTCGTGTTCAGTTAGAGTGCAATGCCTCACACACGCGCGCGTACATGTATGAGAGAAACGCGCAAACCTCCATGCATCGCTCAGCCACGACCACCCACCGTAACCGGGAACTCCCTGGTATTTTTCTCACCCTTGCTTCTACCATGATTTTTTTCCGTCATGGACGACCCAAAGAATGTCATGCAGGTGCATTTGCGGCATGCCCAGGAAGAAAAGCCCATTTTCTGTCATGATTTTTTTGTCATAGAAGTAGGATCCCACCACATCTATGATGATACCGGGTTTTTTCACAATTATCGTCATAGAAGTGTCATAAGCATGATAGAAAAAAATTCGTTCGGACCAAAATGTCATGGTTGTTTCTTTTTTCGTAGTGAAGGAATGTGGCCAATTTAACCATGCAAAATAGTGCCAAGCAAATTGTTTGGCCAGTTAACAGAGTGCAATCAGATGCTGAATGGCGAGCAAGTGACTGTATAATCACCACAAAATGTATATAGTGGTAGTAATGAGCATATTCTGAAGTTCGGTTACCGTCTTATGCTTTTCGCTTGAAATACACTTGCTGCCAGTGTATTTATCTCTTATCTCACTCTATCTGTGGAGCCGAGTAGGCCAACATGCCAGTGCCTAAATTGGCACACGCCACACCATTATTGTTGTACTGGTTTCATAAGAGCAAAGAAGCATTCACGTCTACCGTACAAACTCCAGATATGAGTTACAAATTCTATGAAGACGAATACAAAAATTTGAATCCACTTTATGCCCAATTTCTCTCTATAGGCCCTCCAAAAGTACATCTCTAAAAGTTCTCGCATGTTACATCTAACAACTATGCAATACATCACTACTATACTCTAACATAATAAATCATGTGTTTTTAGTTTTACTAGATCTCATATTTATACTTAATTATTCAGTTTGCATACATTAAAATTGTCTTTGAAATGTATGGCTAGTATCATCTACTGATATGAAAGGTCAGACTACACACACACACACCACTACAAAAAAAATAAAATTCCATGATGATAGTAGGTCATGTTTTCTGTCATGCATGTACATCCATGACGATCTTATGAAAAAATCAAGATAGTCATACCTGTGTTGTCGTAGAATTGTTACATGATAATACCAAAATCATTATCACGGAAGTGTCCACTTCCATGACAATAAATGCCGCCTCATAGAAGTGCTTTCCTCAAGGGTAACCTACACGTGGCATCCACCATAACGGGTCACCTTTAAGCTATCAGGTCCGGTTTTGGATCAGATAACCCACTAGCAGCCTCGACCAATGGTGATTTTCCACGTGTAAAATTCTCATTAGCCGATGGAACCACATGTCAGCTCCCTGTTGGCACAGATGTCACTCATCCAATGGGAAAGATGCACCTATGATATGTTGACATGTGGATCGGCCCAAAAGTGGCCCATAAAGATTAAATTGGTCGGCCCAACAAAAGGCACACAAGATTTTGCACACCATAATCGGCCGGCCCAGCTAAAGGCCCACAAGATTTAGCAGACCATAATGGGCCGGCCCAGCTAAGGGCCCACAGGATTTTATAGACCATAATGGGCCGGCCTAGCTAAAGGCCCACATGATTTTGAAGACACTAGTGGGCTCACCCGTTAACAGGTTGCCATGTTTTGGGCCAAATGCCGCCCATATTTGATCCGGTCCATTAACATCCTGCCATGTTTTGGGTCTAATAAGGGCCAATATGAGATCCGGCCCGTTAATAGCTTACCATGTTCTGGGCCATATTACGGCCCATATCACCTCCGGCCTTTTAAGAGCCTTTTGGCTAAATTATGGCCCATATCAAATTCGGCCCGTCAACTGGACCGTGTGCTTTTGGGCCCACTTGAGGCCCGGTTAGGATTTTTGTTTGCTAAAGGACCATTTAGTAATACGACCTGATATTTGGTTTGGCCTTTTAAAGGCCTATTTAACATTTCGGCCCTATATTTATTTTGGCCTGTTAAAAGCCCGTCATATAGTTGGGCCTAACTGTGGCCCGCTTTGCATCCGGCCTGCTAAAAAGCTCTTCCTTGAATTTGCTTTAATTTTATTCCTTTTTCGAACTCCAACCAAAGTAGATTCGAGGACGAGTCACTTCAATTATCCTGCGCTCGCAGTTTGGTCAAGAAATAATCTGATTGGGCCAAACAAGGACCGAGACAATTTCGGCCTGTTAATGGCCCATGATGTGAATGGCACAATCATGGGCCCCGGTCTATTTTGGCCTGCTGTTCGGCATTTTTCAGGCCCAACCTACTTTTGAGCCTCCTAAAAGCCATTTGGTCGGCGGTTTACTCAGCCTTTTAAAGGTCCAAAACTACTAGTGGGCCAGTTTACATTAGGCCTGTTAATGGAGCAAGATGACTGGGCCCATGATGCGTCCCATACATAATGATTTGCATGACAGGCCGCTTATGTACCATAATTTTACGGTTTGGCCGGTTTACTTTTCATGGAGAGACATGATATATATACAGTAAAATAACTGCATCATCATGAATAAGAAAAAACCTAGACTATAAATAAAGAAATTACGGCATATTACATCTACTGGGCATCAAAGTTCACCACTATGATAATAAAGCACAAGCAGACTGCAGATTACATACATTGGGCATCAAAGACCGCCACAAATGCAAATAAACACACCGACAAAATAATATACAAAATCTAAATCACTTCAATAGAGTTCAATAAAGGTTAGCCCTGCTAAGGAGCTACATCATAAGCAGCTGAGCAAGCCGATGACACTACGCTTGTTTGACGCTTATATCCTCCGCACTCTGAAAGAGAAACAAGCTGTCGGTGTACTAGAATAGGGGTACCCAAGTATCCCGAACTTGTGCACGGGCAGTTGCAGCACCCTGCAGCATGGCTTGCCGGGTGACCGCCAAGGTCCTCCGTGGTTCCTTTGGAGCCATTCAAGAACAAAGTATTTAAGCTCAGGAGATAAGGCCCCGGCAAGAGGAGCTTGCCGGGAAGGCCAACCAAGGCATCTCAAGGAACTTGCCGCGATGCACCGCGCGTCCCGGCAAGGCCCGGTGAGGGACAAGCTTCCGGACCTAACAAGACAACGGCCGCGGCAATGCGCTTGCCGCGGCAGGCCACCACTCTGTACCCACACTCCAGCACATCCACCAACGTGTCGCTCTGGGGGCCGTTCCAGGCGCGCGTGGCGAGAGGCTGTGCAGCCAGCGGTGCTCGGTGGCATGCGAAGCTGACAAGACTGCCATCATGGAGAGCGATGGCGCCCCTGACGGTCCCTTTTCACACTGTTTGGGCGACGCAGACGGGCATTCAATGCCTTTGTCCCCTGCCGTCAGGGTTAGGTAGGATGCACTATGCAGGTAGCTGTACCAACCGCAGCTCCTTCTACGTTTTTACCCTCATCTGCATTGCCACCTGTCGGTGACCCCTTTAGCATATAAAAGGAGGCCCATGCGCAACGTAGAGAGGGGGGGGACCCAGAAAAGACACACGCTCGGTCTCGTTAGCAGCTAGAGTGTACTGTAGCATTCAGCACTCCCGAGCAAGAACACAATACAATCAGACAAGCAGCAGTAGGAGTATTATCTCTTCGGAGAGCTCCGAAGCTGGGTAAACTGCTCGTGTGCTTCGCCTCGATCTGCTCTTCGTCGGATCTCCGCCCCCCGCCGAACCGAAATGGGCCCGGTCCACCGGCCCCATAGGTGTTCGTGGATCAGTTTCCCCGACATCTGTGGCGCGCCAGGTAGGGGGCGTCGAGATTGTGTGAACCTGATCCGGCGTCCACACGAGCTAGATCTTCATTTCCTTCACCGACATACCACCGAAGAAGAAGACTTCGGCGGAAGCAGCTCCGTCCACGTCACTTCCACCACCACTGGAGCAAACGGGTGGTGGGGAGGACGCCGGCGGAAGAACAGACATCGACGAGGGAGCTCACGACGCTGCCAGGTCCAAGGACAAGGCCGTGCAAACCTCGGCGTCCGTACATGTACCGCGCCCATCTCTGGAGGCGCAAGACCGACAACGTCATGGTATTCCAGTACCATACATTCGTTGGAACTAGATCGAGCTGGTGGATCTCATGGCGCTCAAGACCAGCATGCACGCCAACATGCTGGCACGAGCGAGACACGGTCGCCTGGACGGGATGCTGCTCCTTCTAACATAGTTAGAAGTCCGAGCATATCCCGCTCCTCGCACCGTTCGCCACTGCCGCCAACCACTCCAGCAGAAGCTTTGGCGTGAGCTCAACTGCTCCTGGATTACCCTCCAGCGGAAGACAAGATCGACCAATGGAGGGCTACCATTCAGAGTCTCATCGGCTTTGCCAACGGCGACACTCCGCGGCAGCCAAGTGCATCGCGGCCGCGGCAGGACTGCCAGGCACGAGCCGGTGGCGACGAAACCGGTGGGGGTGCAACCACCATGCACTCTCCATCCCGAAGGCCAAGATCGCCGACTCGTAGGATCCACCTCGACAGTGACTCCACCGCATCGTCAGATCCATGAGCTCGTCGCGATCAGCGCCAAGTTCTTCACGAACGACAGCAAGAAGACGCTCGTACTCGCATCGAGCGCCAAAGTGAAGCGCGACGTCAATCCGACAAGCGCGCTGGGCCCTCTGTTGACGTGCATGCGCCAGGGGAACCAAGCGACTTGCCGTATGCGGTAGGTTGCCCTGCGTTCACTCGTGAGCTGCGGCAAGTCCAGTGGCCTAGTACGAAGAATTTCAAGCCAGATGTACCAGAGAAGTACGACGGCAAGTCGCATCCGTCGGAGTTCCTCAGCATCTACACCATCGCGGTGCAAGCTGTTGGGGGGGCGGGACGACAAGATCCTTGCCAACTACTTCCCGCTGGTGCTCAAGCCCAATGTCTGATCCTGGCTCATGCACTTGCCGGACAACTCCATATCCTCCTGGGATGATCTGTGCCATCAGTTTGTCGGCGCCTTTACAGGCGGCCACAACCCACATGGCCAAGAGAGTGACCTTCATCTGCTCGCCCAGAAGGAAGGAGAGCCCCTGCGCAAGTACATTCAGAGATTCAGCCACGTACAACACAACATCCCAGATGTCCACCCTGCCGCGGTAATCAGCGCGTTCCATCAGAACATGCGGAACCGCAGGATGCAGGAGGAGATGGCGATGTGCAAGATCAGAGATGTCAGTGAGCTATATGCCCTGGCCGACAAGTGTGCACGTGCTGAGGAAGGGAGGAAACTCCCCGGAGAGAATACAGGAGCAGGAGGATCTGATGGTGAGGAGACTGCCCCGGCAAGGAAGAACCGGCGGCGGAACAACAGGAAGAAGAAAGGCAAAGATGTGCTAGTTGTTGAGCAGTCCGGCAAGAGAGCCGAAGTTGGTAGCTCCGGCAAGGAGGTTGCCGCAGCTGTGGTAGTCGCCGACAAGCAGGACAGCACCAACAAGCAGTATTGCAAGATTCACCACACCAAGGGCCATGACCTCCAGAGCTGCAAGAAGGTCGAGCAGCTAGTCGAGCAGCAAAAGGCTGAATACGAGCGACGCGACAAGGAGAAAGCCCAGGAAGGTGCTGGAGGAACTAGCAATAAACGTCCCGGCCGAGGAGGACGTCGCGGCAAGGCCAAGCAGCGGCAAGGAGACAGACCTCCCCGCGGCCGCGACAAGGATGAAGATGACGACGATGATGAAGATATGGATGAAGATGAGACCGATGAGCAGGAGTTCCAGAAAGCCACAGAGGTCCTGTGCGTTGACGGTGGTGCTTCTCTGCATACTTCACACCGCCAGCTCAAGCAGTGGGTGCGGGAAGTCAATGCAGCAGAACCACCCATCGAGTCACGCAAGCCTCTGAAATGGTCCAGCACGCCTATCATCTTTGATATTGAGGACCACCCTGATCGCATAATTGCGGTCGGGTGCTTGCCGATGTTGGTTTCACCAACGATCCGCAACCTCAAGGTCACTAAGATGCTAGTTGACGGCGGGGCCGGCTTGAACCTAATCTCCTCTGCGGTGCTCCAGAAGCTTCAGATCCCTGATAGCGAGCTCGAAGAGACCGGCACATTCCAAGGAATTAATCCGGGAAGGAGCAGGCCGAAGGGAAAGATCACGTTGCCGGTAACATTTGGCAGCTAGCTAAACTTCAGGACTGAGAGGGTCACTTTTGACGTTGCTGACTTTCCATTGCCTTACAATGGAATACTTGGCCGTCCAGCACTCGCCAAGTTCATGGTAGCCTCTCACTATGCATACAATGTACTGAAGATGCCAGGCCCGATAAGTGTCATCTCTGTCCCTGGCGACAAGAAGGATGCTCTTATCTGCGCCGACAAGATCTACCGGGAAGCAGCAGCCGCAACAGATCGCAAGTCACTTGCCGCTGAAGCTCCCGGGGCGAAGAAAAAGACCAAGTCCGGCAAGAGCTCTGATGCCCACTCCGGCAAGCGCACCTCTTCGGAGTGCTGTGCTACCGTCGAGGACGCACCATCGAGCTCCACCGGCAAGTGTAAGAAGACAATGGCAGCTCCACTAGAGACCAAGAGGGTGGCCGCCAAGGAGGACGGCACTGGTGGTACCTTCACCATCAGTGCCACTCTCGACCCTAAATAGGAAAGCGCGCTCGTTGCTTTCCTGCGGGCGAATGTCGACGTGTTTGCCTGGCAACCATCTGACATCCCCGGTGTTCCCAGGAAAGTAATCGAGCACCATCTTGCCGTCTGTCCTCATGCACGGCCCGTCAAGCAGAAAGTTAGGAAACAGGCATTGGAGCGCCAAGAATTCATTGCAGAAGAGATCAAGAAATTGGAAGCAGCAGGCCTTGTCAGAGGAGTGCTCCATCCTACGTGGTTGGCCAATCCTGTAGTCGTCCGCAAGGCAAACGGGAAATGGAGGCTTTGTATTGACTTTACCGATGTTAATAAAGCTTGCCCCAAAGACCCATTTCCCTTGCCGCGCATCGACCAGATTGTTGACTCCGCGGCCGGATGTGACTTGCTTTCATTTCTTGATGCATACTCAGGATATCATCAGATCTTCATGGCACAAGAGGATGAGGAGAAGACCGCATTCATTACCCCATGTGGCACATATTGTTTCGTACGGATGCCTTTCGGTTTGAAGAATGCTGGTTCAACATTTGCAATGGTAGTCCATGACGCTTTTGAACCGCAAATGCACAGAAATGTGGAAGCCTACATGGATGACATAGTGGTCAAGAGCAAGGACAGAGCGACTCTGATTCAAGGTTTGGATGAAACCTTTGCAAATCTGCGCAAGATCGACCTCAAGCTCAACCCCGAGAAGTGCGTGTTTGGAGTCCCCTCCGGCAAGCTTCTCGGGTTCTTTGTGTCTCAACGCGGAATTGAGGCCAATCCCGACAAGATCAAGGCCATTGAGCAGATTGAAGCACCGAAGCGCGTCAAGGATGTACGAAGACTTGCCAGTTGCGTAGCTGCTCTCAGCAGGTTTATCTCTAGGTCTATTGAGCGCGCCCTACCATTTTTCAAAATATTGAAAAAGCCAGGACCAATGAAATGGACTCTGGAAGCGGAGGCTGCGCTGCAGGACTTGAAGAGATACCTGTCGTCCACTCCAACACTTGTCGCACCTAAGACACAAGAGAAGTTGCTGCTATATATAGCGGCAACCAATCAGGTGGTTAGTGCTGCGTTAGTAGCGGAGAGGGAGGTGGATGATGAACCAGCAACCACGGCAAATGCATCCACCGACAAGCAGAGGACTTCACCGGCAAGCTCTGGTCCCGACAAGGACGGATCTGCACAGGAGCATGAGAAGGTGCAGAAGAGAATGGTGCAGCGCCCAGTTTACTTTGTCAGTTCCCTTCTGCAGGGGGCTAGGTCAAGGTACTCTGGTGTGCAGAAATTGCTTTTCGGCCTCCTCATGGCCTCGAGAAAGCAGCGCCATTACTTCCAAGCACATGAGATCACAGTTGTCACTCGCTTTCCGTTGAAGAGGATACTGCAAAATCCAGAAGCAACAGGCAGGATTGTCGAGTGGGCACTAGAACTGTCAAGCTTTGGCCTCAAGTTTGAGAGCACTTCAACTATCCAAAGCAGAGCATTGGCGGAGTTCATAGCAGAGTGGATGCCAACACCAGATGAAGAAATTCCAGAAATAAGCATCCCCGTCAAGGAAGCAAGCAAAGAGTGGCTGATGTACTTTGATGGTGCCTTCTCGCTGCAAGGCGCCGGTGTTGGCGTGCTACTTGTTGCACCCACTAGAGAGCACCTCAAGTACGTAGTCCAGATGCACTTTTCCAAGGAGCAAGCAATGAACAATACTGCAGAGTATGAAGGATTGCTTGCCGGTCTCAGGATCGTAGCAGACCTTGGGATCAAGAAGCTCATTGTCAGGGGTGACTGACAGCTTGTCGTCCGCCAAGTGAACAAGAATTACTAGAGTCCATTGATGGAAGCCTACGTTGATGAAGTGAGAAAGCTAGAAGAGCACTTTGACGGCCTACAGATGGAGCATGTTCCGAGAGCTCAGAACGACATTGCTGATGGCCTGTCAAAGTGCGCCGCACTTAAGTTACCCGTGGAACCAGGGATCTTTGTGCTCAAGATGACTCAACCATCCGTAACACCATCAACTAGACAAAGAAATAAGAGGAAGTTGATTTTTGGTGACTACTTTCCGGCAGAGCTCCCCGAAGCCGCCGCCAAGAAGGTCCCCAAGATCAACACCAAGGATGCTGAGGAGCAATTTGCCCCAGCGAGCCCTAGGGCTTGTTCCGTTGAAGCAGACGCTCCCAACAAGCTTTGCTCCGGCAAGCTTGCCGGGGAACATCAAGCTCCGGCAGAGCCCCAAGTTCTTGCCGTAGAAGCGGATGTTCCCACAGCAGCAGATGTGCCTTTAGTCCTTGTTGCCGAGCCGCAAGCGCCAACATGGGCATAGCAGATTGTCCATTTCCTTCAGACAGGAGAACTTCCCGAAGAGCAAGAAGAAGCAGAAAAAGTATCCCGGCAGTCAAGTATGTACCAGTTTGTCGACAACACACTGTACAGAAGAAGACTCAACGGTGTGAAATTGAAGTGTATTCACCGGGAAGACGGACAAAAGCTGTTGGCAGAGATACATGGAGGCATATGTGGTCACCACATTGGCGCAAGAGCACTTGCCGGCAAAGCGTTCCGGCAAGGTTTCTTTTGGCCGACAGCCCTCCAGGATGCAACCGCACAAGTAACTAAGTGTGAAGCATGCCAGTTCCATTCCAAGCAGATACACCAGCCAGCTCAAGCTCTCCAGACGATCCCTTTATCCTGGCCATTTTCGGCTGGGGGCTCGATATCCTCGGCCCCTTTCCCCGAGCTGTCGGGGGCTTTGAGTACTTGTACGTTGCAATCGACAAGTTCACAAAGTGGCCACAGGTGGAACCAGTGAGGAAGGTGATAGCACAGTCAGCAGTCAAGTTCTTCAGGTCGATTGTTTGTCGTTTCGGGATCCCTAACAGGATCATCACCGACAACGGCACGCAATTCACGAGCCGCACCTTCATGCAGTACGTCCAAGATCTTGGCGCCAAGGTCTGCTTTGCTTCTGTTGCTCATCCAAGAAGCAACGGTCAAGCGGAGAGGGCAAATGCTGAAGTGCTGCGTGGGCTCAAGACCAGGACTTTCGACAAGCTGTGCAAGTGCGGAAGGAACTGGATCGAGGAGCTGCCGGTGGTTCTTTGGTCGATCAGGACGACGCCAAATCGAGCCACTGGCCAGACACCTTTCGCTCTAGTCTATGGAGTAGAGGCAGTTCTCCCCACGGAACTCGTATACGAGTCACCTCGAGTGCTCGCTTATGATGAGCTTGAGCAAGATCAGCTGCGACAAGATGACGCGCTACTCCTTGAGGAGGACCATCTTCAGGCTGCTGTACGAGCTGCTCGATACCAGCAAGCTTTGCGCCGCTACCATACCCGCAAAGTTAAAGCCAGAAGTTTCGAGGAAGGCGACCTTGTTCTTCGGCGCGTTCAGTCCGCCAAGAATTCCAACAAGTTGACTCCGAAGTGGGAAGGCCCTTATCGGGTGAAACAAGTCACTAGGCCTGGCGCTGTTCGCCTTGAGACCGAAGATGGCGTACCGGTGAGCAACTCCTGGAACATTGAGCATCTTCGTAAGTTTTACCCGTAGGGCGCGGTTGCCGGAACCCGTTCCGGCAACCACCTTTTGTACAAGTCTTGCCGATGTTGCATGTAATCCTTTGTACAAAGCCGGGCGCAGATCCCGTGCATAAGTAAAGCTCATGTGCTCTGCACATCTTGTCAATTTCATGCTTTTTACTTTATATTTGCATGCATTATCTGACACTTTGTGCAGCGCAACCCCCGGTAAGCAATAATGAGTCGGAAGGCACCATATCTTTATTTTCTCTTCTTTCTTTTCCTAATAAAGGAAAGCAAGGTTCCCTCGCACACAAGTGTGCCGGGGGGAAAGGAGAGGATTATGATGTGGACCAGGCATCGTTCAAGCAAGTTTCGCCTTACCGGAAAGCAAACGACAGAAAAGCTAAGTTGCCAAAGTTTGAGCAATCAGTTTTAAATTTTTAAGTTATCTTCCTTGAACGACCGTGCTTTGTATGGAAAACCTATGCGCGGAGGAACCAACTCGTAGCTAGCTGCGCCCTTACTTTGTTTCGAGTCCGCTCAACAATTTAAGTGAGCTGCGACTAGATGCGACAAGGTTTCTTGTCGGTAGCGGCACCGCCAGCAGGCTGCTGACGTCCTGCACTCAGCGCTCGCGGCTAAGGTGCCTGCGCCGGCAAGTTCCCTAAAAGCCTAGGGCAGAAATATACAAAGTAAGGAATCAAGTAAAGGAAATAACATAGCAAATCTCTACCCAAAACAGAGTTATATTACAAGATAACTTGTCGCAGCTCTAACAGAATGTTCTCATGACATGACCAGCGGCGACAAAGAAAAAGAAAAGAAGGGAGGCCTAATCTACGGATCGCCCTCAACCCTCTTGATCATGCTCACCTTGTCCACAATGGGTGCGACAAGGGCCTTGAGCACTTCCATGTCAGCATCCGGCAGCAAGGACTTGAGGACGTTGGTGAAGTTGAGGCCTGGGTTGCGGAAGGCCACCTTCATCAGCACCTTCTGGAGAGCCCCCGCGCAAATCCTGCGCGACTCATCGGCCAGCTGCTTTGGGATCCTCTCCCGGAGTCGCTGGAGGGCCGTCGCCACGCCTTTTGAAGAACAGGCTGAGCTTGGCGCTGGGTTGGAGATGCTCGTCGGAGGGATACCCAAAATCCTCCATCCCCAGCTGCGCCAACTCCCCGTCGATGGCTGCGGCAGCATCCACAAGACCTTCAGTCCAATGCTCCACTGTCTCCCTGAAGGCGTCATGGGCGGCAGCAGCACTCGCCAGCAGTGCCTCGTCGGCCTTTACCTTCTCCGAGAAGGCCACCTCCCGCTCCCTGGCACTGTCCAGCGTCTGAGTCAAGGTGGCCAGCTTCAGCTCGAGATCCGCATTGGAATCCTTGGCGGCGCTTAGCTCCTTGGTCCTCTCTACGAGAAGGCCTTGCAGCTCACCATGAGCGGCAGCATCCTTCTCGCGCTCACGCTTGAGCGCGGCAAGCTCCTCGCCGCTCGCCCGGAGATCAGCCTCTAGCTGCGCTACCTTCGTCTCCAGCTCCTTCTTGGCGGCCTCGGCAGCTTCGGAAGCATCCCTTGCTTCCTTGAAGGCCCCGCCAATTGCTTGCTCCCGCGCGACAAGCTCCTCCTCGTGGCTGTCCAGGTTGACCTTGCGCTGCGCCAACTCTCCTTCTTGCGCAAATAAATTTTCAGCGACAAGCCGTTGCTTCTCTTCGGCTTCAGCCTTCTTGAGGAGGAAGGCTTTCCGCTCCTCGAGAAGTTGCTCCCGCTCCTCCGCCAGGGACCGGAGAGCCTCCTGCCTGAGACCCCGGAGCTCCTCTGCGCGCTTCTCAATATCCACCCCCGCCTTCACGACAAGCGCCTCTCGGGACGCCAGTTTGGCTTGGCGGGCGCGGTAAAGAGAAAGCAGCTTCCGCAGCAGCCGCTCCTCCTCAGGCTCGTCACTGCTGCTGCTTGGCGCGTCGACAAGCGCCAGCCCAGCGGAGGCGAGCACCTCTTCGTCAAAGGTTTCTCCTTCGACCGGCGCCCTGGAGCTCGACGCCCAGGGGAGCTTGATGAAGACGCCACCGCCGGCCTTCAAGTAGGCGCCGGGCTGGGGCTCTTCGGAGCCCGACGCTGCGGCAGCGGCAGAGGGATCGGCGGTCGGTGCAGCGCCTGACGCTCCTGCGGCCTCGGGGCTGTCAGTGCAATCGCCAGATTCTTCGCCAGCTTCCGCGGTGGCAGCCTTGGCAGCCTCTTCGCCGGTGGGATCATCGGCGCCGGCCTCTTCTTCGGTGGCGGCAGCATCATTATTGTAGCCGCGCGCGTTCTCCTCACCAGCGGCCTCGGTTTCCATTGGCTCCGTGGCAGGTGGATCTGACGACGGAAGAAGGGAGAGAAGTCAAGCGAATATTCGAAAGGAAAATCAGAAGAAGAAGAACCCAAGGGAAGTTTTCAAGCAAAAGGGGTACCTGTGCTGGGATCTGCAGTCGTGGTCTCCACCACCGGAGGATCACTGGCGCTGTCCCTTGCTGGAGAACTGCCCCTTGCCGGAGAATTCTCCCTTGCAGGGGAACGCTCCCTTGCCGGGGAACGCTCCCTTGCCGGGGAATCCTCCCTCGGCGGCGTAGTCGAAGCAGATAGCACTTCGGGAACGGCCTCCGGGCCCTCCTGGTGAGGCAGCTCTGCTCCTACACAAACCAACAGACAGATATCAGCAAAAGAAGAGCACCCACACACGCTTGAAAGCAGGAAGTAAAACTATGTACTTACGAGGAGGGCTGCGCTGGGGGCTGCTTTGAGGAATGATTGCCGGGTCCGACAAGGTGGTCTTGGACATGTCCTCTGCCGTCGTGGCGGGGTCGTCCTCGATGACAATCACCGGAGCCTTGGCTCTCTTTGCCGCTCTCTGGGCCAGAGTCCTAAAAAGGAATGAGTTCATAGTAAGGCAAATCAGATACAAGACGAAAGCCAACAAAGATCGAAGAACAACAAGAACGACAAGGGATCTTACTCTTCTTCTTCCTCGTCGGAGCTAAGCGAGGAGAGATCGAAGTCCGGCTCGCCTCCGGTGCGACGAGGCGGAGGAGTAGGCTCCCTCGCCCGCTTGGCAGGAGCAGTGGCGGTGGACCGGGAAGTCCCCGCTCCAGTTGCCGCAGCGGCGTGAGGCGCTCCCGCGGCAACAGTGCTTGCCGCGGTAGAGCGTGTCGCACGGCTCGGCGGCTGTTGGCTCGTCTTCCACCCCGCTGCGTCCCCGGCCTTGCGGAGATGTCTCCTTGCCGGAGCCGGGGGCTCCGCCTGCGGCAAGCTGTCTGAAGGTTCGGGCTCTTCCTCGCCGGGCTCGCTCGACTCAGCTTCAGGGCCGGCAAGATCTTCCTCGCCGGCAAACTCCTCGCGCTTGGCAAGGCTTGCCACCTCTGCTGCCTCTGCCTCCTCCACGGTGAACCCGAACTCGCCCGCGGCAACTGCTGCCGCCACCTCTTCCAGCCTGGTGGCGATGCGCTGCATCTCGTCATCAGTGGTGTCGCGAGTGAGGCTCTTCTGCTCATCAGCGCGGACCGGCACTTCTACCAAGTCGTCGAAGAACGCCCGCACGACGTCATCCGCAGGTTCTTGCCAAGTTGGGGCGATTCCGTGCGAATCGCACAATGGCATCATTGCGCGGATCCGGTCGAGCGAAGAATTGTTGCACAACGGAACAACATTCCTCGGCAACGTGAATGGATGCTGAGGATTGCGTTTGAACAGCTCCAGGAGCATCGCATCCAGCTCCAGGACGGTGAAGTTGAAGTTGAGGCCCGGGCGCAGCCTCATGATAACCGCCGAGTTCTTGAACTCCCAGGCGGGTCTCCCCCTCTCCTGCAGGGGGGCGACGCGGCGGCGAACGAAATTTGCGCCAACTGCGCCCACAGTGAGCCCGGCAAGCCTGAGGCAGAGGATCCGGGTGACGGCGATCTTCAGCCTGTCGTCTTCCAGGGCCATGTTGCTCCAATCGTTGCCGCGCACTTTTGGGGCTTGGCGCAGGGCGGTAAATAGCTGCGGGTTCTCCTCGACGATCCAGCACCACTCAGCTCTCCACTCCTCCCATTTGCTGCGGAGCTCTCCCTCCAGATAGGCTTCCTTCTTGCCGACCGTCGAGATCCAAGCAATTCCTCCGGCAAGGGGCTCTCCTCTCTCGACTCAAGGCATGAAGAAGTGGCGGAAAAGGGCTACATTTGGGTGGACTCCGACAAAAGTTTTCGCACAGATGTGCGAAAACTGCCATGGTCAGAATGGCATTGGGGGTGAAATCAAGGAGGCGGAACCCGTAGGTGTTCATTATATCACAGAAGAATTCAGAGAAGGGCGGGCAGAGCCCGCAGTAGAAGAATAACACGAAGAAGGGGTACCCATTCGGAGCTAATCTCGAAGCGCTGGCCAGGAGTACCTTCGTGCGCGGATGCGCTCACGTCTCCGTTGACCAGAAGAGGTAGTAGTACTCCCTCAGCTCCTTCGCGTCAAGCTGAGGGGGGAAAATGGCCCGCTCCTTCCGCAGCGCCGCGAGCCGCTGTGCCTCGGCCGATTTCACGCCCTTCCCCTTGTCGGCTTTCGGAGCCATGGCGGAGGTGGCGGGGGAGATCGGCGGCGTCGGTGGAGCTGGTGGCAATGGGGGACGGAGCACTGCTCTCTTTCGGCTTCGGGAAGAAGGGGGGAGCGGCGGAGATTTTGCAGAATGGAGTAGCGACCGACGAAGTGGGCGAACTGCCCCTGTTTCCCCTGCTTATAAAGAGGGAGGGGGCGGACGTTTCGCCCTTCTGAATAAAGAAACCACCCACGATCTCTCCCACGATGCCGCATTGAACGCGTGCCGTTGGGGGAGGGCGCGGTGGATACGGAGTAAGATTCGGCGTTGCCCGTGCCGCGCGTCCCCGTGCCCTGTTTTGGGCCTGGCCCAATAGCGCTCGGCACCGTGTGTGGCCCAGGCCCGGGGGCTGCTGTCGGTGTACTAGAATAGGGGTACCCTAGTATCCCGAACTTGTGCACGGGCAGTTGCAGCACCCCGCGGCATGGCTTGCCGGGTGACTGCCAAGGTCCTCCGTGGTTCCTTTGGAGCCATTCAAGAACAAAGTATTTAAGCTCAGGAGACAAGGCCCCGGCAAGAGGAGCTTGCCGGGAAGGCCAACCAAGGCATCTCAAGGAACTTGCCGCGACGCGCCGCGCGTCCCGGCAAGGCCCGGTGAGCGACAAGCTTCCGGACCCGACAAGACAACGGCCGCGGCAAGGCGCTTGCCGCGGCAGGCCACCACTCTGTACCCACACTCCAGCACATCCACGAACGTGTCGCTCTGGGGGCCGTTCCAGGCGCGCGTGGCGAGAGGCTGTGCAGCCAGCGGTGCTCGGTGGCATGCAAAGCTGACAAGACTGCCATCGTGGCGAGCGGTGGCGCCCCTGACGGTCGCTTTTCACACTGTTTGGGCGACGCAGACGGGCATTCAATGCCTTTGTCCCCTGCCGTCAGGGTTAGGTAGGATGCATTGTGCAGGTAGCTGTACCAACCGCAGCTCGTTTTACGTTTTTACCCTCATCTGCATTGCCACCTGTCGGTGACCCCTTTAGCATATAAAAGGAGGCCCATGCGCAACATAGAGGGGGGGGGGACCCAGAAAATACACACGCTCAGTCTCGTTAGCAGCTAGAGTGTATTATAGCATTCAGCGCTCCCGAGCAAGAACACAATACAACCAGACAAGCAGCAGTAGGAGTATTATCTCTCCGGAGAGCTCCGAAGCTGGGTAAACTGCTCGTGTGCATCGCCTCGATCTGCTCTTCGTGCGATCTCTGCCCTCCCCGCCAAACCGAAAGGGGCCCGGTTCGCCGGCCCCATAGGTGTTCGTGGATCAGTTTCCCTGACACAAGCAGACAGATGACAGGTTTTGCACATATAAGTATCAGTGCTGACAATTCATCACATTTCTTATTGACGAATAAACTAACACAGTTTAAAATAGCATTAACACGATATGGTATTGTTAAGGTTAAGACATGGCAGGAAATGACATTGTGAAGGAGTTGGCAGCTTCACGACACCACTGGATTATAGATCAAGAACTCATAAGAGTGTGCTATCAATTTATCCCATTTCAGATTGGCAAATAAAGAGACGGTTTAAATAATAGTAGAATGATATGACATTGTTCATAGTTAAGACATTGCAGAATATGACATTATGTTGTAGTGGGTAGGTTCACCACACCACTGGATTACGTATCAAGAACAGAAGCATACAAGCAATGGAAAATAAGATCACTTGCTCTGTATAGTTTAATTTACATGGTATGAAGAAGGAACTTGGTTGTACAACTGAAAACTTAAATTGAGAAAGACAAACTTTTGTTTGTGAACTACCTAATAAACTTTAAACATGTATTTTGATGCAAACACCATAAATAAACAGCTGTTGCAGCCATGCCTAACCAAATATACACAACAAAGTTTGAAGGCTTGAGAAGGACAAACTTACATTAGTGGTGAAGACTGGATCTATAAAGCCCTTGTCCAT
>NC_041385.1:298851842-298944286 GCF_002162155.2 Triticum dicoccoides | reverse complement strand
TTTATTCTACATTTCTTTAAGAGTAAATGTAGATGTGATAATATAAGAAAAAATGGAGAATATTTAACATAAGATGAAGAGTGATGCTACATAACCAAGTAGCTATAAATGTAAGTAGAGCAATACAGGCAAAAGGTACAGCCAAGTGCAATGTAGAGCTAAACTTCTTCAGTACAATCGGTCTTATCCAACCTTATGGTAAGAGTAAATATAGATCTGATGTGTAGTAAATGGAGGGCAAAGGAAAATAAGCTGAAGAGTGATGGTACATGAACAACTAGCTATCAATATAAGTACACTCATAAAGGACATCAGGTACTTACAAGAACAATGCAGACCTAAACTTTTCCATTAGCATTGGATATATTCTACACTAATGTAACCATTAATACATATAAGATAATTTGGAGCGAACAATTGATAAGCAAGCTATCATGCATAATGCTGTCACATAATGAACCTGGTATGAATGCAAGTACAGTGATACAGGACAACAGGTGCTAAAAAGAGCAAACCAGCGGGCAGCATATTTGCGATATCCTGTCGTCCTTTTCAAACCGGAATTCTTCTGCGAGCAGATTTCCTGCAAAAGAGATCCATAAGGCACATGCGGAAAAGTAGAAGTTCAAATTGTCATGTGATATCATAGACAATACCTCATCCTGGGAACGATACTAGTGCATAACAAGGTTTTTCATTCAATGCCTTCTAAATTTAGCACAGGAGACTTGACCGGAAATTCATTTATAGACTTGCCATCAAAGTTTGATGTCCTCGGGTAACACCGATACTGCTGTAATGCTTCCTTGAAAAGAGCAAGCAAGCTTTGTTTGTCATGACTACCCAGATTGACCCTCGCCTACTTACAACAATGTAATGTAAATCATTGATGTGTTCAATCAACAGAAAACAGGAAAATAATCACCATGAATAATAGCACTTACACGTAAGTGGGATAGGAAGATGTGAAAATGGTGTTTGTCTTCACTATAATCTTCCCATGATGGGAATATATGCACGTAGTCCCTTACAACATTGAAAGCATTGTATTTTAAAATGGGAATAACTAGAATGGGGTTCCAATCTGCAAGAATTGGCCGTCTCTGCAGCTGGGATTAATCTTCGTCCGGTGGACTTGCTATACTTATTGCTGGAGTCAAATTTTTCTGTGGTACGGCTGGTGCTATGACAACTGAAATCGGCATACCTTTTGCGGGAGTGCAGGTCCTTTGTGGTGGGGCTAGTGGTGTGGCTAGTGAAGTATGGGTATAGTCTGCTGGAGTCAGTCCTATGTTTTGTGTCACTGATTGTAGAGACAATATAAGTGGGGTGATGTCTGATTCCTTCGGCACCACCACATTTTTCATGCACTTTGCTGATGCTCCTTTAGGTTCGGCAATCACCCTCTTCCTTTTTGATGTCTGATGCACACGAACAACATTTGAGTGGAAAAACATGGTATGATGACAGATGGAATATGTATTGATAATGGATGCGCATGGCATCTTGACATATATGATCAGTAAACTAAGCAGATGGCGGCTCAACAAAGTAGAAGAAATGCAAGACACCTCATGCAAGATACGCACAATCAACTAAACCTTGTCAAATTCGAATAGACACCTTGATGGGTGAATAGGACAGGCCATCTGCCTTCAACTCCTCGAGGTCAAAATAGTCATTAGGATCATATTATAAACAAGAATCTGTAGGTGGGGAGCGCATGAGTTTCATTGCATCCAGAATGGCAATCAATGCCTTGGTGCCAATTTTATTAGTCCTTGCAGTGTTCCACAATATTCTTCTGAGACGCGCATTCTGCTATTCATTGTGATTATGTAAAATATCTGAGAATCATGAAAACATAAATAGTAGTGAGATTATGCTTGAAATGCAGAGGATATTATAATATAGGGGCTCCCTATAAACCCTTGTGTGTTGTCACTGGATTTTGATGAGAGATCCCATGTGTGCTGCAATAAGGGGCAGGCATTAATATAATCTATCACAAATACACAAAAAAATAGGCTCCAGAAGTAAGGATAGTTGGCAGATGATAGGTTCACAATATACTGCATAGAGAGTTTATTGCCAAACCATGATAACAAGAGCACAAAAGAACTAGGCAGATCGTAGTGTACATAAAAGGGGTACACCATAACCAGCATATGTAAATCGGGAAAGTGGAATTGGCTGGAAAATACGATGTTCTATTGCCGCTACTAATTGAAAGCCTATCGATCACGTATAGGCCAGCTCTATTAGATGTTGACTGCAAATGTCCCTGCTCCCCTTCCTAACAAGGAACATACCATACGTACTAAATTAGAATAACAAAGGAGGAACATATTCTTGAGGTTCCGCTTCTTTGCATACAATGTTGGTTGCCCACTCATGATGAATCACAGCGCCCAAAGAAATGCAATTCCATGCTATCTCTCTATATGTGGCCACATGCATTTGGAAAATCAAGTGGGAGCTTTAGCTGACCAATTAAATGTGTGTCTATTAACTAATATCAGTATCATATCACAATTCGTATTTGAAGAAGTAAGCTCTGGACTTATGATTGGTGTGTTGTTTAGCTTCAAGACTGGACTGCTGCTAGTGCGACACAAAGCAGCTACACAGATCACATCGTAGATATAACGGGAAAAACGTAAGCATCAGAAGTAAAATCAGGAAAGTGGAACTTGCTGGAAAATGTGGGCTACTATAGCCGGTACGGCTAGAAAGTCTTCGGATACCAACTCTCTTCAACTGAAGGTGCGGTACTATTAATATCAGTGTAACTCTCAATGGCGACACAGCACCCCGCATTTCCTTGCTAATCTTGTAGGATTCAAGTGGGCAGGCCACTATGTAGGATCGAAAGTATGTCTAGAGGGGGTGATTAGACTACTTGACCAAATAAAAATCTAGCCTTTTCCCAATTTTAGTTCTTGGCAGATTTGAGCAACTTAGCACAAGTCAAGCAATCAACCTACACATGCAATTCTGAGAGTATAGCAGCGGAATGTAAAACAATTGCATATGAACGTAAAGGGAGGAGTTTGAGGAAGCAAACGCAATGTTGACATAGATATTTTTTATCTGTGGTTCCGATAGGTGTTGGTATCGTACATCCACGTTGATGGAGACTTCAACCCACGAAGGGTAACGGTTGCGTGAGTCCACGGAGGGCTCCACCCACGAAGAGCCCACGAAGAAGCAACCTTGTTTATCCCACCATGGCCTTCGCCCACGAAGGACTTGCCTCACTAGGGTAGATCTTCACGATGTAGGCGATCTCCTTGCCCTTACAAACTCCTTGGTTCAACTCCACAATCTCGACGGAGGCTCCCAAGTGACACCTAGCCAATCTAGGAGACACCACTCTCCGAGAAGTAACAAATGGTGTGTTGATGATGAACTCCTTGCTCTTGTGCTTCAAATGATAGTCTCCCCAACACTCAACTCTCTCTCACAGGATTTGGATTTGGTGGAAAGAACATTTGAGTGGAAAGCAACTTGGGGAAGGCTAGAGATCAAGATTTATGTGGTAGGAATGAAATATCTTGACCTCAACACAAGTGTAGGTGGTTCTCTCTCAGAAAATGTATGTTGGTAGTGTAGGCATGTTCCGATGGCTCTTTCCACGAATGAAGAGTGGGTGGAGGGGTATATATAGCCTCCACGCCAAATCCAACCATTACACACAACTTACCAAAGTCGGTGGGACCGAATCGTGAAACTCGATCAGACCAATTTAGTTAATAATGTGACCGTTAGGCATTTCGGTGGGACCGACATGTCAACTCGGTAGGACCGATATCGTTAGGGTTAGGGCATAACGTAATCTCGGTGAGACCGATTACACAAACTCGGTGAGACCGATTTTGGTAATAGACACAGAGAGAGTTGGTCAGCAAACTCGGTGGGACCGATTCGCTCATCTCGGTTGGACCGAAATGTTACGAAACGGAAACAATGAGTTTGCATTGCAATCTCGGTGGAACTGATCGCTCATCTTGGTTTGACCGGAATGTTACGAAGGGAAATAGAGAGATTACAAACCCATCCCGGTGAGACCGAGATCCCTATCGGTAAGACCGAAAAGACTAGGATTTTTGGCAATGGTTATGTCAACTGAACTCGGTGCCGTCGGATAGGAAGTTTTGGTAAGCCGAAGTTTGACGTTTGGTTTGGGACATATGTGGATGTGAGAAAGTAGTTGAGGGTTTTTGGAGCATATCACTAAGCACTTTGAGCAAGAAACTCATTAAGTAACACCTCACCCCCTCTTGATAGTATTGGCTTTTCCTATGGACTCAATGTGATCTTGGATCACTAAAATGAAAAATGTAGAGTCTTGTGCTGTGATCTTGAGCCAATCCTTTTGTCCTTAGCATTTTGAGGGGTCCACGTTTCTCATCCATGCCATGCCAATCATTGAGCTTTCCTGAAATATTTATCTTGAAATAGCATTATCTCAATGAGCTATATGTTGTTAGGAATTACCAAAAGCACCCATGGATAGTTGCACTTTCACACTACAATTCCTATTCCTATGTTTACAAAATCCTATGAATCATAGAGGCCCGAAGAGTTAAAAGTGTCCATCACAACTGACCGAATAGACCTCTACACTGCAAATGTCCCTGCTCCTCTTCACTACAAGGAACATATTGTACTCTATCATACTCCCTCCTTTCCAATATATACGTCTTTGTAGAGATTTCCATTATGGATCGCCTACAAATGTATAAAGATACATTTAGAGTGTAGATTCACTCATTTTGCTCCATATGTAGTCCATGGTAGAATCTATACAAAGACTTGTATTTAGGAACGGACAGAGTACTTATTAAAGAAGAGCAGAAGAGGAACATGCTAAAGAAGAGCAAGCAGATTTTGGATAATAAAATGTTTGTTGGTCAGTTCCCACACATGATGAACTAGAGAGCATTAAGAATGCAACTCCCTGTTGTCTCTCTATATGTGGTGCACGTGCTTTTCAAAAGTAAAGTAGAAACATTAGCTGACTAATTAAAAGTTATCTATTTTAGTAATATGAGCACCATATCAGATTTGTATTTGAGAAACAAGTTTGAATTATGAGTGGCATGTTCTTTAGCTTGATAGATTGAGGAGCACTGCTAAGCAGATATGATGATGGTACTGAATATAAAGGAATGTCTGCATGCAAGTCACGTGACTTTCGTCATTTGGGTCAGTCGACCATTTCAGGTGGTTGGATGAAGATCCCACGTCTCCTAACCCTTCTTCTTCCTCGTCTCTGATTCTTCCCCTACAGAACACCGCACGGGCTGCCGGCCGAACCACTGGCCACGGCCCCCCCGCCCTCCCCTGAACATCCCCCACCGCATGTGTTCCTTCGCCACCCCCACCCCACCCCCGCCCTTACCACGTCGAGTTTTCTTCGTTCAGCGAGGCCCCACCACCGCCAGGCCACTGCCCCGGCAACCATCGTCCCCACCCGAGCCCCTTCCTTCCCTCGGACAAACTCCGGCGAGCTCTCAAAAATCGACTGAACCAAATTTGAAATTTAGTCTACTGTCATTTAACTCGCGTGGAATATAAAAGGGGAAAACCATAAGCATTGCGAGTATAGTGTTGAGCGTGCCATTGCGGATCTGAAGGTGCAAACCGGACAAAGGCAACTTTGCAACAAATGTTTGCTTTCAACTAACAAGTAAAATCGTAAGTGATGGACAAGAAATTGCAGTAAAGCAATGGCGATCTATTTTCTTGCAGCGATAAATAAGTTAAGCAGATAAGAAAGGGTACAGCCTCTGGTGCGGCGCCGTGTATGCATCTGCTGAGAATTTGACGGTGCTGCGGTTGTGATGGCTGTCGACGGCGTGGAAGAAGATCTAGGAGGGTAGATGGTGGCGGCGGGGGAAATATTCCGGCACGATGGATGAGACGGTCGTAGGAGCGGCACCGGCAAGGTGGACGACGGCGGGGATGAAGAAAGAGGACAGGATGCAAGGATCCTGGTCCGAAGCCGTGGAGAAGAGAGGTCGATCTCTTGTAATGGATGATAGCGTTGAGGTATCACCTCCGGCATGGTAGAGGAGGATGGAGGTGGATGGGGTGGCGGATGGGGGAGGCTGGGGTGGAGAGGGTGTTTTGGCACCCATGGAGTACGAATGGGGAAATTGAGGGAGAGAGGATGGGGAACCATGCCTTCGGGGCGCGCTTGTCTCAAATGCGAGGAAATTTACAAACTTGGACCCTGTGTAAACTTTCCTACACCACAACAATATTAGCCGGTTGGGGATAGGACGGTAACCTCACATACACCGAATATTTGTCGCTGGAGATTTCAGCTGAGGAGAGTTTGTTTTGGCGCCCACCGTGTATGAATCCGGGTGAGAGGCGGTTATGTCACGTAAGAGTGAAATTACAAACCTGCTCCAATCAAGACCTATTGAAATCGAACCGACATGTGTTGCATGTCAGGGACAGGCGGTAATTTCCATCTCCCATATTTTTGTTTCAGGCGGTTACTGCGAGTTTGGCCGCTTCGTTCAAATTTTTTTAGGAAAAGCTTTCATGTTTACTGTGCCAACTCAATTCCAATCCATTTTGTATTCTATTTTTGTTCAGGCATGATCCATTTTCGATTGGAATAAAATTCTATATACATCATTTTTATATATACTTTCAAAAGCACAACAATGAATTCTGCTCCTTTATATATATAATATGATTTACAAATACAATGATCTCAAAATCATAACATTGAATTCAATTTTTTTAAACCAAATTATGTTCTACTAAAATGTATGGATTGGTAATATCTACATATTAAATAACATAGATGGAATGAATTCATACAAGCATGCATGTTTGTGTCAGGACCCCGACTCAATGCCACATCGATCTAGCATGTAACACCTCATATCACTTTGCAGCCTCACGCACGGTATTCCCACGGGTGTCGCCCTACCTTTACCCGAGACCATTTGCGCCTTTTGGCACACGTATATGATAGTGTCGCTAGCATCTATATGATAAGGAGCCCGGGCTAACATGGCTAGTCGTAAACCCAAAGTGGCACAAACTTACAAGGACAGGCATCCATGACCCAGCATCGAACGTGTCGGTCATCAGCGAGTGAATCCAGGCTGTAGCACTGGGCTAGCAGGACTCCGGTGAACCAGGCTGTAGCGGGCTAACAGGACTCCGGTATTCATCGCGTGACATTTCCCCGAAGGGACAGACACAGGAACGAAGAAGGACACATGCCGGCCAGCCTAAGTGTTCTGGAGCAGTAGCAAGCTACCATTGGAAACACTAGGAGACATTTCCCGGTAAGAGAGGCTACTAAGGATAAACAACTAGATAGTCAGATCCCACACATACCAAGCATTTCAATAACATACACACAATATGCTCGATATGTGCAAACACAACATGGCATCACAACATGACTCTATGACTCAAGTATTTATTCATTAGGCTCCAAGGAGCGAGATATTACAAACATAGGTCTCGTGACCCAACATTCAGAGTATACAAGTCAAAGCACAAGCGGAAGCTATCATGTCTGAGTACAGACAACTATAAATGAAAAAGGCTGAGAAGCCTGACTATCTACCAGATACTGCCGAGGGCACAAGATCGTAGCTGAGGTAACAAGCTAAACGTCAAAGTCCAAGCGGAACTACTAGTGAGACTTAAGTCTCTCTGCAAAAACATAAAATAGGCAAACGTGAGTACAAATGTACCCAGCAAGACTTACGTCAGAACTAACTACATATGCATCATTATCAACAAAGGGGTGGTGGGGTTTAACTGCAGCAAGCCAGCTTTGACTCGGTGGCTATCCTAAACTACGACTGCAAGCGACTCTTTTGAGGTGGCGCACACGAGTCCACATATTCACCATATCAATACACCACTATGGATCCGCTCCCGTCTCCCTACGAGAACGCCATCCATAGCACTCACGCTTATCTTGCGTATTTTAGAGTATCCACTTTCACTTGTCTATGAACTGATATAAGCAATCCAGAAGTCCTTTTCCGCGGACACGGATATTCGAATAGATTAGGTTAACCCTGCAGGGGTGTACTTCTTCATACACGCTCTCACCACTTACCGTCGTTTACACGACATGTACTCGGCAACCTTCAAGCGGAAGCCCAACGTGGGTGTCGGCCACGACCTACCTAATCACCTAAGTCTCTAGTCCAGGTTTATCGCCTATTCGGGTTCCATCCATGAGGAGATCCGGCCGGAGTTTCGCTCACAGCCCCAAACGACGTGAACAGGGTTCCCGAGACACCAAACGGGCGCCCGGTACACCGTGCCACGTGCCTACCGCATCACAGCCCACCCCTACGGTCAGCGCTGCCCACGGCCTCCAGCATACTACAAACACCAGAAACTACTTGCAACTCCTGGACAGAGGACAAGGGTGATCAAGAAGCCGAGAGGGTCCATTTGTTTCGGGCCCAATGCGTGGTAGTAGCTGAATCATGGATCACAAACACAGAACTCAGTTCCTGAGGGCGGCTGCAATGAGACTACCCACCATGTACTCCTACATGGCCTCTCACCGCTACCTTTACCAAAACGTGTTCACACACTTAGCTCACACATAGTAGGACTTGTTCACACGCCTCTGATTCATCCCCGATGAATCAGACCTGACTCAACTCTAAGCAGTAGCAGGCATGACAAACAAGCAAGAATGAGTAGGCACAACAGGGCTCAAACAACTCCTACTCATGCTAGTGGGTTTCATCTATTTACTGTGGCAATGACAGGTCATGCAAAGGATAAAGGGGTTCAGCTACCGCAGCAAGTAACAGTTGTATCGTTGTTGTCCTAATGCAATAAAAGAGAGCAGGAGCGAGAGAGTAGCATTGTATCGGAATGAACAAGGGGGTTTTGCTTGCCTGGCACTTCTGAAGATAACATTGAGTCTTCATCAGTGTCAACGATCACAACGTCAGAACATCCTCTACCGGGAGGGAACAGATACCGGCAACAAAGAAGAAATACAATCAATGCAATGCACAATATGATGCATGCTCATGACATGTTAATATGAATGTGTTTTGAGCTAATGCAACTAGCAACAGATTAAATGAAGGTGGTTTGAATATAAGATTCAAATTCAAAATCCATATGTGATTATTCAGATGCCATTTATATGATTTGTGCTAAACAGCACCTATAAGTTGTTCTAACATGCATGAAAATATTACAGATGGATAGATTGGATTTTTCTGATCATTTTTCATATATAATTTATCTCATTTGGAGTTACGGTTGAATTTCTATGATTTTTAGAAGTTTTTACAATTTTCTGGAATTTCTGAATTATAATAATTCCAGTAATGATTTATGGCATCAGCACCACGTCACTGTGACGTCAGCAGAGTCAACTGGGCTGGCTCGGGTCAAACCTGACGTGTGGGGTCCACACGTCAGTGACATAGGTTAGACAGGGGGGTTAGTTTAGTTTAATGAAAGATTAGGGGCACTAGGGCCCACATGTCAGTGTCAGGGGGTTAGGTTAGGTGGTGATTAGCATTAAGCTAATCACCTGACGGCAGGGTCCACCTGTCATGGACCCAGGGGAGGTCAAACCCCTGGTCAGTAGGGTCAATCCCGCCGGCGTCTCGACGCCGGCGAGGCCCGGGACGGTGGCGGCCGTCGGAAACACGCTACAGGGCACGGGCGAGGCCGTGCTTGGGCTCGTTGGAGAGCCCTTGCTCCCGCGCGTCGAACGGTGCGGTTGCTGGGTCGTGGGGAGGCCGGAGCTGACGACGGCGAGCTCCAAGGCGGCGGCCGGAGTTCGGGTGGCCACGGGTTAGCTGCTGCGGCATGCAAACGGGAGGGGGCTTGCGCTAGGAATGCTCTACGGAACGCTGCGAACGCGTTAGGCTCCCCGGGGTGACCAAATGGTCACCGGAGCTACGTCGACGACGAGCTCGGGCGGCGGCGTGCTACGGGCATCCAGGGGTGATGCCTACGGCGATCAAAAGAAGCGGGGAAGAGGGGGAAACGGTGGAGGAGCTCACGGGGGGTCGGTTGGAGCAGACGACGAGCTCGGGGAGGCGGCGAAGACGGCGAATCGACAAACGGTGTCCGGCGGCCGTGCGTGGAGAAGACGGGTCGCTGGCGAGGCAGCAGGGCATCCGACGACGCGTGTCTCAACGGAGAGGTAGCAGGGGACTAGGCGGAGCCGATGGACTCTCTAGTAGGGCGAAACGACGGCGGTGGCTGCGGTGGTAGTGGACGGCGGCGGCGGCAGCGGTCGGGCGAGAGAGGGAGAGATCCAGGGAAGGGGGTGAGAGCGCGGGAGAGTGAGGGAGAGAGGCAGGGAGGTGAGTGGCGCCATCTAGACGCGTCGGGGCGCCTCGGTGGCAAGTAGGAGGTGGCCAGGGCGGCGTCGGCGCCCGCCACCGAGCTGCTTCCGTGCGAGGGGAGGAAGACGACAGGGGGGGTAGCGGTAGCGGGCTGGGCCATGCTGCTGGGCCAGGTGGGCTACCAGGTGAGCGCCAGGTAAGATCTTCTGCTCTTTCTATTTTTGTATTTATTTATCTATTTTGTTCTGTGTTGTTTTAGTTTAGTAATATACTAAACCATTTCATAAAATCCTGAAAATAGTTATGTGGCTAGAACTAAAATATACCAAACCACATAAAATGTTCCAGTAATTATTGGACATATATTATTTATATATCAAATATATATCCAATGCAAATAGCTATTTATTTAATTCAAAGGCCCAAAATAATTAAGTCTGAGATACCAAAAATATTGTTTTGAGTTTTACCTCTTTGCAATATTTTCAGAGACTAAGAGGAACATTTTCTTGGACTTCTTTGAGGAGATTTTAATGTTGATCATTTTTAGAAGGTTTCTGAGGCTTTGAAAATTCCTCAATTCAAAATTCATTTGAATTAAAACATGATGCTCACATGAGGTCTAGCCTAGTGCATAACAGGACCAGGGATGTGACAACTCACCCCCACTAAACAAAAATCTCGTCCCGAGATTCAAGCGTAGGGTAAGGTGAAGGGGAAACGCAACTAGTATAATCTTCACGATCCAGGGTGCACTTCATAAGAGCGTTGATTCGATCACCATCATTGTCTCGAAGTCTTTCTCTGAGAACTCCAACTAACATGACAAGAAGAGGGAAGGAAAACTCTAGAAGAATTAATCTTCTCAAAGAACGAACAACTCAGGATTAACTCATGGAATGGGACATAGCAACATCTCTCGAGCTGAGAGACGAAGCACACCTCTGGAGGAATGGAGTGGAACAGATGACGAAGGTTCACTAGGTAGACAACGATTCCACACCTAAGAAGGTGGTGAACGGTTGTCAACGTAGCGAAGAGTTGAGTTGCCATGATACCTCAACGAGACATCCTGGAGGGGGGGTGATTCGTAGATATATCCCCTTAAGTGGCAAAAGAATTACCTTTGATTCATAGATCATTGAAACTCTTTAAACCAGCCTAGGACAAATTCTCGAGCGATTGTTTGGAGGGGGTCGGTAGAATGGCATACTCGGACTTGGATGATGTGGATTACCTTGTTGAAGACAACGTAATGGATGAATTTGCTTATCACCGGAAATGGAAGAGACCCATGGTAGAATGGCACATTGGCGGTGCAAGCTGGGAACAAAATGCAAATGCTGGGAATGATTCTGGTAACTGGGGAAGAACCCAACAATAGAGAGTGAATTCACTGTTTGAGAAGGTCATAGCATTGCCGAGGGAACTGAGAGCATCCCAATTAGAGCCGATGATAACACGTAGCGCTTGTGTGTGCTCTCAAAACTTGAGCATTTCCACAATCATCAAGGTTTTATCAACAACCGCGTCAAGGGTGCTGACAACACAACATACTACCATGATGAATAGCGATGGACGATGCAGATGCGAACGAGGATAAAACTTTCTCAGATTTCACCTTAGCGAGGCCAAGCAAATAAAATCTGGATGATCGACCGAGAGACATTTAGCACTCCGCTTCTAATGTTCTCCTTGATGTGCTAGCGTAATCCACCCATAGATATGGTTTGATATCTAGAACATCAAGTAAAAAGGTCGGACTTCGGAACACAGAAATCCATAGGGGCAACTAGGGAGTAATCCTACGAAATCCCTATGGGGAGGTGGCCAACTTCCTCAAACAAGATACTATAATAATAGGTCTACCGGATGGGTGTGTTGGCCACGACATCCACCTTGCCGGTTATTGAGAGACCAATATTATAATTCTTGGGAAATGTTCCAACCATCACATCTGCCTGAGATTCAGATCTGGTTGGTGTCAGGATATCCCAGACTCATCAAGTCTAGAAAGAAAAATGAAAGTTTGCAACACAAATCGACGAGATAATGTTGCGGGATTCTCGGGGAGTGAGCTACGATAGTAAGCTCCAAAACATGAGCTGGTTCTGCTACAAACATGCGAACACGTTGTCCCAGACAAGCATGGCCACGTAGCAGTCTTATAATTAAACACTACCGAGTTCAGGTGGAGAACCATCATCGAGGATATCGAAGTCTTTACGCAAGTCCATGGATTAGATCCCAAGCATAGACTTCTTTTCCTTGAACAAGTCAATCAGTGGCTTAGTGTGCTAGGGACACATATAGAATGAAGGTTGCAAGTCTCCAGACTACAGAATACTTCGCACGTGTGCATGACTGATTTGGGATGAATCCAAAGGAAACAAAACAATCTTTCTCAAATTCACGGCGGCAACTTTCACAAAATGCACGTGTATAAGAGGAAGTCACTCCTTTCATCAAACAAATACTTCATGAGCTAGCATGAAGAAAATGCTTTCAAAAGTTTCCAACACTAGCTTAATGTTCAACAACATCATGGAGGAGATAAGGATGTTGCCAATGGGCTCAACAACAATTCATCTAGGTTTCCTTTTAAAAGGAATTCCATAGTTAAGTGAACACGGTGATAGCATTGGTCAGACCAAAGATGTAATGGTGTATGCTCGAGGGATCAACCACGAATAAGACAACATTACGAGCATCGTTGGTACTGATTTGATTTGATAATAGCCCACACTCAAATCAAAGGATTGATAAGACAATAGGTCCAGCAACTGATCACAAGGACCAATTGATGAAGATATCATCTTTCTTCAGCACACCCTACACAAGAATATCCCTTTGGAACGAACTAAGTCAGGCAAGCTTTTATCTTCCAACTCTCCAAGTTGTTGTCTAGCTTAACCAACTAGCTCAGGGATATCTAACACCGATTTTTGGAGAGAAGGTGGTTCACAAGAACCCAACTTGATCACGAGATCAACATAGCGGTCAGGCGACAACCTGGTGATACTTCCGAGAAGAAATTTGGAATATCATGAACCACCGGTATGTTACTAAGCTTGAGAACAATCTTACTTTTCAGGGCAAGACGATATGATCAAATAAGCAAGGATTGGCACTATCCTAACTCACTGATCGGAGAGTGCACCAGAAATAAGGACTAGGTAGCACAATCAACCTTAGGGTGACGATTCAATAATCAACACTCTAAGAATGAGGTTATCGTCCATTTAACTACCAAGCAATGGAGTTGCTAGCAGTATTGATTTCACACGCCATGATTCATTTGTCGGCATTCCGGTTACAATAACACAGGAACCGAGGAATGAACAATGACGGCAAGAAATATCACTGTACCAAGAGTTCATAGGATGGTGTGCAATTCCTATAACATCCCGATATAAAGATGGTAATACTCCAAGATAGAGCAGAACAAAAGCTGGATTAGCAATTTTTTCTGTGGAGCACAACTTCTTTGACCCGATCCTGGATACGGATGAGGTACTGGAGTTTGTTTCTCCTAGTCATTCTGGAATAGAATGGCTTGACGGACCACAAGAGTAATAGGCATCGATAAACGAACGCACGCATACTCTTGACTATCAATTGATAGACGAAGGTCAGTAGACAACTAAAAAGGGACAACTCAAAGGAACAAATAACTTTCTGAGTTGTGGATGCATAGATTAGTATGTCGAACCAAGTTCAACATAATTCTTCCGGATAACCCATGCAGAAAGGTTGAGCTGGCAGAGTCACAATATAGCATGGAGAACTCATCGAGAGCACTCTTGTTGTGATTGTTCAGTTCAACGAGGAACTTCTGCCATAAGTAGTTCATGGTATTTGGAAGAAGAAGATACCACGGACTTCAAGGACTATCACAAAGGTTACTAATATCCTAAAGGCACTAGCAATTACTATCAACATGAAGTAGGTAGAGTGAATCTCGGGTTCAAGAACCCAGGAACAGAATACCTATTACTAAGTAGCATCACGGGATGCTTTCGAGAATGATGGCCAGAATCATCACACTGGGAACACAAATCATGGCTAAATTACTAGATGATCCCCTAAGACACCTAGGGTCATAATAATATCTCCAACATATATGTCAAGGTAACGGAGTACCTCAACTCACTGATTAGTGTGGTTAATCTGGCCCAAAGGAACATTGAGATGGGAAGAAAGGATTTGCAAATGCATCAGACTACTTAGAAACCTGGGATGACTCGGACAGCATAACGGCTGTAAATGCTCAGAAAAGATTTGAGACATTCACAAAAATGGTAGCATAACCACTCAGAAGCACAATATCAAGGTTTCGAGATCATCAATTAACATACGGAAGTAATAGGAACTGAACTCAAGCTTAAATCCAACAATCTTATAAGTCTACGGATTAGTAACGCGTGATCCTGATAGAAAGAAGAGATAGCCTAATTCCTTAACCCCGTAGAAAAGATAAGATGACTCAGATCAGAAGGGCATAAGGTATAAGGAGTAAAAGAGCCTTACGTTCCATCCCACAATCAATTCCCTTATATAACTAAAGAATTTCTAGACTCAACATCGACCAGTTTGGCTTGGTAATCCTACAGGCAGTCAAGCTCTGATACCAACGCTGTCAGGACCCCGACTCAATGCCACATCGATCTAGCATGTAACACCTCATATCACTTTGCAGCCTCACGCACGGTATTCCCACGGGTGTCGCCCTACCTTTACCCGGGACCGTTTGCGCCTTTTGGCACACGTATATGACAGTGTCGCTAGCATCTATATGATAAGGAGCCCGGGCTGACATGGCTAGTCGTAAACCAAAGTGGCACAAACTTACAGGGACAGGCATCCATGACCCAGCATCGAACGTGTCGGTCATCAGCGAGTGAATCCAGGCTGTAGCACTGGGCTAGCAGGACTCCGGTGAACCGGGCTGTAGCGGGCTAACAGGACTCCGGTATTCATCGCGTGACATTTCCCCGAAGGGACAGACACAGGAACGAAGAAGGACACATGCCGGCCAGCCTAAGTGTTCCGGAGCAGTAGCAAGCTACCATTGGAAACACTAGGAGACATTTCCCGGTAAGAGAGGCTACTAAGGATAAACAACTAGATAGTCAGATCCCACACATACCAAGCATTTCAATAACATACACACAATATGCTCGATATGTGCAAACACAACATGGCATCACAACATGACTCTATGACTCAAGTATTTTTTCATTAGGCTCCGAGGAGCGAGATATTACAAACATAGGTCTCATGACCCAACATTCAGAGTATACAAGTCAAAGCACAAGCGGAAGCTATCATGTCTGAGTACAGACAACTATAAATGAAAAAGGCTGAGAAGCCTGACTATCTACCAGATACTGCCAAGGGCACAAGATCGTAGCTGAGGTAACAAGCTAAACGTCGAAGTCCAAGCGGAACTACTAGTGAGACTGAAGTCTCTCTGCAAAAACATAAAATAGGCAAACGTGAGTACAAATGTAACCAGCAAGACTTACATCAGAACTAACTACATATGCACCATTATCAACAAAGGGGGTGGTGGAGTTTAACTTCAGCAAGCCAGCTTTGACTCGGTGGCTATCCTGAACTATGACTGCAAGCAAATCTTTTGAGGTGGCGCACACGAGTCCACATATTCACCATATCAATACACCACTATGGATCCGCTCCTGTCTCCCTCTGAGAACGCCATCCATAGCACTCACGCTTATCTTGCGCATTTTAGAGTATCCACTTTCACTTGTCTATGAACTGATATAAGCAATCCAGAAGTCCTTTTCCGCGGACACGGCTATTCGAATAGATTAGGTTAACCCTGCAGGGGTGTACTTCTTCATACACGCTCTCACCACTTACCGTCATTTACACGACATGTACTCGGCAACTTTCAAGCGGAAGCCCAACGTGGGTGTCGGCCACGACCTACCTAATCACCTAAGTCTCTAGTCCAGGTTTATCGCCTATTCGGGTTCCATCCATGAGGAGATCCGGCCGGAGTTTCGCTCACAGCCCCAAACGATGTGAACAGGGTTCCCGAGACACCAAACGGGCGCCCGGTACACCGTGCCACGTGCCTACCGCATCACAGCCCACCCCTACGGTCAGCGCTGCCCACGGCCTCCAGCATACTACAAACACCAGAAACTACTTGCAACTCCTGGACAAAGGACAAGGGTGATCAAGAAGCCGAGAGGGTCCATTGGTTTCGGGCCCAATGCGTGGTAGTAGCTGAATCATGGATCACAAACACAGACCTCAGTTCCTGAGGACGGCTGCAATGAGACAACCCACCATGTACTCCTACATGGCCTCTCACCGCTACCTTTACCAAAACGTGTTCACACACTTAGCTCACACACAGTAGGACATGTTCACACGCCTCTGATTCATCCCTGATGAATCAGACCTGACTCAACTCTAAGCAGTAGCAGGCATGACAAACAAGCAAGAATGAGTAGGCACAACAGGGCTCAAACAACTCCTTCTCATGCTAGTGGGTTTCATCTATTTACTGTGGCAATGACAGGTCATGCAAAGGATAAAGGGGTTCAGCTACCACAGCAAGTAACAGTTGAATCGTTGTTGTCCTAATGCAATAAAAGAGAGCAGGAGCAAGAGAGTATGATTGTATCGGAATGAACAAGGGGGTTTTGCTTGCCTGGCACTACTGAAGATAACATTGAGTCTTCATCAGTGTCAACGATCACAACGTCGGAACATCCTCTACGGGGAGGGAACAGATACCGGCAACAAAGAAGAAATACAATCAATGCAATGCACAATATGATGCATGCTCATGACATGGCAATATGAATGTGTTTTGAGCTAATGCAACTAGCAATAGATTAAATGAAGTTGGTTTGAATATAAGATTCAAATTCAAACTCCATATGTGATTATTCAGATGCCATTTATATGATTTGTGCTAAACAGCACCTATAAGTTGTTCTAACATGCATGAAAATAGTACAGATGGATAGATTCGATTTTTCTGATCATTTTTCATATATAATTTATCTCATTTGGAGTTACGGTTGAATTTCTATGATTTTTAGAAGTTTTTACAATTTTCTGGAATTTCTGAATTATAATAATTCCAGTAATGATTTATGGCGTCAGCACCACGTCACTGTGACATCAGCAGAGTCAACTGGGCTGGCTCGGGTCAAACCTGACGTGTGGGGTCCACACGTCAGTGACACATGTTAGACAGGGGGGTTAGTTTAGTTTAATTAAAGATTAAGGACACTAGGGCCCACATGTCAGTGTCAGGGGGTTAGGTTAGGTGGTGATTAGCATTAAGCGAATCACCTGACGGCGGGGTCCACCTGTCATGGACCCAGGGGAGGTCAAACCCCTGGTCAGTAGGGTCAATCCCGCCGGCGTCTCGACACCGGCGAGGCCCGGGACGGTGGCGGCCGTCGGAAACACGCTACAGGGCACGGGCGAGGCCGTGCTTGGGCTCGTTGGAGAGCCCTTGCTCCCGCGCGTCGAACGGTGCGGTTGCTGGGTCGTGGGGAGGCCGGAGCTGAGGACGGCGAGCTCCAAGGCGGCGGCCGGAGTTCGGGTGGCCACGGGTTAGCTGCTGTGGCATGCAAACGGGAGGGGGCTTGCGCTAGGAATGCTCTACGGAACGCTGCGAACGCGTTAGGCTCCCCGGGGTGACCAAATGGTCACTGGAGCTCGGGCGGCGGCGTGCTACGGGCATCCAGGGGCGATGCCTACGTCGATCAAAAGAAGTGGGGAAGAGGGGGAAACGGTGGAGGAGCTCACAGGGGGTCGGTTGGAGCAGACCGCGAGCTCGGGGAGGCGGCGAAGACGGCGAATTGACAGACGGTGTCCGGCGGCCGTGCGTGGAGAAGACGGGTCGCTGGCGAGGCAGCAGGGCATCCGACAACGCGTGTCTCAACGGAGAGGTAGCATGGGACTAGGCGGAGCCGATGGACTCTCTAGTAGGGCGAAACGACGGCGGTGGCTGCGGTGGTAGTGGACGGCGGCGGCGGTCGGGCGAGAGAGGGAGAGATCCAGGGAAGGGGGTGAGAGCGCGGGAGAGTTAGGGAGAGAGGCAGGGAGGTGAGTGGCGCCTCGATGGCAAGCAGGAGGTGGCCAGGGCGGCGTCGGCGCCCGCCACCAAGCTGCTTCGGTGCGAGGGGAGGAAGACGACAGGGGGGGGGGGTAGCGGTGGCGGGCTGGGCCGTGCTGCTGGGCCAGGTGGGCTACCAGGTGAGCGCCAGGTAAGATCTTCTTCTCTTTCTATTTTTGTTTTTATTTATCTATTTTGTTCTGTGTTGTTTTAGTTTAGTAATATACTAAATCATTTTATAAAATCCTGAAAATAGTTATGTGGCTAGAACTAAAATATACCAAACCACATAAAATGTTCCAGTAATTATTGGACATATATTATTTATATATCAAATATATATCCAATGCAAATAGCTATTTATTTAATTCAAAGGCCCAAAATAATTAAGTCTGAGATACCAAAAATATTGTTTTGAGTTTTACCTCTTTGCAATATTTTCAGAGACTAAGAGGAACATTTTCTTGGACTTCTTTGAGGAGATTTTAATGTTGATCATTTTTAGAAGGTTTCTGAGGCTTTGAAAATTCCTCAATTCAAATTTCATTTGAATTAAAACATGATGCTCACATGAGGTCTAGCCTAGTGCATAACAGGACCAGGGATGTGATAGTTTGATAGATTAATTTTGATTCGAGTATGAATTACATGTATCATCATCTCGAATTCAAATATTTGAATCCCTTTTATGTTGACATTTTATATACATGCAACTAAATATTTGAATCTCCTTTCGTGCCCATCTCTCTCGCATGCTCCTTCATGTAGCTATCACTCTCTTTTCTCTAGCTCACCCGTGCGCTCACTTCATGTTTCTCCTATTTTTGCAAACATGGTCTCTCAACGTCTCCCTTGAGAAGTGTCACACTCTCCCTATCATTATACATTACACGGTGTTCATTATCTCTCATGTCTCTATTGTTCTCTGCTATCACTAGGTACCTAAGCTTACTTTTGAACCACCACACACGCACTCTCACTCGTCTTTCACTTTGTCTTTGTCTCTAGAGTTCTCTCACGCACCCCATATCTCTCTAGGTATGACTCCTACCACTAAAATTACTCTCTCCCACACACATAACATTTTTTGTGGTCTACTTTCCATCTTCATCTCAGTTATAAAACTGACATTATTCATTTGTTTACCGATCAGACAAACTCCCCCTCCCTTTCTCTCTCTCTCTCTCTCTCTCTCTCTCTCTCACAAACACACACACACAACCCCTGCTTCCACTCCACTCCCCTTCCCGACAACCGTCTCTCTCATAGACACACAAAACTCTTGCTTTCGCACCCCTGGCTCGTATTTCTCTCACAAACATTGATTGACTAGCCTCCAGATAGGTTTATACACCCGCACACTCTTGCTTCCACTATCTCGTACATGTCTCTCTCGCGCTCCTTGTATCTATGTAGATTTTTTGTCCCTTCTTGAGACACGCCCTCTCGATCATGCACACGCACACTATCACCTGATTTTATTGTGATACCTCTCGCACACACACTCTTTGTGTCTTTGTCACACACGCACTCCGTCCTCCTCCTCTCTCCCTCACACACACAGACACACCCCACACACACACATGGGCTTTTTGCAACAACTAGCAAGATGCCCATGCGTTGCACGGAACATCAAGATGCATTTGTATGAGTAGTTTATCTTGGAGAAAAGGATGAATGAGTGAAGGCCTTATTTGCAAAAGTGGAGTGGGGTGTGGGTATCTTTTTTGCAAAATTGTCATAGTTTCCTTCCTATCCGTCAGATATAAATCAGACAGCCCATATTGCAAGATGGCAGGAACACCATCATCACCAAATTTTTTTATAAGAGTAGAGATATACCACTTCTCGAATCTTGAAACCAACCACATTCCTCCCTTATCTCATCAAAACAGCCAATATTTTGAGTGAAACATAACATTTTTACTGACATACGTATTTCAAAACTAGACTCTTTTCTATCAAATCGGCGAATATGTATTAAACTACTTCGATCATGTGGCAACGCATTGGCACATTGCTAGTTATTACTATTGTATAAATTTTTGGACACCAGACAAACGGTGGAGTACATATATGGAGGGAAGAGGCGCACGCACATAGTCGGTCTCTCGCTGTCTCGCACACATGAGAGTTACATAAAGGCACCGTAGCCAAATAAACCCTAAAACCCTAGGTGCTTGATTGCTTCATGTGCGTGTACTGGGTACATGGTGGAGCGCACCTTTGTAGGAATAGTCAGCTCACGTGATAATTTGATCCATAGGAATTGATGGTCGGCACCATAGGTGAATGACCTAGAGGCGGTGGCTCGCCAGTGGCCACTAATCTAGTAGCCACGTTTAAAATATCATTTTTTTGCGGGGTAAGAGTTCTGATTTTCAATGGCGCGTTATAAGTACTAGTTTTTAGAACAATTGGTATGGAGCGAAAATGGAATTCATAAGTACTACCTCCGTCCTAGTTTACTAGTCCCCATCGTATTTTGGATCAAAGTTTGTCCATGAACGTTACTTGTAAAATGTGAATGGAAAACGAGATTTTGTTATACCGAACAAAAAAGGACTCGAGGGAGTGATTCCTCTGACATAGATGCGACCTCTCATAGCGCAGGCATTGAACCGGCGTGCCGGCCAAGAGGGCCCTACTCGCTGCAGGCCAGGCCAAACACGCCTCCTCGCTACATGCAACCGGCTTCAGACTGCCCCGACCGACTCCATTGAATCCGCGCGTGTGCCCGCAAGACGTCCTTCCGTGAGTTGGCCAACATTTTAGAACACAACACTGGTTGGCTCCTCTAGTCCGTCCGCTATTTAAACAAGGCCGGATGCCTGGTAGGAACCACACCACACCGCCGCTCCCCATATCCTTCTTGCACCATTTTCAACACAATCTCCATAGCATCCGGTGAGCAGGAAGACGCGTTCTCCAGCATAAAAGCCGGCTGGGTGCCCCGACGAGCCAGGCAACTCGCTGTCCCACCTTCCTCCCTGCCCCATGCCGTCAGTACCATGGGCGAGGCTGCGGGCGGGCAAGCGGAGGAGCAAGTCACCGCTCCAAGCTCGCCCTTGGTGCATCAACTCGAAGCTCCAAGCCTGCTTGCAGAAGAGTCGCCAGTTGCTGCACGTCGGCACATGGCGGACCACGACATCTAGTGTACCATGGTTGACCGTGCCATCCGACACAAACATTGGCGGAACCGCGTCATCCTTGTGGAGGTGGCCAACACGTCTGAGGCCACCGCCGACACCGAGGTCGGGAGCCGCCGCCGCTCGGAACCCATGAATGCTACGACCACCGCATCGCCGGCTGACACCCGTGTGTTGCCCGGTTTGGCTCAAAACATCTTGGACCCAAACCGCAGTCGACATTAGAAATATTATACCTGCGTCCAGAAGTTATTCCCGTTTAGTCAAAAAAATTCCAAAGTATAATTAATTATGTATGGTCTTGACTTCTCGTGCTCGCACTGGTAGTAGGAACTAGGGATTTTTCTTTATTTATAACTCTCCTCACATTTTTTTTGGCTTTGAAGTGAATCATGGTTGTGGACATTATTTATGAATAAGGTCTGTGAACATGAGTTTGATGTGGAAGTTGAAGTTGGAATGTTGGTCGTGCGTGTGAACTATACCATGTCCAATGCTTCGTCTATTATTGTTTGGAAAGTATTTGTTTTTATTACATGACCCGAGAATTTTATTTTGTGCCACATCAGTAGATGCACGGACATCACAACAGGCACGCTGACTAGATAAAAATTTGAACCTAGCTATAATGAAGGAAAATTTGTATTGACAACAGTTTTAGATAGCAGGAGACGCCTAAGCTGCTCTGCCTCCGCTAGCTTCTTTATGGATTCTTTCATCTCTTCTTTCGCTTGGGTGAAGAGAGCATCTTATTGCTCTTTTCACTTCTTCAGGAACTCAACTACATTCTCAAGGGTTGCTACACGCTTTCTTTCAGCCTTTACTAGAGCCACGAGGACACGAATAGTTGACGACTCCACCTGGCTTGTGTGTAATCCAACATCATCTGGGAATTTTCACCTTGTGTCTAATCCATCATCATTAGGGAACGAGTACCTTGTGTGTAATCCAGCCTCATTTTGGAAACATGATCTCAAGGTTGACCATACTTCCCTCCTCGCAGGAACTACATCCTGACATGAAGTAACTTCTTTTTTAGATCAATACTCAGAGCAACCCAGATCCATTCAGTAGAGGCCAGATAAACATGACTCGGAGAATTCAAAAGGAGAAATATAAAAAAGACTCCAAGTTTAGAACACCCACTTCCTACATAGAGCTAAAAACGAAAACATTAGGACGAGTAAGACCCATCTTATTACACAGCGAAGAACACGAGGCTAAGAGAAATAGAAACTACAACATATAAACATCAAAGAACACGAGGCTAAACGAAAGTTATTGAAAGGGTGTTACTTACCAAAGCTCCTTTTACAAGTTCGGTGCAACTCCTCTTTAACTTGCCACGTTCCTTAAAGATGTCCCCAATATCCCCTGTTTGGTCTTCATTGCTCCTTTGCATGTTCGACCTTGTAGTTTTAAAATCTCAACATGGCAAGAAAAATATAGTAATACTCACGCATCTTGTGGGCAACATTACAACACTCATCTGCCATGTTAGAGCATCTCCAACAGAAGCGCAACATGCGGCGCGTTAAAAAGAGTTTACAGTGCCGGAATAGCCAGTTTTTGCGGGCCGCGGAGTGCTTGCTCCAGCGGCCGCTACAAAAAATTGCGTGTGCGTGTTGCTCCAGCAAACGCGCTATATTTTTTCTTCTTTCTACTCTGACTCGATACACATTCGACTGCAAGTCGATATTGGCATAGATAGATACATAGATAATTCTCAGCATAGATATAGCATAGACAAATAGAAAAATAGATAGTTCAACTACTCCTCGTCGTCCAACTCGGTGATGTCCTCCTCTGACATCTCGACGTAAGCGTCAAGATACCGATCGTCATCGGAGTCCCAGGGCCACGTTGCTTCTAGCTTGATATTGAATTGAGCGACCGCCTTCCGCATATACTTGTTCTTGTGATAGGCGGCTCGCTCTGTCCTCCTCTTCTCCCTCTCCGCCCTCCCTTGTGCGTAGAACTCGCGCTCGTTGATGATGTCATGTGGGAAGATTGGCGCCAGAGCGCCATTGTCAGGACCCCGACTCAATGCCACATCGATCTAGCATGTAACACCTCATATCACTTTGCGGCCTCACGCACGGTATTCCCACGGGTGTCGCCTTACCTTTGCCTAGGACCGTTTGCGCCTTTTGGCACACGTATATGATAGTGTCGCTAGCATCCATATGATAAGGAGCCCGGGCTGACATGGCTAGTCGTAAACCCAAAGTGGCACAAACTTACAGGGACAGGCAACCATGACCCAGCATCGAACATGTCGGTCATCAGCGAGTGAATCCAGGCTGTAGCACTAGGTAACAGGACTCCGGTGAACCAGGCTATAGCGGGCTAACAGGACTCTGGTATTCATCGCGTGACATTTCCCCTAAGGGACAGACACAGGAACGAAGAAGGACACATGCCGGCCAGCCTAAGTGTTCTGGAGCAGTAGCAAGCTACCATGGCTCAGTGGAAGCACTAGGAGACATTTCCCGGTAAGAGAGGCTACTAAGGATAAACAACTAGATGGTCAGATCCCACACATACCAAGCATTTCAATAACATACACACAATATGCTCGATATGTGCAAATACAACATGGCATCACAACATGACTCTACAACTCAAGTATTTATTCAATATGCTCCGAGGAGTGAGATATTACAAACATGGGTCTCATGACTCAACAATCAGAGCATACAAGTCAAAGCACATGCAGAAGCTTAACATGTCTGAGTACAAACAACTATAAATGAAAAAGGCTGAGAAGCCTGACTATCTACTAGAACCTGCCGAGGGCACAAGATCGTAGCTGAGGCAACAAGCTAAACGTCAAAGTCCATGTGGAACTACTAGTGAGACGAAAGTCTGTCTGCAAAAACATAAAATAGGCAAACGTGAGTACAAATGTAACCAGCAAGACTTACATCAGAACTAACTACATATGCACCATTATCAACAAAGGGGGTGGTGGAGTTTAACTTCAGCAAGCCAGCTTTGACTCGGTGGCTATCCTGAACTATGACTGCAAGCAAATCTTTTGAGGTGGCGCACACGAGTCCACATATTCACCATATCAATACACCACTATGGATCCGCTCCTGTCTCCCTATGAGAACGCCATCCATAGCACTCACGCTTATCTTGCGCATTTTAGAGTATCCACTTTCACTTGTCTATGAACTGTACAGGCAACCCAGAAGTCCTTTTCCGCGGACACGACTATTCGAATAGATAATGTTAACCCTGCAGGGGTGTACTTCTTCACACACGCTCTCACCACTTACCGCCGTTTACACGACATGTACTCGGCAACCTTCAAGCGGAAACCCAGCAAGGGTGTCGGCCATGACCTGACTAACCACACAAGTCTCTCGTCCAGGTTTATCGCCTATTCGGGTTCCATCCGCAAGGAGATCCGGCCGGGGTGTCGCTCACGGCCCCAAACGATGTGAGCAGGGTTCCCAAGCCCACCATCCGGGTGCCACTTGGTACACCGTGCCACTGTGCCTAGTTTGTCCCAAGCCCACTTGTACTGAGTGCCACTTGGTAGACTACTAACACTACCTACACACACCAGAAACTAGTTGCAACTCCTGGACAGAGATCAAGTTGATTAATAAGTCGAGAGGGGCAATTAAGCATTCCAATGCATGGTAGTAACTGTTCATGGATCACAAACACAGAACTCAGTTCCTGAGGACGGCTTCAATGAGACAACCCACCATGTACTCCTACATGGCCTCTCACCGCTACCTTTACCAAATCGTGTTCACATACTTAGCTCACACACAGTAGGACATGTTCACACACCTCCAATTCATCCCCGATGAATCAGACCTGACTCAACTCTAAGCAGTAGCAGGCATGACAAACAAGCATGAATGAGTAGCCACATCAGGGCTCAAACAACTCCTACTCATGCTAGTGTGTTTCATCTATTTACTGTGACAATGACAGGTCACGCAGAGAATAAAGGGGTTCAACTACCGCCGCAAATAAAAGTTGTATCGTTGTTGTCCTAATGCAGTAAAATGGAGCAGGAGCGAGAGAGTGGGATTGTATCGGAGTGAACAAGGGGGTTTTTCTTGCCTGGCACTTCTGAAGATAATATAGCTCTTCATCGGTGTCATCAATCTCATCGTCGGAACCACATCTACTAGGGGGACAATTATCAGCAACAGAGAGGAAACACAATCAATGCAATGCAACAATATGATGCATGATCATGACATGGTAAAATGAGTGTGTTGGGCTAAGGCAACTACAACCAAATGGGTTTGAGCTAGTTTGAACCAAAGATTCAAAGTTCAAACTCACTTGTGATCTTAAATAGTGTTTTATCATGTTTTGCACTAAACAACAAGTTAGCTTGTTTAAACATGCACGAAACTAGTACATATGGATAGATTGGATTTTTCTGATCATTTTTCATATATAACTTATTTCATTTGGAGTTGTAGATAATTTTCTATGAATTGTTGAAGTTTGAAGCATTTTCTGGAATTTCCTGAATAAGAATAAATCTAGTAAATGATTTATTGCGTTAGCATTGCGTCAGGGTGACGTCATCAAGTCAACAGCGGTCAAACCTAGCCGTGGGACCCGCATGTCAGTGTCATCATGACTAATTACGATTAGTTAAAAATCTAACAAGATATTTAGCCGGGCTGGGCCCACTGTCAGTGTCACTGGATTAGTTAACCGGGTGATTAGCTCCTAACTAAGTGCCACGTCATCCAGAACAGCGGTTAGCCAACTACGACCAAATCCCGCGGCGGTGGCTCGCCGACATTGCTCGGGACGGCGCTGTAGAGCACCATTTCATGCGCGGTTTGCGGCTAGCAGAGCTGGCGGTGTGGCGCAAGCGGTGGTGGCCGCGTGGTGCGCTGGGGCGGCCTGTAATAGTGGAGGCGACGTGCCGGGCGGCGGCCGGAGCTCGAAGGTGTGCGGCTGCGGGGCCGCAGCTTGCAAGGAAGCCAAATAGGGGTGGCGTTGGCCTCCTGGTTGCTCCAGGAGCCTGCGGGGTGCGCGGATCCGAGTGGAGAAGCACGATCGCTGCAGGAACAACGGCCACAGCGGAGGGCGGCTTCGGTCACGGCGAGGAACGGCGCTACGGCACGGAAGCGAGCAAAAGGGGACAGGGGATATGCTCAGGGGCTCAACGCGGGTCAGTTGGGTAGGTCGGTTGGCTCGGGGACGCACTGGAGCCCGTGAATCGACGACGGCGAGGTGCGGCAGTAGGCGGCGAAGATCGCGATCCTGGCGATGCTGTCGACCTCCCGGGGTCCCTTCAGTCAATGAGGCGAAGAAGCGCGGTGAGGCGGAGCTTCTGGGATGGCTTTTAGCGCAAGGGGTGGCCGGTGGATGCAGCAACAGCGAGCGGTGGCGACGACGCGTTCAGGTGTGCATGAGAGAACGAGACAGAGGAGGGGAACGAGGGAGAGGGAGGGAGCGAGGGGGTCCAGGGGGCTCTGGGCATCTCCAGAAGTGGGGTCAGGAAGGAGTTCAAGCCTCCAGCGCGAAGCAGGAGGTGGCCCTCGCCTCCTTTGCGTGCGCCACGCACAGTGCACACTGGCGGGAGGAAGGGGATGACTGGCAGAGCCAGTCGGCTGGGCCGATTGCTGGGCCGCCAGGTAAGGCCCAGGTAGCTTCTCCCTTCTCCTTTCTAATTTTTCCTATTTCTTTTTGTTTTCTATTTCCTGAAGTTTGTTTTGATTCGACTTAAAAATCAAATCATTTTAGTAGCTTCTGAAAAGATTTATGTGGCTTGATACAAAGTATTCAAAGTCACTCACAAATTTTCAGAATTGTTGGACTTATAATTCTTTTATAGGAGAATTAAATCCAACTCAAATACTTATTGATTTAAATCCAAATGGCCAAAATAATTCCTCAAAAATGTTCCATATTTTTGGTTTGGGTCAGAACCCTTGTAAAAAATATCAAACATCATTGAAGTGCATTCTGGAAACATTGGATGCATTTTCGAGGGTTATTTGCCCTTCTTTTAATTGAATTTTTGAGGCTTTCAAATTTCCTTAGTTCAACTTTCAGAATTTAGACATGATGCATGGATGCAATGCCACTAATTACAAACGTTATTCTAGGGCTATGACAGCCATGGCTTCCTCGTCCATCTCGGTGATGCCGTGACGGTGCTCCCGCCTCCGGTTGTCGCGGTGATCCTCGTCGATGATAAGCCACGGGGGAGGCATGAGCTCCTGCTCCCGCTCCCGCGTTGGTATGTTGGGGAAGTTCAAAGTTCTGCGAGGCCACCGGAGGGTCAACAGCGCCGCGTCGTATGCACGGGCGGCCTCGTGGGCGGTGTAGAAAGTTCCAAGGGAGAGGCGCGTCTCGCAGAACTGGATCTCGGCGGAGAAGCCGCTAGAGGGGCACGCGTGAACGCCGTGGTATCCCCAAGTTTCCCGGCGACACGGCGGCATGGTGGCGCGGTAGCGGTGAGGCGAGAAAGAGCAGGGAGAGAGCGGTGACGAGGCATAGAGCGGGGTTAGAGTGGTGGCGAGGCACAGAGAGGTGGGAAGTCATTGCATTTTATAAAGCGTGTCGAACACCGAGCGCCAAAACTAGCGCACGTCCGGCCGCTTTTTCCCGCGCACGCGATCCTTTCCCGACGTCCCTGCTATCTCTACTGGCTTCTCTACTCTTATATATTATCTATTTATTTTATATTTATATTTATCACTACTTCTTATATCTTATATATGTCTTATATATTATAGATATATCTACTACTCTTTGCTTTCTTATAAAAAATATAAAAAAACAGTGTTGGTGATGATGGTGTGCCTGCCATCCTGCAATATAGGCCGTCCGATTTATATCTGACGGATAGGAATGAAACTATGACAACTTTGCAAAAAGATACCTGCACCCCTCTCCACATTTGTAAATAAGGCCTTCCTTGGTTCATCCTTTTCTCCCACAAGATAAACTACTCATACAAATGCATCTTCATGTTCCGTGCAACGCATGGGCATCTTGCTAGTTCTAAAAAACTTTCCATCATTTGCCACACTACTAGTTGCAGATGAAGAACCTACCCAAGCACAACGCAAATACAGGAGCGACTCACAATTACAAGGTGATATTCTGATGGACAATGCAAGCTAGTATAACCAGTTACTTTTACGGGAACAATAGAAACCAAGAAATTGGGACTGCACATGTACTGCTAAGTGATTCAATACACACATTACCAATCGAGGAGGAGTACAATGGTCGCGGCGGCCTCTGTGCATCATGGTCGGAAACGGGAGTCAGTTCATTGTCCACGACGGTGGCGCTTCAACGCTTGGCGTCGGCTTCCGGGAAGCAGATCCGAGACCGTGGAAGACGATGCCGGGGAAGAAGCTCCGTGTATGACGATGACAGTGGACCGGCTCCAGTGCAGCGTACTACATCGTCGATGAGGTAGATGCACTGTAGTGTATGAGTGCATCGATGTACAAGGGGGGAGCACGAAGGCTACGGTGCTGTGGAGAAGTCTATTTTGCGTTGGGGATAGAAAATGGGTAGTATTCAGGTACTCTGGGTGCTGGGGTGGGGTTGGCTGGGTAGGGTGAACCCGAAGTTACCAAAACAACCCAACTAGCATCTGTACGCCTGTTCCAAAGGGTATGACGGTAACTTCACACTGGTCGAATCAGGGTCGCGGGAGATTTTCCCGCCGACCTCAAAATTTTGTAACACTGAACTCAACGTTTGGCATGTTGGGTGATTGGGCTAAGAAACTAGTTAGTAGTACTAGTAACTACCAGTAATCCCTCCTTTTTTATTAACTCTGCATATTAGGTTTGATCGAAGTCAAACTTCCTAAAGTTTGACAAAGTTTATAGAAAAATATAAACATTTAGCGTAACCAATATGTATGATGTGAAAGTACATTCAATAATAAATCTAATGGTATTTATTTGTTATTGTATATGTTAATATTTTTTGTTATAAACTTTGTGAGAGTTTACAAAACTTGACTTTGACCAATGCTAATACGCGGACTGAAATAAAAATGGAGGGAGTACACATTTGTTTTCTTTGTTTGTAGTGGAATTAATCATTTGTTGTAATCATGAAATAAATATATTAGGCTACTAACTTCGAATGTAATGGTTTATACAATTCAATAGTTAGAATCATTGTTGAATTCCAAGATGTATACGAGGTCTGTAGTACTTCACGATATGCTCAAAGTCACCTAATCCCAGTCAAATGAAAATCTAAATGCATTTCATAGTTATTACTTTGTAGGATGCAATAAAACCAACCATAACTCAACATGATCCATTATAAAAGCAACATTTTGAACTCATCCCAATGCGTGAATGAAATGTGTAGATAGAGCTTGTGAAGATAGAGAAGATAGGGCGGGAAAGATTGTTTGTATGTGGGCGAGAGAGTAGGAGACAAACCTAACGAGAGAGAGGGAGAGAGAAAGAGGGAGAGAGAGAGAGAGAGAGAGGAAGAAGTTAGGTCTATGAGAAAGATGGAGACATGTAACATACGTGAGATGCGTGTGCATCCGGATTTTGTACATGTGGAAGGAGAAGAGACAATGGGTTTGATGAGAGAGCTGGAAAAACATGGACGAGAGGGGAAGGATCTCGTGGGTTGAGGGATTTATAATTTTGTGCGGGAGAGAAAGGGGGGATGAGGTAGTCAACCGTCGTCACATCATCCTGCTTCCTAATGGCCCCACATTCTCTAGTGCAGTGTGGTCACCATCTTCGATCTCCTCGATGCCCTCTTTGAAGATTGAGGTGGTGTGCATCTTGCGTGCAGAGAAGCACAAGTGAGAGTGCTCGCCATATAACCTTGGATGGGGATGAAATGTGTGCTTGGGGGAAGGGGAAGTGTGTATGCACTGTGTGGGGGGGGCTGATATTGAGAGAAATCAAACCTATGGAGATAATGTGTGTGTATGTGACGGAAAGCTACATGCTAAATAGAGTTTTCAAAAAGAGATTGTGCGTGCGAGATAGAGAGTGATGTCCAGGATTTCAGGTCGGCAGGGGCCGGGTGAGGGTGTCAAAATGTGTGCGTTGATGCATGTGTTACATGCGATCGTGCGAGGGACGGACGAATCGAGAGAGATGGTTGTTGTGTTACGGATGCTCCTCTCTCTCTCTCTTGCACACACAAGTACAAATAGAAGACCATTCTCTCATGTATACACAACGTATCGACATCTCTCTATGTCTCCCTCATGCATGATCATTTGCAGATTCACACCTCTCTATGTCTCTATCATACGCACACCATCTCCACATTGCCCTTTTGCCACAACACACATATGGACACATACACGCATTCTCTCTCAGTCACACACACATAATCAGTATTAAAAGAACTAGGGCGCACCTCAAACGTCCAAATACAAATAAGCATGAACTGAAGATAAATTCAAATAAATGGAAATATTGTAGTGTGAAGAACTTTTTTAGGAAAAAAAGTAGAGTAATATTCGGGGATTGTTTAACACAAACAAAAAGGTTCGGTGGATGTCCTTCGAGCGCGACACGGTGACACACCATTCGATCGACCGCACGGCTGTGGTGCACGCGCTTGCACAGGACTCTGTACCGATGTTGTGCTAACTAATATGGTAGTATAAGTGCTACCTCGGTCTAATGTTTACGTGTAATAGTATGGTGTTCTTTTAAGTTTTACCCACCCTATATAAAACTAAACTAAGCTCCCATATGCGCACTCATCAATATGCCGCCGCCGCCGTTACGGATGCTGGCGCCCGCCTGCTCTGGCCGACCATTTCTCGCCCATCATCATCGTGTCCCCGCCATCCTTGTGCCATGAAGCCGATGGCTAGCCTCCTGACATCGTCTGCAGTCCCTCCTCGCTATGCCGCCGTGCTGCGAAGCACACGAGCAGCTGGTGGAGCCACATCTATGCCCACAACATACAAAGAGGAGGACAAGCGCGTCCTCCAGCACGCCGGGAGGAGGAGCTAGCATGTCATTGTCGTCTCCGCCCGCGTGGAGGAGGCGCGCATGATGGCTGTCGCGGCGGAAGCCAGTCGTGTCCGTGCCGATCCCGCAAACCGGGTGCGGATGTTGAATCTACCTTTGAGACCTTGAATACCACGTGGATCCTGCAATCTAAAGGAACAATTTGGCTCAGTCGACTCTTGTGAGCCGTTGGATGCAACATGGACAGCCAGAATGGCTTCTTCAACCTCCGAAATTGATGCACTATTCATCTTCTCTCTTGGGCATCGAGCCGCCAGCCTGCCACAGGCCTAACCGCTAGCCGCCGCTGCCCTGCCCTCCCCTGAGCCACCTGTCACCTCCATGCTCCCCCTCCCCCACCATCCATTTAACCCCGGGCATAATCCATTTTTTCGGCGAACTGCATTCCACACCCAACACTCATAAGATAGATCATGGGCACCCTACCACCCTAATATAGATACTGGGGTAGCTTCTCTGCCGTCTTCTTACTTTGCTCCGTCGAACTTCTTTCACAAATCAACTGACCCAAATTATAGTACTACTACATAGTAAGTACAATAGGAACGCGAAGATACAAGCAGTAGTACTATACCTGTCCATACCTCGGGCCGGGCAGGGCTTCGGGCCGGGCCTAGCGAAGCCCGACGCAAAAAACCCATTCCTGGACCCGGCCCGGCCCGGCCATTGGGCCTGTTTTCTGGGCCCGAGCCCGGCTTGAAAACGTAAAAGCCCGTCGGGCTCCCGGCCGGGCCGGCCTGACCTTCAAAAAAAAGGCAAAAATGACGGGCCCAAGCCGGCCCGGCCCGGACTTTGGGCTCAAAATCTAGGCCCAAGACCGGCCCGGGGGCATCATCGGGCTGGGCCGGGTCGGTCTTTTTCGGGCCGGGCCGGGCTTCCCATGGCCAGGTATAAGTAGTACCAACTACAAGAAGAACAATAGTAAGACATACTAGTACTACTGTACGTACTAAAGAGTCCAAATAATGAGAAAGAACATAAACATAGTTCTGCTGGGGACTCAACACAACACACCCCTGAAATAAAACTAAGCAACTAGTCCACTTGACACTGCAGTAGAACCAGCATGAGCAACAACACTGCCACCTTACTCGGAGTCCGAGTCCACGTCATCGACTTCGTCCTCGTCCCTCTTCCTCTTCGCTAACACTTCTTTACTTGAACTAGACACTAGGCTCTGCTTCTTCATCCAACCATTGTAGATATTCAAACAAAGGTAGGGATCCGGTGCCGCGTACATGATATGATCTTCATCTATTGTCTTCGACTCCCATGAACGATGAATATTTGGGTGAGGTTTCTTCTGTTGAGCATACGAAGGATCAATCATGGCTGCTGCCAGGGTCAGCATTGAAGGCTCAGAGGAGGACACCAGGCTTGCCTTCTGGAGATCGAAGGGCTGGCCTACAACGAGATCTATGAGACCCAGGACTATCTTCTCATTCGTAAAGTCCACTGTAACGAATTTCACTTTTCTGTCCTTGAGGAAGAACTCCAGTTCCTGGCACCTAATGTCGGCATGGCATATGTGGTAGACCAAGCACACGTTAGGTACGCAAACCTGTATCATGGCGGGCTTCTTCTTCTCTACCTTCTTTATAAGCTTCTCGCTTTCCAGGACTGTGGTGTACTCTACATCTAGCCCAGCGACCCACTCATCCTCTGAACTTTTGAACATGTGTAGGAAGCGAGCAAGGCATGCTTCCACCATCGCGGATCTACGGGTGTAGTTGACGATGAACTCATTGCCGGTGATGGTTCTAACCTGGTACTCGGCGGCGATCATGGAGATTTGGGAGGCCATGGATTTTGGAGGAGGGTTAGGAGAAGATGAGCTGGTGTAATGTGAAAGGACGGGATGACTGGGAGCGAACTGTTGTAAGGTAGAATACGGGGATGAGTAGGGCGTGCGAACGGCATGGGGTGGTGGCTTGCCCGATGGATAAATGGTTGCATGCCCTCAAAGAGTTCTCGAGTACTATGCGGCACCCAGTAGATGTCATGTCTACTAGACCCATATCGTAGGCCTGACGGTATAGCTTCTACATGTTCGCACGCCATGCCGCATGGGCATGTAACTTCACTTAATTCTGTCCACCGTCACGCCTCCCACGACCTTTGCCTCTCTCGCTTGGTCGCTTCCTTTGAGACTTCGGACGGCTATAAATGAGCTATTTTTTTTGCCTACTCTGCATGCATGACACTCCCTCTGGTCCTTTCTACTATGCGTAAGACTTGTGTCAAGACAAAGTTTGCAATGTTTTTGACAAATTTTTACTAAAAATATCAATATCTACAGTACCAAATATATATTAGAAACTACATTTCATAATGATTATAAAAATATTGATTTGACATTGTGAATGTTGATACATTTTTCTATAAGTTTGGTCAAAGTAGAGGTACATTGCCTTCAGACAAACTTATATGCACAACAGACTAGTTCCTCCATCCAGGTGCGTGCCATGTCTTATATAGTCATCACAACAAGGTTAGCTATTAGAGTACTACTACTATCTCCCTTCTAGTTTAAAGTGCTCGACTCAAAAATTTCACCAACTATTAGCAAGATATAGGCGGTGGAATAGTTTTTGTAGTCTGCAAAAGTACTCAATTAATGCTCTCGTTCTTCTACAAAAAATGTGTTTACCAATGCATTATCGCATGGCATGCATGCATGAACACTAGTAAATGACAAATATTTTTACATGCATTAGTTAATATTCTCTTTAGGCTACTAATAGTGGAAAGTACTATCATATACTGGTATCATGTGCATGATACTAGTGTATGATATGGGACTACCATTATAGTGCCATGCATGACACAAAGTAGCATAGTATTTAACATGATACAATTTCCCTCAATTTTTTTACCATGATACGATATCTACCTATGTTACTCTAACCCCCCTCTCTTCCTTAATTCTTTGCCACATCAGCATGTTTGCTATTCCCGTGTGCATGATACTAGCACTATGGCCAGCCTTAATCATCGCATGCAATAATTTAGTGCACCTTGAAATCTGAACATGTGTGGGGCGTGTATGTTTTTAATGACTTGAGACTATACCTAGCCTGGCCTGCATGCAAGATGACTTATTATGCACCGTTCCCCATACCTGCAGGAAGACCGTTCGTCTCCAGCTCTTTTCCTCTCCATGTGTGAAAACAATCTGCCTACTTGACTCTCCTTCTCCCTCTAGAAGTCCCACCACTCCACCCTGTGTGGAAAAAATCTGCATGCATCAGACTCTCCTTCCCCCGTGCTCGTCCAATCTGTTGTGACCAGCAATATTTCCACCCCTTCCCTCCCTCGTAATTTAATCCAACAAATATGCCCACATAGCTGTTTTGTTAATCACGCAACATATCTTACGTAGGTGTGTCATTGCTCACTATAAATACTGCTCCTCCCACGGCATTCGGTAGAACGCTCACATTCATCGCTATCTCCTCCCCATCCCTCTCACATCAACCACCATGGCCTCGCCCCTCCCAAGACCTAGGCGCCCCTCGCTGCACCACGCAGAGGGTCATGTGTCGCCATTCCGTTCCTCGCCTCCACTAGTCGAGAGGGACGCATCGGTGTTCCGCTCCTCGCCGTGACGCGTTGAGGTGGACGTGTTGGCGTTCCCAGTTTCGCCACCACGCGCATTGGAGGACGCGTTGGCTCCCCGCTACGAGGAGAACATCGCACCAACCGCCGATCTCCCTAGCCTTGAGGAGCTTTGGAAACAAATGGTGGTCGCCCTGTGGGAGGCTTTGCCTCTGGCAGAGTGCGCCAAAATAGAGGCGGAGGAGAAGGCCGAGGAAGAGAAGCGCGCCACAAGGCATGCTGCCTGGCATGCCTATGTTGCGTCCGAGAGAGACATGCAATTTGCTCTTTGGTAGAAGGCTTGTGCGAGGGCCGTTAGCGTGGCGGAGGATGCCCATGCCAAAGCCCTGAGTGTAGTCGGGCCCAAGCGCCTCATCTGCACATGGCGGTACGTGGATCGGGTGCATGCTTCCAGCAAGGAGGAGTACCTGTTGGCACCAGATCACCACACCGGTGAGATCGTGCTCGCCCGCCTGCAAGCCGCCAATCAGCACGTCGCGAGTTGCAAGGCTGAGGAAGAGACATTGTGTCATCGCGCTGTGAAACGACCGTGCACCAGGGCACTCATGGTGTGCCGCAAGCGCTCCTGCGAGTGTCGTGGCTTTTATTAGGAATAATTTCGTTTTGTAAGGCGATCTCATTAGTTTTGGGACGCAAATGATGAATCCTGAATGTTTGGGAATTATTAGTATCCTTAATTAAGTATGTAAAAGGAAAAGTTTGGGAACCTTATGCATCCATACACATTTTCTAAGTACGTGCATATAGCACAAACTTAACTATATATCGCACTACACGTCTGTCTCAATATATGCTTGCAGACTATGCTACTACTATTACTTACGTACGTGCAAATGCACATTTTAACATTACGATGCGGTTTTTGTAAAAGCAAAAAAACAACACTAGTCAAGCTAGCTAAACGATTCAATGCAAAAGAAAAGCAAAAATGCTCGTTTGATTGTTTACTTTTAGCTTCCTTCTCTGTGGTTATTTCTCTATCATACTTTGTACGGAGTAACTCACAGGTCGGGAAGGCAAGCAAATTTTGTAGCGACCAGATCGACCTCAAACAGTCTGATCTCTGTGCATCAGTGTCATCCCTGGATCAGTAATGCTGACACGCACAGTACTTGAAGGATTTATAATAGAGTAGCAATCACACACTTATTACATAGAATGTCTCCAAAAGAGAACTTATTACAATAAATATGGCTTAAGGCCATCCAAAAAATGATAACAGCGGAAGGCTTGGAAGATAAAGTGAGTTCATCAACTCCAACGACATCACTGAGTGAAAGATCACGACCTAAGGCACCTTACTCGTCATCTGAAAAGTCTGCAACATAAACGTTGCAGCCCGAAACGGGTCAGCACATGGAATATGCTGGCAATGTAACCCAAGAGAGTAATGACCAGAATAATGCTATCACTACATGCATATATGGCTGGTGGTAAGCTCTATGGTTACAGTTTTGCATAAAGCCAATTTTTTCCTACAACAAAGGAATAAATTTTATTTAACTATCATGGTGGTTGTTAAATATTGAGAAGGTTCACCCAACTCAATTCCAATTAAGCATCATCATTAAGCCCAATCAAATTATATTCAGAGTGATGAGATCCACATGATAATCCAAGAACTAGATGCTGAAAATGTCCATAACCGGGGACACGACTAACCATGATTAGTTTATACACTCTACAGAGGTTTGCGCACTTATCCCCACAAGACTCAAATACATCCATGGTTGGAGAAACGAGACACAATCTTTCTGAAACAATAACTATTTACTCCGGATGGACAGTTACACCTAGTTTCCCCTACATCTGCTAGCCCACCACTGAAGGAGGTCTTGCAGCTTACTCAACTATTCTAGAGCCCATAATAGCTTGTGGCTGCACGCAGAAGTTTCCATCGTGAATAATCTTATGATCCCTTTGAGCCTGGGTGGCGGTCCATAGGAGAATCACACGGTACCCCGGGATTTCCAAAAAAACAGGCAACACTAGGTTCCCTAGGTGCCTCAATCCACCCAGATGTGTATTAAAGTAGCCACCTTAAGTTAACCATTAAAAAACAGTACTCACATCTGTCATGGATACACGCACCCAATCCACGTCTACAAGCATAGCATAGCAATAGAACCAATGTAGAAGTAACTCCCAAAGGTTTGATAATGAACAGGACAATAGGTACTACCTCATCTACTTCCCAAAACCCACATATTAATCAGATCCTAACCATGCAACTGTTTGAGGATTGATCTAATGCAATAAAACTGGGTAGTAAAGAGGTACGATCAAAGTGTCAATTGCCTTGCTGATGATTCGTGAAACCTAGAGACTCGTAGTAGCATGCTTCGCACTCCGGGTACTCTATCGCAAACAACAAGCATACAATAAGCACTCAACCAGAAGCACGGGAAAACTCAAATAAAAGATCTAACTAGAAAGTTCAACTCAAGAACTCCGGTTTGCAAAAAGAATCAAATCAAGCGAAGCAACGAAACTCAAACTACGAAAGAAACAAGCTCCGTTTACTAATCTGGACTTAATTCAAATTTTATAGTAGCAAAAACTTGTTTAAGTTGGTTAGACAGAAAGAGGGCTTTGAGATGAAACTCTATGCGCTTGAATCGCCTGATTCTCATAAACGAGCAAAAAGATAAACTAAAACGAAAATCAGGGCAGAAATCATGATCGAAAATAATCGCGGAAAAATCCCTGGAAAAATAAAACCGACGAATAGGCAAACAAACAAACGTTCGCTGTCTACAGCTAAACGGTGAAAATCGTTCGTTAAAACGAACGAACGGGCGTTCGCTAATAACTAAAACAGGAAAAAAACCGAGCTAAACAAAAATACAATCGTGGTTTCTAAAAAAACGCGCGTTTTCTTCCGAAAACTGATGACGGCGGCGGCCGTCAACCTCGACGGGACGGCGGCTGCGGACGCCGGCTCCAGCATCGGGCGCGGCTCCGGTGGGCGGCTGTCAGGACCCCGATCCTAAGTCACACCGATCTAGCATGTAACACATCATATCACTTTGCGGCCTCACGCACGGTATTCCCACAGGTGCCACCTTACCTGGCCCGGGACCGTTTGCGCCTTTGGCTCACGTATATGATAGTGCTGCTAGCATCCATATGACCAAGAACCCGGGCTAACATGGCTAGTCGTGAACCCAAAGTGGCACTAACTTACAGGGACAGGCATATATGACCCAACAACGAACGTGTCGGTCATCAGCGAGTGAATCCGGGCTGTAGCAACTAGGCTAGCAGGACTCCGGTAGACACCGCGTGACATTTCCCTGAAGGGACAGACACATGAACGAAGAAGGACACATGCCGGCCAGCCTAAGTGTTCCGGAGCAGTAGCAAGCTACCAAGGCTTAGTGCAAGCACTAGGAGACATTTCCCGGTAAGAGAGGCTACAAAGGATAAACAACTAGATAGTCAGATCCCACACATATCAAGCATTTCAAATCATACACACAATATGCTCGATATGTGCGAATACAACATGGCATCACAACATAACTCTACGACTCAAAGTACTTTATTCAATAGGCTCCGAGGAGTGAGATATTACAAACATGGGTCTCATGACCCAACATTCAGAGCATACAAGTCAAAGCACACGTGGAAGCTTAACATGTCTGAGTACAAACAACTATAAATGAAAAGGCTAAGAAGCCTGACTATCTACCAGATCCTGCCGAGGGCACAAGATCGTAGCTGAGGTAACAACCTAAACGTCGAAGTCCACGTGGAACTACTAGTGAGACTGAAGTCTCTTTGCAAAAACATAAAATAGGAAAACGTGAGTACAAATGTACCAAACAAGACTTACATCAGAACTAACTACATATGCACCATTATCAACAAAGAGGTGGTGGGGTTTAACTGCAGCAAGCCACCTTTGACTCAGTGGCTATCCTGAACTACGACTGCAAGTAATTCTTTTGAGGTGGCGCACATGATTCCACATATTCACCATATCAATACACCACTATGGATCCGCTATCGCCTCCCTACGAGAACGCCATCCATAGCACTCACGCTTATCTTGCGTATTTTAAAGTATCCACTTTCACTTGTCTATGAACTGTACAGGCAACCCAGAAGTCCTTTACAGTAGACACGGCTATTCGAATAGATAATGTTAACCCTGCAGGGGTGTACTTCTTCACACACGCTCTCGCCACTTACCACCATGCACACGTCATGTATCTCGGCAACCTTCAAGCGGAAGCCTGGTGAGGGTGTCGGCCACGACCTGACTAACCACACAAGACTCTAGCCCAGGTTTATCGCCTATTCGGGTTCCATCTTCAAGGAGATCCGTCCGGGGTGTCGCTCACGGCCCCGAATGATGTTTGAAGGGTTCCCGAGCCCACCATCCGGGTGCCACTCGGTTCACCAGGCCACGTGTGCCTAGTCTGTCCCAAGCCCACCCTGCCGGGTGCTACTTGGTAGAAAAATAGCACTACCTACAAACACCAGAAACTAGTTGCGACTCCTGGACAGAGACCAAGTTGGTTAATAAGTCGAGAGAGTCAATTAAGGATCCCAATGTGTGGTAGTAGCTGTTCATGGATCACAAACACAGAACTCAGTTCCTGAGGACGGCTGCAATGAGACAACACACCATGTACTCCTACATGGCCTCTCACCGCTACCTTTACCAAATCGTGTTCACACACTTAGCTCACACACAGTAGGACATGTTCACACACCTCCAATTCATCCCCGATGAATCAGACCTGACTCAACTCTAAGCAGTAGCAGACATGACAAACAAGCATGAATGAGTAGGAACATCAGGGCTCAAACAACTCCTACTCATGCTAGTGGGTTTCATCTATTTACTGTGGCAATGACAGGTCATGCAGAGGAAAGTGGTTCAACTACCGCATCATGTAACAGTTGAATCGTTGTTGTCCTAATGCAATAAAAGAGAGCAGGAGCGTGAGAGTGGGATTGTATCAGAATGAACAAGGGGGTTTTGCTTGCCTGGCACTTCTGAAGATAGTATAGTTCTTCATCGGTGTCATTGATCACATCGTCGGTACACGTCTATCGAGAGGGGAAAATACCGGCAAACAAGGAAGAACACAATCAATGCTATGCAACAATATGATGCATGATCATGACATGGCAATATGATGTGGTTTGAGCTAATGCAACTAGCAACCAGATTAAATGAAGTTGGTTTGAATCCAAGATTCAAATTCAAACTCCATATGTGAATATTTAAATGCCATTTATATGATTTGTGCTAAAAAGTAGTCATAAGTTGTTCTAACATGCATGAGAATGGTACAGATGGATAGATTGGATTTTTCTTATCATTTTTCATATATAATTTATCTCATTTGGAGTTACGGTTGAATTCCTATGATTTTTACAAGTTTTAAACATTTTCTGGAATTTCCTGAATTATATTTAATCCAGAAATTCCTTTACTGCGTCAGCAATGTGTAAGCATGACGTCAGCAGGTCAAAGGGGCTGGTCTGGGTCAAACCTGACCAGTGGGGCCCATTGGTCAGTGTCACATTGCTGGCTTGGGTCATTGACGGGCGGGGGCGGTCAAGGGCCATGTCGGCAAGGTCAACGCTGACGCGTGGGGCCATGGTGATTAGTTAAAACTAAACAGGAATTAAACTATGATTAATTTTGGGTGTGGGGCCCATATGTTAATGGATCAGGGGGTTAATTAGCGGGTGATTAGGCCTAACTAGGTGGCCACGTCGGCGGCTAATCGCCGGCGACCACATGCCACGGCGGAGGCGTCGGGTTTGCTCCTCCGGCGACCAAACGAGTGGTGGAGGGGCTCTGCGTGGAGCTGGTGCTCATCCGCATCCAACAGAGCAAGTAGCCGTGGCTGGGGTGGTCTACAGCACCGACAGCGTCGAGCTTTGCAACGGCCGGAGCTCGGCAAGGTCGGGTTCGGTGTTGTTGTTTACGGTAGGGCGAACAGGTGGCTGCACTCGGCTCCTGGGACCATGCTGAGCCCGCGATGGTGCTCGGACGCGAGCTGCGGCTGGTGTTGTTGCGGCGGCGATGAGGCATGGCGGTGGGGAGCTTCTGCGTCCGTGCAACTAAGGCCTAGTGGACGCGGGCGAGCATGGGAGTAGGGGAAAAGAAACAACGGCTCACCGTACGTCTTCTAGTGCTGCTGGCAAGGCAGGGGAGGCACGGGGTCCAGCGAATTGATGGCGCGGATCACCGGCACCCGAGGTCGAGGACGGCGGTGTTGGCGGGGAAGAAGGCCGTCCGGGCTTGTGTTCTTCTGCTTGGAGACGTGAGGCGTCGCGGCGGAGATGATGGTCATGTCGGCAGGGGGTGCGGTGGCCAGTGGTCACGGCTACGGCGAGCGGCAGCTCCGGCTGCTTTCGGTGGTCCATGGGAGAGAGAGCGGAGAGGGAAGGGAGGTCCAGAGAGAGTGAGAGAGGGTCGAGGGTCTGCGTGGCGCTCATCTAGAGCCGTCCAGGAGGAACCAGGCAGGCAGGGATGGAGGAGGTGGAGGCCGCGGGCGCGCTGGCATTGACACGCCTCTGCCTACTGGCAGAGGTTGAAGACGACCGCTTCGCCCTGGTGAGCTGGGCCTCAGCTACAGTGCTGGGCCAGCTGGGCTACTAGGTGAGCGCCAGGTAAGTTCTCTCTCTCTCTGGTTTCTCTATTTTAATTTCTGTTTTCTATTATTCTATAATCTTTAGGGCTTTTCTAAAAATACCTAGACCCTTTCAATAATCACTAAACTGCACATGCCCACTATATAGAATATATCCAACATGGAACATTTCAGTTTAGGTGTTGGACATTTAAAATATTTTATAGAATTTAAATGTCCAAATTCAAATACTTATGATTTAATTCAGTGACCTTAGGATGACCTAGAAAGTTGTGCACCATTTTTGTCAGAGGTTTAAGACCAAGGCAAAGATGATGAACATTTTAGAAGGGCATTTTCGGTTCATTGAAAATTATTTTATGTTAAACCTATTTGATTTGATCTGGTGCTAGGGTTTGATGAGTCCCCATTTCAAGTTCATTTGAAAAGTTAACATTGATGCACACATGAAGGGATATCCTACTACATACCAGGACCAGGGATGTGACAGCGGCAGGCTCGGCGGGGGGCTCCGGGCGGCGGCGGCGGTCTCCGGTGGGCGGCGAGAGGCGGTGGTGGTGGTGACGGTGATGGGCGGCGGGGCTGCGAGGGGATCCGGCGGTGGCAGCTGATTCCGGCGGCGGCGGCGTGGAAACCAAGGCGAGACGGCGGCTAGGGTTTCAGGTAGGGCTAGTGGTGGCTCGGGCCTTCGGGCTTTAAAGGCTGCCCGGGCTGAGGTGTCCAAGTTGGACACGACTCGGTAAGTCGGTTGCGTTTTTTAAATAATTCCGTGTAGAAATACAAACAAAGAAATACTAAACGAACTCCAAAAATCCTGAAACAAATTTTGCCCGTCCTCTAAAAATATAGCGGACAGAGTGAACATTTATTTGGGCCTCTAATGCAATTTGGAAAAACGCATATTTTTCCTAATTCAAATAAAATAGCGATAAAACTCCAAATAAAATTCTTATTTGATTTTAATATTAATTCTCCTATATTTCTTTATTTTGGGAAAGTCATTTTATCCCCTCTCTTTTCTTTTTATAAAAGAAATATTCGAAGATAAAATAATTAAAATCAAATGATCCTTTTTTCAAAATTTGTGACAAACTCAAATATGAAAATAAAGAAATCCTTGAGTTGCGTATCTAGGATCAGGCCAAAATGCAATAAAATATGATATGCAATCATGATCTAATGTATAGCATTCCAAATTGAAGATTTGGGATGTTACAAACCTACCCCCCTTAAGATGAATCTCGCCCTCGAGATTCGGGTTGGCTAGAAAATAGGTGCGGGTGGTCTTTCCGTAGGTCTTCCTCTCGCTCCCAGGTGGCTTCATCTTCGGTATGGTGGCTCCATTGAACTTTGCAGAACTTGATGACTTTGTTGCGTGTGACTCGGCTGGCAAACTCGAGAATCTTCACTGGTTTCTCCTCGTAGGTCAAATCGCTATCCAACTGAATCGCTTCCAGTGGCACTGTTTCTCTCAAAGGAATATCAGCCATCACTGCGTGGCACTTCTTCAGCTGGGAAACGTGGAACACATCGTGAACTCCTGACAATCCTTCGGGCAATTCCAACTTGTAAGAAACTTCTCCCATACGTTCCAAAACTTTGTATGGTCCCACAAAACATGGTGCTAACTTTCCCTTAACTCCAAAACGCTTAACTCCTCGAAGTGGGGACACACGAAGATACACTATGTCTCCGACTTCATAAACTGTCTCCTTGTATTTAGAATCCGCATAGCTCTTATGCCTGGATTGGGCTACCTTGAGTCTATCGCAAATCAACTAAACCTTCTCTTCCGACTCTTTGATCAAATCTGGTCCAAACAACTCACAGTCTCCAACTTCATCCCACAACAACGGTGTCCTACACCTCCTTCCATACAAAGCTTCAAAAGGGGCCATCTTCAGCTGTCTTGATAACTATTGTTGTAAGAGAAATCCGCATATGGAAAATTGTTGGCCCAATTAGATCCATAATCTAGCGCAGAAGCTCTCAACATGTCCTACAGAATCTGATTGACTCTCTCGGTCTGTCCATCTGTCTGTGGATGAAAAGCTGTATTGAACTCTAGCCTGGTACCCGAAGTTTCATGCAACTGATTCCAGAACTTTTAGGTAAACTGGGTTCCTCTATCTCGTACAATGGTCCTCGGAACTCCATGCAGACATATGATCCTGTTCATGTATATCTTTGCCAACTTAGCACTGGTGTAAGTGGTCTTCACTAGATGAAATGAGCTACCTTCGTCAAACAATCGACTACAACCCATATCGAGTCATAGCCTGAGCGAGTCCTGGGCAATCCTGTGATAAAATCCATGCCTAGCTTATCCCACTTCCATTCGGGTATCGGCAATGGCTGTAGCAATCCTGCTGGCTTCTGATGCTCTGCCTTTACTCTCTGACATATATCACAAACTGCTACATACTCCGCAATATCCTTCTTCATTCTGGTCCACCAGAAACTGTCCTTCAAATCCAGATACATCTTGGTATTTCCTGGGTGAATCGAATACGGTGAATCATGGGCCTCCTGCAGAATCAACTTCCTGATCTTCGGGTCATTAGGCACATATACGCGGTCCTCAAACCATAAGATATCATGCTCATTCTCATGAAATCCCTTAGCTTTTCCTTTGCTCATCCTTTCCTTTATCTCGGCAATCTCCTTGTCCGTCTTCTGAGCTTCTCTGATCTTATCCATCAAAGTAGACTGAATCTCCAATGCTTCTACATAGCCTCCTGGGACTATTTCCAAACATAGCTCACGAAGATCCTCTGCTAACACCTGGGGTAATTCTCCGGCCATGAGTGTGTTGACATGGCTCTTGCGGCTCAATGCATCAGCTACTACGGTATCCTTTCTGGGGTGATAATGCAACCTCATATCATAATCCTTAATGATCTCCAACCATCTCCTTTGCCTGAGATTCAACTCCTTCTCCGTGAAGATATACTTCAAACTCTTGTGATCCGTGTACACCTCACAATGGTTCCCCATGAGAAAATTTCTCCATGTCTTCAACGCATGCCCTACGGCTGCTAACTCCAAATCGTGTGTAGCATAATTCAACTCATGGGGTTTAAGATGGCGTGAGGCATATGAAACAACTCTTCCCTCCTGCATAAGCACTGCTCCAAGCCTTCGACAAGAAGTGTCGCAATATACTTGATAATCCTTGCGTTGATCTGGAAGAATCAACACTGGTGCTGTAACCAAGCATTTCTTCAACTCCTGGAAACTGACCTCACATTCCTCAGTCCATTTGAACCTGGTGTCCTTATTCAACAACTATGTCATGGGCTTCGCAATCTTCAAGAAGTTCTCAATGAACCTTCGGTAGTACCCTGCGAATCCCAGAAAACTCTGGATCTCTGCAACTGATGTGGGTGCTTCCCAATTTGTCACAGTGACAATCTTGGTGGGGTCTACTGCTATTCCTTCTCCGGATATAACATGTCCGAGGAATCCAACTTCCTTCAACCAAAACTCACACTTGCTGAACTTGGCATATAACCGATGTTCTCTGAGCTTCCCAAGTACCAAAAGCAAATGCTCCTTATGCTACTCTTCATTCTTCGAGTAGACCAGAATATCATCAATGAACACCACGACGAACTTATCCAGAAACTCCATAAACACCTTGTTCATCATGTTCATGAAATAGGCAGGTGTGTTAGTCAGACCAAATGACATAACGGTATACTCATATAGCCCATACCTTGTGGTAAAAGTTGTCTTAGGTATATCCTGCTCTCGAATCCTCAGCTGGTGGTATCCTGATCGCAGATCGATCTTGGAAAATACTTTAGCTCCTTGCAACTAATCAAACAAATCATTGATCATCGGCAGTGGGTACTTGTTCTTCATTGTCACTTCATTCATTCCTCGATAATCAACAACCATCCTCAACAATCCATCCTTCTTCTCCACTAGAAGCACTGGTGATCCCCAAGGTGACGAACTTGGGCGAATATAGCCTTTATCATGTAACTATTTAATCTGCTTCTTAATTTCCTCCAAATCCTTTGCAGGCATCCTGTATGGTCTCTTAGATATTAGCCCTGTTCCTGGCAAAAACTCAATGTCTCTATCCGGTGGCATCCCTGGCAACTCTTCTGGAAATACATAAGAGAAATCCTTCACCACCGGTACTTCCTCCTGTACAACTCATGATCAGGAATTCACTTGAGTCCTCTTCGGCACATGCCAGGATGCATACTTAATCCTCCTTCCTTCTGGGGTGGTGAGCATAATCGACTTGCTGGCGCAATCGATGTTTCCTCCATACATCGATAGCCAATCCATACCCAAAATCACATCCAAACCTTGCGACTCCAAAATTATCAGGTCTAAGGGGAAAACATGCCTATCTATGGTCAATGGCATCTGAAAACTTCATTGGCTTGCCATATATTCCGCTCTCGGCGAGCTTACTAACATAGGCGTTCTAAGAACTTTGGTGGGCAGTTTATACTTATCCGCAAATCCCTTTGATATGTATGAATGTGATGCACCAGTATCAAAAAGAACGATTGCAGTCAATAACTTAACCAAAAACTTACCTATTAGTGCATCGGGCTGTGCTTCAACCTCCTCCACGTTAATGTGGTTCACTTGTCCCCTGTTGAAAGGGTTAGGATTCTTCACAAAGCATCCATTGCCATTTCCATTCTTAGCCTCAGGACATTCATTGGCATAATGTCCAGTCTTCTGGCACTTGTAGCAAGTAATGTGACTTAGATCCTTCTTGGCGGGCGTTGCTGGGTTGGAACGGTTCTGGCCGTTGCTTCCTCCATTACCATTCCCATTCTTGGGGACACTATGGTTATGCGAACTTCCTCCATTGTGGTTGTGACCTCCATGGTTATGCTGAAAAGGTCCTCCCGAGTTCGGGGTAAAACGAGGCCTCTGCTCGGCTCCAGAATTGTACTTCCCTTGTCCATACTTCCTCTTGCAATTGTCAATCTGCTGCTGCTTCCCTTCAATCATGAGAGCTCTATCTACCAACTCCTGGTAGTTGTTGAAGGTTGCCACCATCAACTGCATGCCCAGATCATCATTCAGTCCTTCCAGAAACTTCTCCTGCTTAGCTGCATCCGTAGCAACGTCATCTGGGGCATAACGTGCTAACTTACTAAAATCATCGACATACTGGCCAACTGTACGTCCTCCTTGGTGCAAGTTGCAAAACTCACGCTTCTTCATGGCCATAGCTCGTGCTGAAACATGGGCAGTACGGAAAGCCTGCTGAAACTGGTCCCATGTGACAGTGTCGACAGGGTAAGTAGCTGTGAAATTCTCCCACCATGATGCTGCGGGTCCATCAAGCTGATGTGCGGCAAAACACACTCTCTCCGCATCTGTGCATCCTGCAGTGGTCAACTCCCTTCCAATCTTGTGGAGCCAATCATCTGCAACTATCGGCTCGATGCTACTGGAGAACACTGGTGGATTCAGCCTCAAGAAATGGGCTAAGTGATCAACATGTGGTGGTGGTGGTGGGTTGTTATTGTTGTTGTTGTTCCCCTGATTCTGATTCTAGACTAGTATCTGCATCAATGCATTCTTCTGCTGGTTCAACTGAGTGAGCTCCGGTGGGAAAGCAAATCCATTATTGGGTCTCGGAGGCATCTGATGGGTTTAGAAAAGATGAGAAAATAGAATAGAATTATATCTAGAGGGAAAACACTACCCATATGCACATGAGACAAACACAAACAATATCACTTCAATCAATTCAAACAAGGGCATACATCGGTCTAACTATCGTTACAAAAGTGCTCGGACTATACTATATACATGGGGGAATACTACTACTGATATGGTGGTCGACTGAAAAAATTGATCGGTGGAAGACTCCATGATATCTGCTCTGGCTTCATCAACCAAGTCATCATCGCTATCGTCGGGGTCCGAGTCGGTGTCGTCGATGATGACTTAGTTCTCCGGGCAAGCGGAATCGTCGTCTTCTCCTCCTCGTGCGGGGACTCCCATGAATATTCCTAGCTTCTTCTTCAGATCGTCATTCAGCTCCACGAGTACCATCATTTCCTCCTCATATCCATCGCATGTAGTCTTGAGTTCTTCCTCCAGCTCCGTGATCCTGGTCATTGCCTTCTACAGATCTGTCATGCCTGCGCACATCTGGTTCTCCGTGCGACGAATGTGCTGGTTTAACTCCTGGATGAAAGCGGCAATAGACCTATCGTTCCTGGTGCTGATCATCTCCCATTGCTCATCTTAGTGCCCACAAATCTGGTAGATAGTGTCCTTGAGATCCTTGTGGTAAACTTCTCCAATGCGTCCTATGGTGATGTGGGCTGCCATGCTCTTTCCTAGACTCCAGGTTGGTGCATTAAAGGAAAACTCTATGGGCTCAGTGACTGGCATGAACGTCCTTCCTGGAACTTGAACTCGAATCATCCAACGCTCCTCTTCTGGTAAAGTGGGGATGTAGGTCCCAGTGAAATTTGGTATTCTGATGTTTAGGTATCTAGTAACTTCCTTCAAGTGGTGTCCAAAAGGTGTATCTTCATCCGGTTGTGCGAACTTGTTCCTTGCATCCCCCATCCTAAAGGGTAGAAAAGGGAGAGCAGTCAGAAATGAGAAGAGAGTAATGATCTAGGGCTTTAGCTTAGTGGTCGTCTCCTACAGTCAGCGTGTGCTCTGATACCATCTTGTAGCATCCAGACCTCAAACAGTCTGATCTGTGTGCATCAGTGTCATCCCTGGATCGGTAATGCTGACACACACAGTACTTGAAGGATTTATAATAGAGTAGCAATCAAACACTTATTACATCGAATGTCTCCAAAAGAGAACTTATTACAATAAATATGGCTTAAGGCCATCTAAAAATGATAACAACATAAGGCCTGGAAGATAAAGTGAGTCCATCAACTCCATCAATATCACTGAGTGAAAGATCAGAACCTAAGGCACCTTACTCGTCGTCTGAAATGTCTGCAACATGAACGTTGCAGCCCGAAACGGGTCAACACATGGAATATGCTGGCAATGTAACCCCAGAGAGTAATGAACAGAATAATGCGATCACTACATGCATATATGGCTGGTGGTAAGCTCTATGGTTATAGTTTTGCATAAAGCCAATTTCCCTACAACAAAGGAATAAATTTTATTTAACTATCCTGGTGGTTGTTAAACATTGAGAATGTTCACCCAACTCAATCCCAATTAAGCATCATCATTAAACCCAATCAAATTATATTAAGAGTGATGAGATCCACATGATAATCCAAGAACTAGATACTCAAAACTTCCATAACCGGGGACACGGCTAGCCATGATTAGTTTATACACTGTGCAGAGGTTTGCACACTTTTCCCCATAAGACTCGAATACATCCATGGTCGGAGAAACGAGACACAGTCTTTCTGAAAAAATAGGTCTTTACTCTGGATGGATAGTTACACCTACTTTCCGCTACAACTGCTAGCCCTCCACTGAAAGAGGTCTTGCAACTTACTCAACTATGCTAGAGCCCATAATAGCTTGTGGCTGCACATGAAAGTTTCTAGCATGAATAATCTTATGATCCCTTTGACCCTGGGTGGCGGCTAATAGGAGAATCACACGGTACCCCGGGATTTCCGAAAAATAGGCAACACTGGGTTCCCCAGGTGCCTCAATCCACCCAGATGTGTATTAAAGTAGCCACCTTAAGTTGACCATTAAATAACAATACTCACATCTGTCATGGATACACTCACACAATCCACATCTAGAAGCATAGCATAGCAATACAAGCAACGTATAAGTAACTCCCAAAGGTTGTATAATAAACAGGACAATAGGTACGTACTACCTCATCTACTTCCGAAAACCCACATACTAATCAGATCCTAACCATGCAATTGTTTGAGGATTGATCTAATGCAATAAAAGTGGGTAGTAAAGAGGTATGATGAAAGTGTTACTTGCCTTGCTGATGATCCGTGAAACCTAGAGACCCGTAGTAGCACGCTTCCCACTCCGGGTACTCTATCGCAAACAACAAGCATACAATAAGCACTCAACAAGAAGCACGGTAAAACTCAAATAAAAGATCTAACCAGAAAGTTCAACTCAAGAACTCTGGTTTGCAAAAATAACCAAATCAAACGAAGCAACGAAACTCAAACTGCGAAAGAAACAAGATCCATTTACTAATCTGGACTTAAGTCAAATTTTACAGTAGCAAAAACTTGTTTAAGTTGGTTAGACAGAAAGAGGGTTCGGTCGGCGACGGCGGTCTCCGGTGGGCGGCGGGAGGCGGTGGTGGTTGTGACGGCGACGGACGGCGGGGCGGCGAGGGGACACAGCGTCAACGGCGAGTCGCGGCGGCGGTGGCGCTCTTCGGCGGCGGCGGCAACGGATTCCGACGGTGACGACGGATTCTAGCGGCGGCGAATTCCGGCGGCGGCGGTGCGGAAACCGAGGCGAGACAGCGGCTAGGGTTTCGGGTGGAGCTGGCGGCAGCTCGAGCCTTCATGCTTTAAAGGCTTCTCGGGATGAGGTGTCCAAGTCAGACACGGCCCGGTAAGTCGGTTGGCTTTTTTTAAAATAATTCCGCGCAGAAAAACAAATAAAATAAACACTAAACGGACTCCAAAAATCCTGAAATAAATTTTCCCCGTCCTCTAAAAATATAGCGGATAGAGTGAACATTTATTTGGGCCTCTAATGCAATTTTGAAAAACAAATATTTTTCCTAATTCAAATAAAATAGCGATAAAACTCCGAATAAAATTCTAATTTGATTTTAATTTGAAATATCCAATATTTCTTTATTTTGGGAAATTCATTTTATTCCCTCTCTTTTTTTATAAAAGAAATATTCGAAGATAATATAATTAAAATCAAATGATCCTTTTTTCAAAATTTGAGAAAAACTCAAATATGAAAATAACGAAATCCCCAACTCTCTCCGTGGGTCCTTGAGTTGCGTAGAATTTCTAGTATCAGGCCAAAATGCAATAAAATATGATATGCAATCATGATCTAATGTATAACATTCCAAATTGAAAATTTGGTATGTTACAAATTCCCAAACCGCTTCATACACCCTGTATCGAATTTTTTGCCTAACAAGTTGTGCCATGCAATTCGAATTCTAACTTCAGTAGAGTAGTACTACTAGGAGTACCAGGGGCCAGTTCTTTTAGGCTTCTAGATTAGTAATCTCATAACTACTACCTCGGTCCTAGTTTATTGGTCCCCATTGTAATTTGTGTCAAATTTGGACCAAAACTAGCAAGATGCCCGTGCGTTGCATGGAACATCAAAATGCATTTGCATGAGTAGTTTATCTTGTGAGATAAAAGGGTGAACAAGGGAAGGCCTAATTTGCAATTGTGGAGAGGGTTGTGGATATCTTTTTGCAAAATTGCTATAGTTTCCTTCCTATCCATCAAATATAAATTAGATGACCTATGTTGCAGGATGGCAGGCACACCATCATCATCACCAACTCTGTTTTTTATAAGAGTAGAGATTTAAATAATGAAATGTTTATGCATGCCACCAAAAATTATATAATTTTTGTTGACATTCACTAACATTTATCAGTTAAATCATTGGTCAAAATTTAGCACAAATTACAATGGTGACTAATAAACCAGGACAGAGATAGTAGTGTAGAAGCTCAAATGAATGAGTGAGGCGCCTTATGTTACTCTCCATTGTCACTAGTCTTATGGGAAAAGCTGGGGAAGAGACGGCTTATTGTTTAAGCCGCCAAAAGAAATATCCCTTGGAGTAGTAGATAGGGATACTAGCTAGGGATCTATTGTGTGAGATGAACCGGACAAAGTAAATGCAGAGAAATGAAATGCAAAAAAGACAGAGGGATGTGATGGTTGCTTGTCCGTTTATTTTACCAGGTCGGTTATTACTAGGTGTGGTGGGGTTTTGTGATAGGATGGCTCTACTACCTCGGCACGAGCGGGGTGACACTCCCGTGCAGCGCCGCCCTCTGCACTAGCACTACCTCGGTCGTGGTTTATTAGCCCCCCATTTAATTTGACTGTTGATTTACTGACAAAATGTTAGTGCATGTCAACAAAAACTATATCATTTGATTTGTATTTGAACATAATTTTCAATGATATAATCTTTTATGACATGCATGAGCATTTATCGTACTATATATAGCGTTAGTTAATTTTATGGTCGTACTATATATAGTAAGGTGCCCGTGCATTGCAAGGAACAGTGAAATGCTTTGATTGGGGAGTTTTTTATTTTGACGAAGTATGTGGGGGTTATCTCATGTGTAACGAGTATCGATAGGTTTCTCTGGAGCTCACAAGCACCCGGGTGAAATAGATAAAAAAGTATATTTTGCAAACAAAAGCGTTCAACTATTCAACCTACATCCAAAACTTGTGAAGAAATAACACTTATTGTGCTTTGCAAGAAATGATCTTTAAGAATTAGCTTCTGATTATCGATTTTGTTTATTTTTTCTAAACCACCATGATTGTACTCCCTCCATCTAGGTGAATAAGTCATCTTAAGTTGTGCACCATGACCAAGGAGGGGAAAACGAGAGAACTTAATGTTTATTTGCTAATTAATAGCATTGCATGCAATGAACTAACCACTGCATGTTGTGTATGGTAGTCTCAAATCTGACGGTCAAAAACAGAGTTGGTGATGATGGTGTGCCTGCCATCCTACAATATAGGCCGTCGGATCTATATCTAACGGATAGGAAAGAAAATATGGCAATATTGCAAAAAGATACCCACACCCCTCTCCACATTTGCAAATAAGGCCTTGTCTCGTTCATCATTATCTCCCACAACCTCATTGCTGAGCAATGAAGAAAGGAAGTCTCTTGAACTGTCTGGCATGGTGGCTGCTACCGGTGCCGTCCATCCCCATGCATCCGCCCAGTCCGACCACCAGTCACCCCCACGCCCCACTCCTCCTCACCTTATCTCTCATCTTTCTCGAGATATCACTTTTTGATGCAATTCTCGAGATACCATTTTTTCGATGAAATTCTCGAGATATCATTAGTTTTTACACATGGGATTTGATGAGCACATCAATACCATTGTTACACTCACATCCCCTCCAACTATACATACTGGACCAATTACTAAAGCTAGTGCACGCCAACTAATTTACCAGGTACTTTCATTTCTTGGTAATGATTCTAATGTTCACGAGAATATGATGTTGCCTAAATTGGATACATTTGTTTTGCTTACAAATGAAGGGCCAAGCTTGGAGAAGGATAAACATTGGAGCAAGAACAAGCATGGAGATGACAGCATGTGCAAGGGAAACAAGAACAGAGTTTCAAGCGATGATTTCAGGACTTTGAAGCCACCGTAATGAGTGCATGATGTCTTGGACGAAATATACAAGATGCCACTTCATAAATTTCGTCCAGAGGCTATTATAAGTGTCGTGTCACCTTATTATTGGGCTAGGCCCATGTAATTTAGAAATACATAAGTATAGGCTGTTTTTAGAGTCTGTATGTTTGGGGAAACAAGAGATAGTGTTGGTTTCAGACCCCTGCCCCAAGGGCCACGAAATTCCACCCTCTTCCTCCATATATACAGCCCTTAGGGCGTCGTTTAGACTTTGGGGTTTTGTTTAGATTAAAAGTTCGCCATAGCTGCACCTTTGCATACTTCGTTCGTGTTCAACGACCAGACCAAGCAGTCACAGAACCCCACTTGATCAATAAAGCTTTCCTCTTTTATTCACAATATCCAGACTGCAATTTCAATTTCTTGCTTGTTCTTCATTTTGCAGGAGATAGACCCTTGTGGTCAGGTTGATCATGCTCCGGCATGGTCAATAACCTCTCGGAGATGGTTTTGCGATTGCTAAGGCGCGACGTCCTTGCACGTTCGTAGTCGGATCATCAAAGTCTACTCCACCATAAACGATAGCCACCATCTCATCGAAAGACGGGACACCTCTGCCCCTATCAGGATTACTCCTGCATGGGTCAATAAAAACAGGTGTTTTGTAAAATATGCATCTTGATGTTCCGTGCAATGCACAGGCGTCTTATGATAACCCACAAGTGTAGGGGATAATTGTAGCCTCTTTTGATAAGTAAGAGTGTCGAACCCAACGAGGAGCTAAAGGTAGAACAAATATTCTCTCAAGTCCTATATGCCACTGATACTACTCTATGCATGCTTAGTGTTCGCTTTACCTAGAACAAGTATCAAACTAGAAGTACTTTGTAGGTGTTGTTGGATAGGTTTGCAACATAATAAAGAACACGTAAATAAAAAGTAGGGGCTGTTTAGATAAAGCAGCAATAAAGTAAATATAGAGAGTCTGGAAAAGTGGTGGTAGGAGTTTTGAAATTGTCCCTAAGCAGTTGAATACTTTACTAGACCGATAGCAAGTTTTATGTGGGAGAGGCATAAGCTAACATACTTTCTCTTCTTGGATCATATGCACTTATGATTGGAACTCTAGCAAGCATCCGGAAGTACTAAAGATCATTAAGGTAAAACCCAACCATAGCATTAAAGCATCAAGTCCCCTTTATCCCATACGCCACAACCCCCTTACTCGGGTTTATGCTTCTATCACTCAACAACCCACTAGAAGCGAATCATGAACGTATTGCAACACGCTACAACGGGAATGCCTCACGCTTGCGTGACACAGAGGGTGCCATAGGACAGCAACATAAACACAAGAAAATTAAACCAATCATAGCAATTCATCAACCACCGGTAGGACAACGAAAATCTACTCAGACATCATAAGATGGCAACACATCACTGGATAATAATATGAAGCATAAAGCACCATGTTAAAGTAGTGGGTACAGCGGGTTGTGGGAGAGTGGACCACTGAATATAGATGGGGGAAGGTGATGGAGATGTTCGTGAAGATGGCGGTGGTGTTGGTGTAGATCGCGGTGATGATGATGGCCCCCGGTAGCGTTCCGGCGCTACCGGAAGCAAGGGGGAGAGAGACCCCTTCTTCTTCTTCTTCCATGACCTTCTCCCCATATGGGAGAAGGGTTTCCCCTCTGGTCCTTGGCTCCCATGGCGTGGGAGGTGCGAGATCCCCTCCGAGATTGGATTTGTCTCTCTATCTCTCTCTGTTTCTCCGTTCTGGGATTCTGCCCTGGCACCGTTTCTTTTACATCTGGAGATCTATAACTCCGATTGGATTGAAACCTTCGCCTAGATATTTTTCCAAAAATTAGCTTTCTTGCGGCCAAAGTAGAGCATCAACCGCCTTACGAGGGGCCCACGAGGGTCAGGGGCGCGCCCACTTAAAGTGGTGGCGTGGGCCACCCTCGTGGCCACCTCGGGCGCCGTCTCGCGTTGATTCTTCCTCCCAAAAATCACAAATATTCCAAAATAATTCTCCGTCTGTTTTTATCCCGTTTGGACTCCGTTTCATATTGGGTTTCTGCGAAATATAAAACATGCAACAAAGAGGAACTGGTACTGGGCACTGGATCAATATGTTAGTCCCCAAAAATAGTATAAAAAGTTGCCAAAATTATATGAAAGTTGAAGAATATTGGCATGGAACAATCAAAATTTATAGATACGACGGAGACGTATCAGCATCCCCAAGCTTAATTCCTGCTCGTCCTCGAGTAGGTAAATGATAAAAAAAATAATTTTTTATGTGGAATGGTACCTAGCATAATCTCGATCATATGTCTAATCATGGCATGAATATTAAGACACGAGTGATTCAAAGCAATAGTCTATCATTTGACATAAAAACAATAATACTTCGAGCGTACTAATAAAGCAATCATGTCTTTTCAAAACAACATGGCCAAAGAAAGTTATCCCTACAAAATAATATAGTCTGGCTATGCTCTATCTTCATCACACAAAGTATTTAATCATGCACAACACCGATGACAAGCCAAGCAATTGTTTCATACTTTAGTAATCTCAAACTTTTCAACTTTCACGCAATACATGAGCGTGAGCCATGGACTTGGCACTATATGTGGAATAGAATGGTGGTTGTGGAGTAGACTAACAGGAGAAGATAGTCTCATATCAACTAGGCGTATCAACGAGCTATGGAGATGCCCATCAATAGATATCAATGTGAGTAAGTAGGGATTGCCATGCAACGGATGCACCAGAGCTATAATTGTATGAAAGCTCAAACTGAAACTAAGTGGGTGTGCGTCCAACTTGCTTTCTCATGAAGACCTTGGGCATTTGAGGAAGCCCATCATCGGAATATACAAGCCAAGTTCTATAATGAAAATTCCCACTAGTGTATGATAGTGAAAGCATAAGATGCTCTCTCTATGAAGAACATGGTGCTACTCTGAAGCACAAGTGTGGTAAAAGGATAGTACCATTGCCCCTTCTCTCTTTTTCTCTCATTTTTTATGATTGGGCTTCTTTGGCCCCCCTTTTTTTATTTAGTCTTCTTTGGCCTTTTTTTCATTAAGTCTGGAGTCTCATCCCGACTTGTGGGGGAACCATAGTCTCCATCATCCTTTCCACATTAGGGCGATGCTCTAATAATGATGATCATCACACTTTTATTTACTTACAACTCAATATTACAACTCGATATCTAGGACAAATATATGATTCTATGTGAATGCCTCTGGCGGTGTACCGGTATGTGCAATGATCTAGCGTAGCAATGACATCAAAAAATGGACAAGCCATGAAAACATCATGCTAGCTATCTTACGATCATGCAAGGCAATATGTCAATGAATGTTCAAGTCATGTATATGATGATGATGGAAGTTGCATGACAATATATCTCGAAATGGCTATGGAAATTCCATGATAGGTAAGTATAGTGGCTGTTTTGAGGAAGGTATATGGTGGGTGCATGGTACCGGCGAAAGTTGCGTGGCAGAAGAGAGGCTAGCAATGGTGGAAGGGTGAGAGTGCGTATAATCCATGGACTCAACATTAGTCATAAAGAACTCATATACTTATTGCAAAAATCTACAAGCCATTGAAAACAAAGTACTACGCGCATGCTTCTAGGGGGATACATTGGTAGGAGAAGACCATCGCTCGTCCCCGACCGCCACTGATAAGGAAGACAATCAATAAATAAAATTGTGCTCCAACTTCATCACAAAGTGGTTCACCATACGTATATGCTAAGGGAATCACAAACCTCAACACAAGTATTTCTACTAATCCACAGTCTGCCACTAGCATGACTCTAATATCACCACCTTTATATCGCAAAACTATTGCAAGGAATCAAACATATCATATCCAGCGATCTAGTTTATGTAGGATTTTATGACTAACCACGTGAATGACCAATTCCTGTCATCTCTCTAAATAGATATAGGTGAAGAAAGAGAGTTTAATTCTTTCTACAAAATATATGCCCACTCTCTAACAAATATAAGTGAAGCAAAAGAGCATTCTACAAATGGCAGTTTTCTATGTGAAGAGAAACGGGCAATCCAAACTTGAAATGATATAAGTGAAGCACATAGATCATTCTATAAATCCGCACTCAAAACATTTAAGTGAAGTGCAATGAGCATTCTATAAATCAACCAAGGATTATCTCATACCAGCATGGTGCATAAAAGAAAAGTGAAAACTAAATCCAAAAGACGCTCCAAGATTTGCACATATCGCATGAACGAAACGAATCCAAAAACATACCGATACTTGTTGAAGAAAGAGGGGATCCCTTCCGGGGCATCCCCGAGCTTAGACGCTAGAGTCTCCTTGAATATTTAATTGGGGTGGCTTGGGCATCCCAAAGCTTGAGCTCTTGCCTCTCTTCCTTTTCCTCATATCGAGACCTCCTCGATTAAACACTTCATCCACACAATACTTCAACAGAAAACTCGGTAAGATCCGTTAGTGTAATAAAGCAAATCACTACTCTAAGTACTATTGAAAACCATTTCGTATTTTGTTTTTGCATTGTGTCTACTGTAAAATAACTTTTCCATGGCTTAATCCACTCATATAAATTGATAGATTCATCAAGACAAGCAAACTATGCATCAAAAACAGAATCTGTCAAAAACAGAACAGTCTGTAGCAATCTGAACATTCACCATACTTCTGGTACTGCACAAATTCTACCAAAATTATGAAAAATAAAAAATGTGTACATAAATACATTGCAAAAATAATCAGAACCGTTTGACGTTCCAGTTAAAAATGTAAAATCGTGCATTACAGCCAAAGTTTCTGTCCTGCACCATACAAACCAACAGGCATTGTAAACATCTTAAAGGCAAACCTTGGCACATTATTTTTATAATGCAATGGAATTGTACAAGGTGATAATTATTTTTGATGAAAAGTTTCTGTAATTAATATTCACAAAGTTTCCGTGAGCATGAACAAAGTTGAAGGAGCTCTCCCACTTCAACAATGCTTGTCTTTCTCACTTTCACTTTCCTTCTTGAAAAGTTTTGAGTTCCCCTCTTTGTTTTTTTGTTTTTAAACTATATAAAAGCACTCAACAGAAATAAATGACTCTCTAAAACTTCTGGGTTGTCTCCCTAGTAGCTCTTTCTTTAAAGCCATTAAGCTAGTGAAAGTGCAATCATGCCCTTAATTATTTTGATGTTGATGACAACACATATGCTAGGGACTAATCATGTTTATCAAGTATATCTCTGGATTATGTCTCAAAGACCGTGTGCATGGATCATGACTAGGGACAAAAAGCATATAACTCAAGAGTGGATATACAAGACATTGACCTCATTTATGGTTTGTTCTTGAGTATAGGGATCCCGCACTATTAAGAGGGGATCGTTGGATCTAGTGAAAAACTTGCTCAAAATCCACTGTTCCTATACTTTGCCTCCGGATGTCCGGGTTCTACAGACGTTCGGTCCCTCTCAGCTGCCCGGACGTCCGGCTCCCTCCGGTCGTCCGGTGTTCCTTTACAGAGTGTTTTTAATGGATATCCGGAACCCCTCGGACGTCCGGTACTTTCACAATAGAACCATTTTTACAGATTTCCGGACTCTCCGGTCGTCCGAGGCCCGGATGTCCGGCCCGTCTCGGACGTCTGTGTCCTGTGTACTGGGTCGTGGCTCATAGGTTCATAGCGGCCGGTCGTCCGATGACTGTCGGACGTCCGGACCTATTTGTGCCTCCGGAGGTCCGATGTTCTTCGGACGTCCGACCTATCCTGTGCACTTATGTATCCCAGACGGTCACCTTTTCTCACCTACTATATATATGCCTTTCCCTTCCACGGGAGGAGGTTGACCATTCACTTTGAGCTTACAAAGAACACTCCTCACTCTCTCTCTCATTCACCTACACCAAATCCTAGATTCCCAAGTGTTCTAGGAGCATTTGAGAGAAGTTCTCCAATCAAGTGATAGATCCACTCCTTTCCCTTCTTTGCACCGAAGGAATTCGTGATTTGAGCTTTCCCCCATCGTTCTTGTTACTCTTGGAGGTTGGAGACTCCTAGGCGATAGGAGTCATTCGGAGAGGAATCGACCTTTGTGATTACCCTCGGAAAAGTTTGTGAGGGTTTGGAGACCACCCCAAGGTCTACCACTAGTGGTTGAGAAATGCCTCCTTGGTGTTGTCTCAAAGGGAGAATAGGGAGAGCCTTCGTGGTGTTGGTGTTCCTTCGTGGTAACATCCACCTCTCTAACAGCGACTAGCTGTCACATCCCTAATTCTGGTCTGACCTATGCCAGCTTCCATGTGTGCATCATGTTTAAATTCAAATGAAACTTGAATTGAGGAATTTTCAAAAGCCTCAGAAAAACCTCTAAAAATAACCAACATTTAAATCTCATCAAATGAGTCCAAGAAATTGTTCCTATTATTCTGTGAAAATATTGGCATGAGGTAAAATTCAAACCAATATTTTTGGAGTCACAGAAATAATTTATTTTGGGTCTTTGATTTAAATCAGTTATATATTTGGGTTGGAATTATTTCTGCTATATAAGAAATAATGTTCAAATATTTTGTAAGTTTGCATGTGACCTTGGACTAGCTCTCTGAGTTCACATAAAATTTTTACAGAAAGTTTTAAAATGGTTTAGTTTCCAAACTAAACCAAAACAAAATAACAGAAATAGAAAAGAAACAAAAGAGAGAGAGAAGAAAGTTACCTAACGCTTACCTGCAGCACAACCGGCCCAGCACTGTAGCTGACCGGCCCAGCCCACCACCGCCTCCTCCCTGTCGCCTTCCTCCTCGCACCAGTAGGAAGAGGCGTGTCCCCTGCGCGCGCACCCGCGGCCACCTCCTGCTTCCACCTCCTCCTGCCTCCCTGCTCGCTTCCTCGACCACCTGGAGACGCCATGCACCCCTGGCTCTCTCTCACTCTCTCCCGACCCTTTCCCCCTTCTCTGCTCTTTCTCCCTCTCGCGCCCGAACGCCTCCGTCGCCACCGCACACTACCACCGCGCTCACCGGCCGTCCCTCGAGCAACCGTCATGCTCATCGGCTCCGCCTCGTCGTCCGCATCATCCCAAACGAGCCACGAATCCTCAGGCGTCCTGCAACATCGCCGCCATCGTCGTCTTCTACCTTCGGCCGCCCAGATCTCCGGCGACCCTGCGCTGCCTCCGACGCTCCCCCGGCCTCGTCTCCGCCTCAAATGGATCCGCTGTGAGCCCCTGCTGCTTCTCCTGTGCTGGCCCCCTCCATTCTCGCCCCCTAGCCCCATCTCCCACCGCGGCCGAGAGCTTCTCGCTGCCGGCCATGGCGTAGCCGTGACCACAACCGTGCAAGCTCGCAACCGAGCGCTTCACCGCACTCGCCGTGTCCCCAGGAGCCCGCAGCACCGCTCCGCACCTCCTGCCGTGCCTCCTAGCAACGACCCCGAGCTCGCTCAAGCTCCAGCAGCCGCCAACGTCGTCACTGGCGTCCTTTCCGACCACCCCGAGCCCAAACACCACCACCACTCGACGCGGCAGCCCCCCAGCTCCACGTAGGTGCTCCCCGCGCGCCAAATAGGGCCTTGCAGCGAAATCCCGACTCCCTCCGCCGCGGATTTGGTCGCCGGTGGCTGACATGGCACCATTATTTTAGGTGCTAATTATGTTTAGTTGTTACCTTTGTCAACGACATGTGGGTCCCCGAGGATAATTAGGTTAGTCTAATTTTCTGTTAAGATTAGTACTAATCTGGGTGGACCCCACGTGTCAGCTTTGACTTTGGTCAAGTCAACGTTGACCGGTCCCACCTGTCATACACCCAAACTAGCCTGAGACACTGACGTATGGGTCCCACAGGTCAGGTTTGACCTGGCCGACCCAGTTGACCTGCTGACATCACACCTATGTCATGCTGACGCAGTAACTTATTTTCTGGATTTATTCTTATATAGGAAATTCCAGAAAATGTTGCAAACTTCTAAAATTCATAGAAATTCAACCGTAACTCCAAATGAGACAAATTATATATGAAAAATGATCAGAAAAATCCAATTTATCTATCTGTACCATTTTCATGCATGTTAGAACAACTTATGACTACTGTTTAGGACAATTCAATTAAATGGCATGTAATAAATCACATATGGAGTTTGAATTTGAATCTTTGATTCAAACCAACTTCATTTAACCTGCTACTAGCTGCATTAGCTCAAAACACCAGCATGTTGCCATGTCATGATCATGCATCATATTGTGCATTGAATTGATTGTGTTCCTTCTTTGTTTGTCGGTGCTTGTCCCCTCTCAGTAGATGTGTACCGACGATGTGATCGATGACACCGATGAAGAGCTATATTATCTTCAGAAGTGCTAGGCAAGCAAAACCCCCTTGTTCATTCCGATACAATCCCACTCTCTCGCTCTTGCTCTATTTTACTGCATTAGGACAACAATGATACAACTGTTATTTGCTGCGGTAGTTGAACCCCTTTATCCTCTACATGACCTGTCATTGCCACAGTAAATAGATGAAACCCACTAGCATGAGTAGGAGTTGTTTGAGCCCTGATGTGCCTACTCATTCATGCTTGTTGTCATGCCTGCTATTGCTTAGAGTTGTGTCAGGTCTAATTCATCGGGAATGAATCAGAGGCGTGTGAACATGTCCTACTGTTGAGAGCTAAGTGTGTGAACACAATTTGGTAAAGGTAGCGGTGAGAGGCCATGTAGGAGTACATGGTGGGTTGTCTCATTGCAGCCGTCCTCAGGAACTGAGTTCTGTGTTTGTGATCCATGACCAGCTACTACCACACATTGGAATGCTTAAGTGCCCCTCTCGACTTATTAATCAACTTGATCTCTGTCCAGGAGTTGCAACTAGTTTCTGGTGTTTGTAGGTAGTGTTAGTAGTCTACCAAGTGGCACCCGGTACAGGTGGGCTTGGGACAGACTAGGCACAGTGCCCCGGTGTACCAAGTAGCACCCGGATGGTGGACTTGGGAACCCTGCACACATTGTTTGGGGCCGTGAGCGACACCCCGGCCGGATCTCCTTGCGGATGGAACCCGAATAGGCGATAAACCTAGACGAGAGACTTGTGTGGTTAGTCAGGTCGTGGCCGACACCCTCGCTGGGCTTCCGCTTGAAGGTTGCCGAGTACATGTTGTCGGGGAAGCTGATCCATGAACACCTATGGGACCGGCGGACCAAGCCCATTTCGGTTCGGCGGGGGACGGAGATCACACGAAGAGCAGATCGAGGCGAAGCACACGAGCAGTTTACCCAGCTTCGGAGCTCTCCGGAGAGATAATACTCCTACTACTGCTTGTCTGATTGTATTGTGTTCTTGCTCGGGAGCGCTGAATGCTACAGTACATTCGTGCTGCTAACAAGGCCGAGCGCGTGTGTATTTTTGGCCTTCGAACCCCTCTCTACGTTGCACATGGGCCTCCTTTTATATGTTCAAGGGGTCACCGACAGGTGGCAATGCAGACAAGGGTAAAAACGTAAAAGGAGCTGCAGTTGGTACAACTACTTGTACAGTGTATCCTACCTACCCCTGACAGGAGGGGACAAGGGCATTAAATGCCCGTCTGTGTCGCCCAAACAGTGCAGAAAAGGATCGTCAGGGACGCCACTGTTCGCCACGATGGCGATCTCGTCATCGTCGCATGCCACCGCGCACCACTGGCTGCACAACCTCCTGCCACGCGGGCCTGGAAAGGCCCCAGGGCGACACGTTGGTGGATGTGCTGGAGCGCGGGTACAGGGTGGTTACTTGCCGCGGCAAGCACCTTGCCGCGGCCTTGTCTTGTCGCGCCCGGAAGCTTGTCGCTCACCAGGCCTTGCCGGGACGCGCGGCGCGTTGCGACAAGTTCCTTGAGATGCCTTGGTTGGCCTTCCCGGCAAGCTCCTCTTGCCGGGGCCTTATCTCCTTGGCTTGAATACTTTGTTCTTGAATGGCTCCAAGGGAACCACGGAGGACCTTGGCGGTCGCCCGGCAAGCCTTGCCGCGGGGCGCTGCAACTGCCCGTGCACAAGTTCGGGATACTAGGGTACCCCTATTCTAGTACACCGACAGGAGCCCCCGGGCCTGGGCCACACACGGTGCCGAGCGCTGTTGGGCCAGGCCCAAAACAGGGCACGGGCACGCGTGGCCTGGGTTACGCCGTATCTTACTCCGTATCCACCGCGCCCTCCCCGAACGGCACGCGTTGAATGCGGCATCGTGGGGGAGATCGTGGGTGGTTTCTTTATTCGAAAGGGCGAAACGTCCGCCCCCTCCCTCTTTATAAGCAGGGGAAACAGGGGCAGTTTGCCCACTTCGCCGGTTGTTACTCCATTCTCGAAAATCTCCGACGCTCCCCTCCTTCTTCTCAAAGCCGAAAGAGAGCAGCGCTCCGCCCCCCGCTACCACCAGCACCACCACGCCATCGATCTCCCCCACCACTTCCGCCATGGCTCCGAAAGCCGACAAGGGGAAGGGCATGAAGTCGGCCGAGGCGCAGCGGCTTGCGGTGCTGTGAAAGGAGCGGGCCATCTTCCCCCCTCAGCTTGACGCGAAGGAGCTGAGGGAGTACTACTACCTCTTCTAGTCGACGGAGACGCGAGCGCATCCGCGCACGAAGGTACTCCCGGCCAGTGCTTCGAGATTGGCTCCGAACGGGTACCCCTTCTTCGCGTTGTTCTTCTACTGCGGGCTCTGCCCGCCCTTCTCTGAATTCTTCTGCGATATCATGAAGACCTACGGGTTCCGCCTCCTTGATTTCACCCCCAATGCCGTTCTGACCATGGCAGTTTTCGCACATTTGTGCGAAAACTTTGTCGGAGTCCACCCAAATGTAGCCCTTTTCTGCCACTTTTTTATGCCTCGAGTCGAGAGAGGAGAGCCCCTTGCCGGCGGAATTGCTTGGATCTCGAGGGTCGGCAAGCAGGAAGCCATCTGGAGGGAGAGCTCCGCAGCAAATGGGAGGAGTGGAGAGCAGAGTGATGCTGGATCGTCGAGGAGAACCCGCAGCCATTTACCGCCCTGCGCCAAGCCCCAATAGTGCGTGGTAACGATTGGAGCAACGTGGCCTCGGAAGACGACAGGCTGAAAATCGCCGTCACCCGGATCCTACGCCTCAGGCTTGCCGGGCTTACTGTGGGCGCAGTTGGCGCAGATTTCCTTCGCCGCCGCATCGCCCCCCTGCAGGAGAGGGGGAGACCCGCCTGGGAGTTCCAGAACTCGGCGGATATCATGATGCTGCGGCCCTGCCTCAATTTTAACTTCACTGTTCTGGAGCTGGATGCGATGCTCCTGGAGCTGTTCAAGCGCGACCCCCAGCATCCGTTCATGTTGCCGCGGGATGTCATTCCGCTGTGCAACAATTCTTCGCTTGACCGCATCCGTGCAATGATGCCGCTATGCGACTCTCATGGCATCGTTCCAACTTGGCAAGAGTCGGCAGACCCCATCGTGCAGGAGTTCTTCGATGGCTTGGTAGAAGTGCCGGTCCGCGCCGACAAGCAGAAGAGCCTCACCCGTGACACCACCGATGCGGAGATGTAGCACATCGCCACCAGGTTGGAAGAGGCGGCAGCAGCTGCTGCCGCGGGCGTATTTAGATTCACCGTGGAGGAGGCAGAGGCAGCGGAGGCGGCAAGCCTTGCCGAGCGCGAGGAGTTTGCCGGCGAGGAAGAGCTCGCCGGGCCCGAAGATGAGCCGAGCGAGCCCGCCGAGGGCGCGGGCGACTCGTTGCAAATCGGCTCCTCCTCCTCCCCACCTTCAGCCAGCTCGCCGCAAGCGGAGCCCCCAGCTCCAACAAGGAGGCGTCTCCGCAAGGTCGGGGACGTAGCGGGGCGGCAGACGGGCCAGCAGCCACTACACCGCGCGACGCGCTCGACCGCGGCAAGCATTGTTGCCGCGGGAGCACCTCACGCTGCGGCGGCAACTGGAGCGGGGTCCTCCCGGTCCACCGCTACTGCACCTGCCAAGCGGGCAAGGGAGCCTACTGCTCCGCCTCGCCTAACCGGAGGCGAGCCGGACTTTGATCTCTCCGCGCTCAGCTCCGACGACGAAGAGGAAGAGTAAGATCCCCTTGCTGTACTTGTAATTCTTCGATTCTTGCTGTCTTTGTCTTGTATCTGATCTGGTTGACTCTGAACTCATCCCTTTTCAGGACTCTGCTGCAGAGAGTGGCGAAGAGAGCCAAGGCCCCGGTGATTGTCATCGAGGACGACCCCACCACGACGGCAGAGGACATGTCCGAAACCACCTTGTCGGACCCGGCAACCATTTCTCAGAGCAGCCCCCAGCGCAGCCCCCCACGTAAGTATATGGTTTACTTCATGCTGTTAGGCGCGCATGGGTGCTCTTCTTTTGCTGATATCTGTCTATTGGTTTGTGTAGGAGCAGAGCAGCCTCACCAGGAGGGCCCGGAGGCCGCTCCCGAAGTGCTATCTGCTTCGACTACACCGCCAAGGGAGGCTTCCCCGGCAAGGGAGCATTCTCCGGCAAGGGAGAATTTTCCGGCAAGGGGCAGTTCTCCGGCAAGGGACAGCGCCAGTGATCCTCCGGTGGTTGAGACCACGACTGCAGATCCTAGCACAGGTAACCCTTTTGCCTGAAAACTTCCCTTGGGTTCTTTATGATTTTCTTTTTGAATATTCGCTTGACCTTTCTCCCCTCTTCGGTCGTCAGATCCACCTACCACGGAGCCCATGGAAACCGAGGCCGCCGGTGAGGAGAACGCGCGCGGCAACAACAACGACGCCGCGGCCACCGATGAAGAGGCCGGTGCTGATGATCCCGCCGGCGAAGAGGCCGCCAAGGCTGCCGCCGCAGAAGCGGGTGAGGGATCCGGCGATCGCACTGACGGCCCCGAGGCCGCAGGAGCGCCAGGCGCTACACCGACCGCTGATCCCTCCACCGATGCTGCAGCACCAGGCTCCGAAGAGCCCCAGCCCGGTGCCTACTTGAAGGCCGGCGACGGTATCTTCATCAAGCTCCCCTGGGCGTCAAGCTCCAAGGCTCCGGTCGAGGGATAAACCTTGGATGGAGAGGTGCTCGCCTCCGCTGGGCTGACGGTGTTCGACGCGCCAAGCAGCAGCAGCGACGAGCCTGAGGAGGAGCGGCTGCTGCGGAAGCTGCTGTCGCTCTACCGCGCACGACAAGCCAAGCTGGCATCCCGAGAGGCGCTTGTTGCGAAGGCGGGAGTGGATATTGAGAAGCGCGCGGAGGAACTCCGGGGTCTGAGGTAGGAAACTCTCAGGTCCTTGGCGGAGGAGCGGGACCAACTTCTCGAGGAGCGGAAAGCCTTCCTCCTCGAGAAGGCTGAAGTTGAAGAGAAGCAACGGCTTGTCGCCGAAAACCTATTTGCGCAGGAAGGAGAGTTGGCGCAGCGCAAGGTGAACCTTGCCAGCCACGAGGAGGAGCTTGCCACGCACGAGCAAGCAATTGGTGGGGCTCTCAAGGAAGCAAAGGATGCCACTGCAGCTGCCGAGGCCGCCAAGAAGGAGCTAGAGACGAAGGTAGCGCAGTTAGAGGCTGATCTCAGGGCGAGCAGCGAGGAGCTTGCCGCTATCAAGCGTGAGCGCGAGAAGGATGCTGCCGCTCATGGTGAACTGCAGGGCCTTCTCGCAGAGAGGAGCAAGGAGCTCAGCGCCGCCAAGGACTCCAATGCGGACCTCGAGTTGAAGCTGGCCACTTTGGCTCAAACGCTGGACGGTGCCGGGGAGCGTGAGGTGGCCTTGTCGGAGAAGATCAAGGCCGACGAAGCGCTGCTGGCGAGCGTTGTTGCCTCCCAAAATGCTTTTAGGGAGATAGTGGAGCACTGGACTGAGGGTCGGGTGAATATTGCCGCCGCCATCGACGGGGAGTTGGCGCAGCTGGGGATGGAGGATCTCGGGTACTCCTCCGACGAGCACCTCGAACCCAGCGCCAAGCTCAGCTTGTTCTTCAAGGGCGTGGCGACGGCCCTCCAGCGACTCCGGGAGAAGATCCCAAAGCAGCTGGCCGACGAATCGCGCAGGATCTGCGCAGGGGTTCTTCAGAAGGTGCTGGTGAAGGTGGCCTTCCGCAATCCAGGCCTCAACCTCACCAACGACCTCAAGTCCCTGCCTCCAGATGCTGATCTGGAAGCACTCAAGGCCCTTGTCGCACCCATTGTGGACAAGGTGAGCGAGATCAAAAGGGTTGAGGGCGATCGCATAGATTAGGCCGTCCGTCTTTCTTTTTCTTTGTTGCTGCTGGTCATGTCACAAGAACAATCTATTAGAGCTGCGACAAGCTATCTTGTAATATAACTCTGTTTTGGGTAGAAATTTTCTATGTTATTTCCTTTACTTGGTTCCTTCCTTTGTATGTTTTTTCCCTACGCTTTCAGGGAACTTGTCGGTGCAGGCACCTGGGCCGCGAGCGCTGAGTGCGGGACATCAGCAGCCTGCTGGCGGTGCCGCTACCGACAAGAAACCTTGTCGCAACTAGTCGCAGCTCACTTAAGTTGTTGAGCGGACTCGAAACAAAGTAAGGGCGCAACTAGCTACGAGTTGGTTCCTCCGCGCACAGGTTTACCATACAAAGCACGGTCATTCGAGGAAGATAACTTAAAAATTTAAAACTGATTGCTCAAACTTTGGCAACTTAGCTTTTCTGTCGTTTGCTTTCCGGCAAGGCGAAACTTGCTTGAACGATGCCTGGTCCACATCGTTATCTTCTCCTTTCCCCCAGACAAACATGTGTGTGAGGGAACCTTCTTTTCCTTTTTGAGAAAAAGAAAGAAGAGAAAATAAAGATATGGAGCCTTACGGCTTGTTATTGCTTACCGGGGGTAGGTGCTGCACAAAGTGTCAGATAATGCATGCAAATATAAAGTAGAAAGCATGAAATTGACAAGATGTGCGGAGCACATGAGCTTTACTTATGCACGGGATCTGCGCCCGGCTTTGTACAAAGGATTACATGCAACATCGGCAAGACTTGTACAAAAGGTGGTTGCCGGAACAGGTTCCGGCAACCGCGCCCTACGGGTAAAACTTACGAAGATGTTCAATGTTCCAGGTGTTGCTCACCGGAATGCCATCTTCGGTCTCAAGGCGGACTGCGCCAGGCCTAGTGACTCGTTTCACCCGGTAAGGGCCTTCCCACTTCGGCATCAACTTGTTGGAATTCTTCGCGGACTGAACGCGCCGAAGAACAAGGTCGCCTTCCTTGAAACTTCTGGCATTAACTTTGCGGCTATGGTAGCGGCACAAAGCTTGCTGGTATCGAGCAGCTCGCACAGCAGCCTGAAGACGGTCCTCCTCAAGGAGCAGCGCGTCATCTTTTCACAGCTGCTCTTGCTCAAGCTCATCATAAGTGAGCACTCGAGGTGACCCGTATACGAGTTCCGTGGGGAGAACTGCCTCTGCTCCACAGACTAGAGCAAAAGGTGTCTGGCCAGTGGCTCGATTTGGCATCGTCCTGATCGACCAAAGAACCATCGGCAGCTCCTCGATCCAGTTCTTTCCGCACTTGTGCATCCTGTCGAAAGTTCTGGTCTTGAGCCCGCGCAGCACTTCAGCATTTGCCCTCTCTGCTTGACCGTTGCTTCTCGGATGAGCAACAGAAGCGAAGAAGACCTTGGCGCCAAGGTCTTGGACGTATTGCATGAAGGTGCGGCTCGTGAATTGCGTGCCGTTGTCGGTGATGATCCTGTTAGGGATCCCAAAACGGCAAACAATCGACCTGAAGAACTTGACTGCTGACTATGCTGTCACCTTCCTCACTGGTTCCACTTCTGGCCACTTTGTGAACTTGTCGATTGCCACGTACAAGTACTCAAAGCCCCCGACAGCTCGGGGAAAGGGGCCGAGGATATCGAGCCCCCAGACCGAAAATGGCCAGGATAAAGGGATCGTCTGGAGAGCTTGAGCTGGCTGGTGTATCTGCTTGGAATGGAACTGGCACGCTTCACACTTAGTTACTTGTGCAGTTGCATCCTGGAGGGCTGTCGGCCAAAAGAAACCTTGCCGGAATGCTTTGCCGGCAAGTGCTCTTGCACCAATGTGGTGACCACATATGCCTCCATGTACCTCTGCCAACAGCTCTTGTCCTTCTTCCTGGCGAATACACTTCAATTTCACGCCGTTGAGTCTTCTTCTGTACAGTGTGCTGTCGACAAACTGGTACATACTTGACTGCCGGGCTACTCTTTCCGCTTCTTCTTGCTCTTCGGGAAGTTCTCCTGTCTGAAGGAAATGGACAATCTGCTGTGCCCATGCTGGAGCTTGCGGCTCGACAACAAGGACTAAAGGCACATCTGGTGCTGCGGGAACATCCGCTTCTACGGCGAGAACCTGTGGCTCTACCGGAGCTTGATGTTCCCCGGCAAGCTTGCCGGAGCAAAACTTGTCGGGAGCGTCTGCTTCAACGGAGCAAACCCTAAGGCTTGTCGGAGCAGACTGCTCCCCAGCATCCTTGGTGTTGATTTTGGGGACCTTCTTGGCGGCGGCTTCGGGGAGCTCCCCTGGAAAGTAGTCACCAGAAATCAACTTCCTCTTCTTGCTCTGCCCAGTTGATGGCGTTACGGATGGTTGAGTCAGCTTGAGCACAAAGATCCCTGGTTCCACAGGTAACTTCAATGCGGCGCACTTTGACAGGCCATCGGCAATGTCGTTCTGAGCCCTTGGAACATGTTCCATCTGTAGGCCGTCAAAGTGCTCTTCTAGCTTTCTCACTTCATCAACGTAAGCTTCCATCAATGGACTCTGATAATTCTTGTTCACTTGGCGGACGACAAGCTGTGAGTCACCCCTGACAATGAGCTTCTTGATCCCAAGGTCCGCAGCGATCCTGAGACCAGCAAGCAATCCTTCATACTCTGCAGTATTGTTCGTTGCTTGCTCCTTGGGAAAGTGCATCTGGACTACATACTTGAGGTGCTCTCCGGTGGGTGCAACTAGTAGCACGCCCGCACCGGCGCCTTGCAGCGAGAAGGCACCGTCAAAGTACATCAGCCACTCTTTGCTTGCTTCCTTGACAGGGATGCTCGTTTCTGGCATCTCTTCATCTGGTGTTGGTGTCCATTCTGCTATGAATTCTGCCAATGCTCTGCTTTGGATAGTTGAAGTGCTCTCAAACTTGAGGCCAAAGCTTGACAGTTCCAGCGCCCACTCGACAATCCTGCCTGTTGCTTCGGGATTTTGCAGTATCCTCTTCAGCGGAAAACGAGTGACGACTGTGATCTCATGTGCTTGGAAGTAATGGCGCGGCTTTCTCGAGGCCATGAGGAGGCCGAAAAGAATTTTCTGCACACCAGAGTACCTTGACCTAGCCCCCTGCAGAAGGGAACTGACAAAGTAAACTGGGTGCTGCACCATTCTCTTCTGCATCTTCTCATGCTCCTGCGCAGATCCATCCTTGTCGGGACCAGAGCTTGCTGGTGAAGTCCTCTGCTTGTCGCCGGATGTATCTGCCGTGGTTGCTGGCTCATCATCCGCCTCCCTCTCCGCTACTAACGCAGCACTAACCACTTGATTGGTTGCCGCTATATATAGCAGCAACTTCTCTTGTGGCTTAGGTGCGACAAGTGTTGGAGTGGAGGACAGGTATCTCTTCAAGTCCTGCAGTGCAGCCTCCGCTTCCGGAGTCCATTTCATTGGACCTGCCTTTTTCAATATTTTGAAAAATGGCAGGGCGCGCTCAACAGACCTAGAGATAAACCTGCTGAGAGCAGCTACGCAACCGGCAAGTCTTCGTACATCTTTGACGCGCTTCGGTGCTTCAATCTGCTCAATGGCCTTGATCTTGTCGGGATTGGCTTCAATTCCCCGCTGAGACACGAAGAACCCGAGAAGCTTGCCGGAAGGGACTCCAAACACACACTTCTCGGGGTTAAGCTTGAGGTTGATCCTGCGCAGATTTGCAAAGGTTTCGTCTAAATCTTGAATCAGAGTTGCCTTGTCCTTGCTCTTGACCACTATGTCATCCATGTAGGCTTCCACATTTTTGTGCATTTGTGGCTCAAAAGCGTCATGAACTACCCTTGCAAATGTTGAACCAGCATTCTTGCAAATGTTGAACTTGGTCCGACATACTAATCTATGCATCCACAACTCAGAAAACCGTATGTTCCTTTGAGTTGTCCCTCTTTAGTTGTCTTCTGACCCCCGTCTATCAATTGATAGTCAAGAGTATGTGTGCATTCATTTATCGATGCTTGTTACTCTTGTGGTCCGTCAAGCCATTCTATTCCGGAATGATTGGGAGAAACAAACTCCAATACCTCATCCATTTCTAGGATTGGGTCAAAGCAGTTGTCTTCCGCAGATCAAATGCAATCCAGCTTTTGCTCTGTTCTACCTTGGGGTGTCACCATCTTTATGTCAAGAATGTCATGAGAATTGCACCACCTCTTATGAATTCTTGACGCACTGATACTCTCTCCATCATTATTCATTTCTCAATTTCCGTGTTGTTGCAACCGGAATATCGACAAGTGAATCATGATGTGTGAAATCAATACCCATAGCAACCTTGTTGCTTGGTAGTTAAAGGACAATAATTTCATCCTTAGCATGTTGGTTATTGAATCATCATCCTAAGGTTGATCGTGCTACCTATTCCTTATTACTGGTGCACTTTTCAATCAATGAGTTAGGATAGTGTCAATCCTTACTTGTTTGATCATATCGTCTTGCCCTGAAAAGCAAGATTGTTCTCGAGCTTGGTAACATATCGGTGGTTCGTGGTTTTCCGAATGTCTTCTCGGAAGTAACACCAGGTTGTCACCTGACTATTATGTTGAGTTCGTGATCAAGTTGGTCTTCTTGTAAACCACCCTTTCTCCAAGAATCTGTGTTGGATACCCCGAGCGAGTTGGTTAGGCTAAACAACAACTTGGAGAGTTGGAAGATAAAAGCTTTGCCTAAACTTAGTTCATTTCCAAGGGATATTTTGTATGTGTGTTGAAGAAAGATGGTATTTTCATCTATTAACCCCCATGATCAGTTTATGGACCTATCATCTTATCCAATCTTTGATTTGAGTATGGGCTATCGTCAAATCAAATCAGAACCAACGATGTTCGTAATGTTGTATTACTCGTGGATTTTCCTCGAGCATACACCATTATATCTTTTGGGTCTGACCAATACTATCACCTTGTTCACATAGTTATGGAATTCCATCTCCATGGGCATCTGGATGAATTGTTGTTGAGCCCATCGACAACATCCTTATCTTGTCCATGATGCATGTTGAACATCTAAGCTAGTGTTGGAAGCTTTATAAGCATTATGTTCATGTTCTGTTCATGAAGCATAAGCTTGGATGAAAGGAGTGACTTTCTCGAATTCACGTGCACCTGATGTAAGTTGCTGCCGTGGATCCGAGAAAGATTGTTTTTGGTTCCTCTGGAATCGTCCCCAAGTTGGTCATGCACATGTGCGAAGTATTCTATGGTTTGGTAGGTTGGCCGCCTCCATTCTATATGTGTTCTTAGCACACCAAGCCACTGATTGACTTGTTCAAGGAGGAGAAGTCTATGCTTGGGATCTAATCCATGGACTTGCGTAAAGACTTCGAAACCCTTGATGAGGATTCCCACCTAAACTCGGTAGTGTTTTTATTGTAAGACTACCATGTGAGCATGTTTTGTCTGGGACAACGTGCTCACATGTGTGTAGCAGAACCAGCTCATGTTTTGGAGCCTGCTATCGTAGTTCATTTCCTGAGAATCTCGCAACGTCATCTTGTCGGTTTGTGTTGCAAACTTTCATTTTTCCTTCTAGACTCGATGAGTCTGGATTGTTCTGACACCAACCAGATCTGAATCTCTGGCAGATATGATGGTTGGAGCATTTTTCCAAGAGCTATAATATTGGCCTCTGTAACCGGTAAAGAGGATGTCGTGGCCAACACGTCCAGCCGGAAGACCTATTACTGTAGTATCTTGATTGAGTAAGTTGGCCACCTCCCCGTAAGGACTTCGTAGGATTTACTCCCTAGTTGTTCCTTATGGATTTTTGTGTTCCCGAAGTCCGACCTTTTACTTGATGTTCTAGATATCAAACCATAATTATCTATGGATTATGCTAGCACATCAAGGAGAACATTAGAAGTGGAGTGCTAAATGTCTCTCGGTCGATCGTCCAGATTTTGTTTCCTTGGCCTCGCTAGGGTGAAATCTGAGTTGATGCTATCTTCCTTTCCATCTGCATTGTCCATCGCTATTCATCATGGTAGTATGATGTGTCGCCAGGATCCTCGGCATGGATGTTGGTAAGACCCTGATGAATATGGAAATGCTCAAGTTCTCGAGGGCATGCTCAGACACTAGGTTATATCCTCGATATCAATTGGGATGTGCCTTCCGTTTGTCGAGTTGTATTATAACTCTAGTTTCCTTTCCAAACTGAGTATGTCATTCTTTCGAATTCGTTAAAATGATCGATTGTGATTTGCCTTAGGCTGGTATAAAAGAGTTTCAATGATCTCTGAATCAAAGGTAATTCTTTTTGCCACTTAAGGGGATATATCCATGAGTCACGATCCCTGAGGTGTCTCGATATGGTATCATGGCAACTCAACTCCTCGCTACGTTGACAACCGTTCACCACCCTCTTAGGTGTGGAATTGTTGTCTACCTAGTGAACCCTCATCATCTGTTCCACTCCATCCCTCTAGATGTGTGCTTCGTGTCTTAGTCTGAGAGATGGTTCTATGTCTCATGCCATGAGTTGATCCTGAGTTGTTCGGTCTTCGAGAAGATCAATTCTTCTAGAGTTTTCCTTTCCTCTTCTTGTCTTGATAGTTGGAGTTCTCAGAGGAAGACGTCGAGACAATGAGGGTGATCGAATCAATGTTCTTATGAAGGGCAACCTGGATCATGAAGATTGTGTTAGGTTGCGTTCCCCTTCGTCTTACCCTACGCTTGAATCTCGAGACGAGATTCTTGTTTAGTGGGGGTGAGTTGTCACATCCCTAATTCTGGTCTGACCTATGCCAGCTTCCATGTGTGCATCATGTTTAAATTCAAATGAAACTTGAATAATGTTCAAATATTTTGTAAGTTTGCATGTGACCTTGGACTAGCTCTCTGAGTTCATATAAAAAATTTACAGAAAGTTTTAAAATGGTTTAGTTTCCAAACTAAACCAAAACAAAATAATAGAAATAGAAAAGAAACAAAAGAGAGAGATAAGAAAGTTACCTAGCGCTTACCTGCAGCACAACCGGCCCAGCACTGTAGCTGACCGGTCCAGCCCAGCACCGCCTCCACCCTGTCGCCTTCCTCCTCGCGCCAGTAGGCAGAGGCGTGTCGCCTGCGCGCGCACCCACGGCCACCTCCTGCTTCCACCTCCTCCTGCCTCCCTGCTCAACTCCTCGACCACCTGGAGACGCCACGCAGCCCCTGGATCTCTCTCACTCTCTCCCGACCCTTTCCCCTTCTATGCTCTTTCTCCCTCTCACGCCCGAACGCCTCCGTCGCCGCCGCACACTGCCACCGCGCTCACCGGCCGTCCCTCGAGCAACCATCGTGCTCATCGGCTCCGCCTCGTCGTCCGCATCATCCCAGACGAGCCACGCATCCTCAGGCGTCCTGCAACATCGCCGCCATCATCGTCTTCTACCTTCGGCCGCCCAGATCTCCGGCGACCCTGCGCTGCCTCCGACGCTCCCCCGGCCTCGTCTCCGCCTCGAATGGATCCGCTGTGAGCCCCTGCTGCTTCTCCAGTGCTCGCCCCCTCCGTTCTCGCCCCCTCCGTTCTCGCCCCCTAGCCCCATCTCCCACCGCGGCCGAGAGCTTCTTGCCGCCGGCCATGGCGTAGCCGTGACCACAACCGCACAAGCTCGCAACCGAGCGCTTCACCGCACTCGCCGTGTTCCCAGGAGCCCGCAGCACCGCTCTGCACCTCCTGCCGTGCCTCCTAGCGACGACCCCGAGCTCGCTCGAGCTCCGGCAGCCGCCAACGTCGTCGCCGGCGTCTTTTCCGACCACCCCGAGCCCAAACACCACCACCACTCGACGCGGCAGCCCCCCAGCTCCACGTAGGTGCTCCCCGCGCGCCAAATAGGGCCCTGCAGCGAAATCCCGACTCCCTCCACCGCAGATTTGGTCGCCGGCGGCTAAACGCCGGTGGCTGACGTGGCACCATTATTTTAGGTGCTAATTATGTTTAGTTATTACCTGTGTCAATGACATGTGGGTCCCCGAGGATAATTAGGTTAGTCTAATTTTCTGTTAAGATTAGTACTAATCTGGGTGGACCCCACGTGTCAGCTTTGACTTTGGTCAAGTCAACGTTGACCGGTCCCACCTGTCATACACCCAAACCAGCCTGAGACACTGACGTATGGGTCCCACAGGTCAGGTTTGACCTGGCCGACCCAGTTGACCTGCTGACGTCACACCTATGTCATGCTGACGCAGTAACTTATTTTCTGGATTTATTCTTATATAGGAAATTCCAGAAAATGTTGCAAACTTCTAAAATTCATAGAAATTCAACCGTAACTCCAAATGAGATAAATTATATATGAAGAATGATCAGAAAAATCCAATCTATCCATCTGTACCATTTTCATGCATGTTAGAACAACTTATGACTACTGTTTAGGACAATTCAATTAAATGGCATGTAATAAATCACATATGGAGTTTGAATTTGAATCTTTGATTCAAACCAACTTCATTTAACCTGCTACTAGCTGCATTAGCTCAAAACACTAGCATGTTGCCATGTCATGATCATGCATCATATTGTGCATTGTATTGATTGTGTTCCTTCTTTGTTTGTCGGTGCTTGTCCCCTCTTAGTAGACGTGTACCGACGATGTGATCGATGACACCGATGAAGAGCTATATTATCCTCAGAAGTGCCAGGCAAGCAAAACCCCCTTGTTCATTTCGATACAATCCCACTCTCTCGCTCTTGCTCTATTTTACTGCATTAGGACAACAACGATACAACTGTTATTTGCTGTGGTAGTTGAACCCCTTTATCCTCTGCATGACCTGTCATTGCCACAGTAAATAGATGAAACCCACTAGCATTAGTAGGAGTTGTTTGAGCCCTGATGTGCCTACTCATTCATGCTTGTTGTCATGCCCGCTATTGCTTAGAGTTGTGTCAGGTCTGATTCATCGGGAATGAATCAGAGGCGTGTGAACATGTCCTACTGTTGAGAGCTAAGTGTGTGAACATGATTTGGTAAAGGTAGCCGTGAGAGGCCATGTAGGAGTACATGGTGGGTTGTCTCATTGCAGCCGTCCTCAGGAACTGAGTTCTGTGTTTGTGATCCATGACCAGCTACTACCACACATTGGAATGCTTAAGTGCCCCTCTCGACTTATTAATCAACTTGATCTCTGTCCAGGAGTTGCAACTAGTTTCTGGTGTTTGTAGGTAGTGTTAGTAGTCTACCAAGTGGCACCCGGTACAGGTGGACTTAGGACAGACTAGGCACAGTGGCCCGGTGTACCAAGTAGCACCCGGATGGTGGACTTGGGAACGCTGCACACATCGTTTGGGGCCGTGAGCGATACCCCGGCCGGATCTCCTTGTGTATGGAACCCGAATAGGCGATAAACCTGGACGAGATACTTGTGTGGTTACTCAGGTCGTGGCCGACACCCTCGCTGGGCTTCCGCTTGAAGGTTGCCGAGTACATGTCGTGTAAACGGCGGTAAGTGGTGAGAGCGTGTTGAAGAAGTACACCCCTGCAGGGTTAATATGATCTATTCGAATAGTCGTATCCGCGGAAAAGGACTTCTGGGTAGCCTGTACAGTTCATAGATAACTTGAAGTGGATCCTCTAAAATACGCAAGATAAGCGTGAGTGCTACGGATGGCGCTCTCGTAGGGAGACGGGAGCGGATCCATAGTGGTGTATTGATATGGTGAATATGTGGACTTGTGTGCGCCACCTCAAAAGAGTTACTTGCAGTCGTAGTTCAGGATAGCCACCGAGTCAAAGCTGGCTTGCTGCAGTTAAATCCCACCACCCCCTTTGTTGATAATGATGCATATGTAGATAGTTCTGATGTAAGTGTTGTTGGGTACATTTGTACTCACGTTGCTTAATTTATGTTTTTGCAGAGAGACTTCAGTCTCGCTAGTAGTACCGCGTGGACTTCGACGTTTAGCTTGTTACCTCAGCTATGATCTTGTGCCCTCGGCAGGATCTGGTAGATAGTCAGGCTTCTCAGCCTTTTTCATTTGTAGATGTCTGTACTCAGACATGTTAAGCTTCCGCATGTGCTTTGACTTGTATGCTCTGATTGTTGGGTCATGAGACCCATGATTGTACTATCTCCTCCTCGGAGCCTACTGAATAAAATACTTGAGTCGTAGAGTCATGTTGTGATGCCATGTTGTATTTGCACATATCGAGCATATTGTGTGTATGTTATTGAAATGCTTGGTATGTGTGGGATCTGACAACCTAGTTGTTTATCCTTGGTAGCCTCTCTTACCGGGAAATGTCTCCTAGTGTTTCCACTGAGCCATGGTAGCTTGCTACTGCTCCGGAACACTTAGGTTGGCCGGCATGTGTCCTTCTTCGTTCCTGTGTCTGTCCCCTCGGGGAAATGTCACGCGATGAATACCAGAGTCCTGTTAGACCGCTACAGCCCGGTTCACCGGAGTCCTGCTAGCCCAGTGCTACAGCCTGGATTCACTCGCTGATGACCGACACGATCGTTGTTGGGTCATGTATGCCTGTCCCTGTAAGTTAGTGCCACTTTGGGTTCACGACTAGCCATGTCAGCCTGGGTTCTTTGTCATATGAATGCTAGCGGCACTATCATATACGTGAGCCAAAAGGCGCAAACGGTCCCAGGCCAGGTAAGGTGGCACCCGTGGGAATACCGTGCGTGAGGCCGCAAAGTAATATGATGTGTACATGCTAGATCGGTGTGACTTAGGATCGGGGTCCTGACACTAGCTTCCCTCCAAGGAAGTGAACATGAGCATACATCCTCGTCTCCCAGAGTTGTGGTTATTCCTAACCCTAAGTCTCTACTTGTGGTTACTTGTCTTTTTTCACTTACGTACATCATATTGTGCTTGCCTACTTACGTGCTTGTGTTACTTGCTTAGTACTTAGTACTCACTTGCAATTGTTAGGCTCATCTTCATATTCCGCATTATTGCCTAAAATTGCTAAGTAATAATTAAAAATTTGTAATTGTACCTATTCACCCCCCCTCTAGGTCCATCTCGATCCTTTCAATTGGTATCAGAGCCTCGTGCTCTATTCTTGTGGCTTAACCGCACTAGAGCGAGATGAACCCGGATGGGACTCCCCTGGTTGTAGATCCTAAGGATAAAGGTGAGGCTTCCTCTGAAGGCAAGTCCTTTACGTCGGAGGATCTAGGATGGTCCCTTGCTAAGAAAAAAGAGGAGCATGATGCTTCTCTTGAGGCTTTGGTCCAAGTGATATTAGCCACGTTGTCCACGGTGCTTGCACCACTCTCGGGTGGTGCTGCTTCGAGGCCAACTGTGCCTACTCCATCACTTGGTCAACAACCTCCTAGCAATGAACACTCCAGTGTTCCTTGGCTTTATGCAAGACCTCAGGTTGAGAAACCAAGATATAACCCTCAAGGCAAACCTCCTTTACTTAGTGCCACTTCCGATTTTGCTTTGTGGAGAGTTGCTATGCAGGATCATCTTCGACATGGAAATGATAAAATGCTGGAGATCTTGGAGTATGGCTATCATGTGGTTGATCCAAAGAACCCCACACCAAGAGGTATAAGGAGAGGTATGGATAAAAAGCAAAGGAGACCATTCATACACATCACAAGTGCCAAGGAACTATGGGAAAGTGTTATACGATCCAAGGCTGGCACTTCTACGCTCCGGAGTGCTCAATATGAAATTGCCAAAGGGCAATTGCAAAACTTTTGTATGGAGAAAGGTGAAACCCCCAATCAACTCCATGAGCATCTCATGACTCTCACTGCCGATATTGAGTCATGTGAGTGTGACAAGACACAAGATGGATTCAACATGACTAAGAGGTTCCTTGTGGATAAGTTGCTTCATGATCTTGCTCCATATCACCATCAAATGGTGTGGGACATAAGGCAACATCATACCTTCAAGGAAATGACTACAGATGACATCGTATCCACCTTTCAACTATTTGAAGAGTAAAGGCTAATGCCACAAAACATCTTGCCATGCATGGTTTCCCATCATCAAAGATCAGTCTTGCATTGAAGGCCAAGCATGTACGTGAAGATGAACAAAGTGAAGAAGAAGAAGAAGACGATGATGATAGAGATGGTGATGAGATTGAATCCGACGAGGGCCCTTCATATGAAGAAATGGCTCTTTTTGTCAAGAAGTTTAGCGCGGGAAAATTCAAGGGAAGATTTCAAAAGAAGAAAGTAAGAAAATGCTACAACTGTGAAGAAACCAATCACTTCTCCAACAAGTGCCCTTATGAGAAGAAGAAGATAAACCAAGGTTTCCCAAGACCTTTCCCAAGAAGAAGTTGCCAAATCCTTTGAACTCCAAGCTCAAGAAGAGAGATGGAAAAGCAATGGTTGCTCAAGAAGAATCCGATCCGGATGATGTTAGTGGCGTTGCCAGAGTTGCTCAAGACTCTCAAAACACTTTGAGGTTAGTAAACAAGAGTGGTGATGTGGTCACTTACAACTACATGAAAGACTACAAGGGCAACACTCACAAGTGCCTAATGGCAAAGGCCGTGGTAGAAGATGGAGAGGACCAAATCTCTCCTGACAAGGTCAAGGTAACTCCACGATCAAATGCTCCTCTTTTCACTCCTTCCACTCCTAGTGATGAGTATCTTGATGCGGAGGATAGTTATGAGGATGATGATCTAAATGATCCTATGCTTGCTAAACTTAATAAGTTCATGTGCTCCCTCAAAGGAAAGAAGCTCACTATGTTTCGTATGCTTATAGAGATGGTGAGTAAGCACACCATCACCATTAAGGAACTCGAAACCCTCGTCACCGAGGAAAAGGAAAAATGTGAAATCCTTGAGCAGAAAGTCCAATATGAGGAAGCACGAAATGATTTACTATGCTTAAAAATTGGTGCAAATATTGATGTTCATACTAAAGATATTACCTCCTTGAAAAAGGCTATTGGCTCTTGTGAAGAGTTGATGAATGATAAAAGTAAGCTTGCGAAGTCTCATGCTTCTCTCTCTAAGGATTGTGAGCTTCTATCTGTGTCCCTCAAGACTAAGGAAGAAGAGCTCACCCTTCTTACAAAGAGTTTTGAGACGCTCAAACTTACTTATCTTGAAACTCTAGCTAAGGCTTACTCGTCTCCTATTATCAATGTTGATGCTTGTTCTACTAACTCTAGTAGTGATCTAGCATCTATTCTTGAGGAGAATCATTTTCTCAAGGCTCAAATCGAGAAAGGGCTCATGACATGTGCTCAAGGGAAAAAGAACCTTAATGAGGTGTTAAGCCAACACAATGAAGTGTTCTCCAAAGAGGGACTCGGGTTTGACCCAAGCACAAGCAAGAAGAAGACGTCCTCTCAAAAGTGCACCACCCCTTTAACAGAAAATTTTGTACGAGAAGGACACAAGGAGAAAGGTAAGGTCGCTAGTGGGAAGGCCACAAGGGGCATGCCCACTCTCAACAAGCCAAGAGAGTTCATGCCTCCATCCTATGTACTTCGTAAGACTAATGATGGAGAAGTTTATGCAAACTTTGTTGGTCCTCGAAATGCATTTCGGTTTTATGCTATTTGGGTCCGTAAGACCCTTGTGACTAAATTGAGAGGTCCCATTGCAAAATGGGTGCCTCTAACCAAGTAATAATTGTGTGTAGGTTGCCTTATCCAGTGGAGTAAAAATGGGTGATTGATAGTGGATGTACCAATCATATGACCGGAGATAGAAAATTGCTCTACGATTTCATGGAAGCTATTCAACCATTTATGAGCATTATGTTTGGTGGAGGATCAAAAGGACAGGTACTTGGGTTGGGGAAGGTGGCTATCACAAATGACATGTCTCTTGCAAATGTCATGCTTGTCCAATCCCTTAAATATCATTTGCTTTCTATTCGTCAATTGGCTTCTGTTGGTTATGATACACTATTTGGACTAACGGATGTGAAAGTCTTTAAGAGAGATACTCTCGAAGTGGCCTTTGATGGAGAGTTTGATGGCAACCTTTACACGGTTGATTTCTCGAAAGAGAGCACATTCCATGCAACTTGTCTAATGGCCAAGGCTGACAAGGGGTGGCTATGGCATCGCCGGCTAGCCCATGTCAGCATGAGGAATCTTCAAGATCTCTTAAAGGGTAATCACATCCTTGGACTAACAAATGACTCTTTTGAGAAAGATCGTGTGTGTAGTGCATGCATATCCGGGAAGCAACATCAATCAAAGCACCCACCCAAGAATATTGTGTCTACTTCAAGGCCTTTGGAGCTCCTTCATGTGGATCTCTTTGGGCCTCCTTCATGGGATAGTCTTGGTGGGAAAAAGTATGGACTTGTCATTGTTGATGATTACTCAAGATATACATGGGTGTTTTTCCTCAAGTCCAAGGACGAGACGAAGATCACCTTCATTGACTTTGCCAAGCAAGCACAACGCAAGTTTGACAAAGAAATCTTGGCAATAAGAAGTGACAATGGATCTGAGTTCAAAAACTATACCTTGGAGGAATTCCTTACTGATGAAGGGATTGAGCATCAATATTCAGCTCCATACACTCCTCAACAAAATGGTGTAGCCAAAAGGAAGAACCGCACCCTTGTGGAGATGGCAAGGTCCATGTTGGATGAATACAAGTCACCACATAGTTTTTGGGCCGAAGCTGTCAACACTGCATGCCATGCATCAAACCGACTTTTCCTCCACACTATATTGGAAAAGACTCCATATGAGCTTCTAACTGGAAACAAGCCAAATGTCAAGTACTTTCGTGTATTTGGGTGCAAATGTTTCATCCTCAACAAAAGAGAACGGTTAGGAAAATTTCAATCTAAAATGATTAGAGGGTATATTTGTTGGCTATGGATCAAACTCTCACGCCTATAGAGTCTACAACAAATCCAATGGATGTGTTGTAGTAACTTGTGACATGGTGTTTGATGAATTTAATGGCTCCCATGGGGAGGAAGTTGATCTAAGTGATGTAGGTGAAGAAGATTCTTCTCAAGACATTTTGACCATGGGTGTTGGTGCACTTCTTCCTATGGAACAAGAACCTCATGATGAAGAAGAAGAAGATGGAAGTCTCACACATCATCAAACTGCTTCAACTTCCATACTACCACAAGCTCCTATTGTTCAACCGATACCCTTAGCCCAAGTTGAAGAGAATGATCAAGTTCCTCTTCATGATAAGCTTCAAGAATAAGAACAAGAAAGTCCAATCATTGATGATGAACCTCAACAAATGCAATATGAACAAGAAGATCTTCCTCCACACATTAATGATCCATATGTTGAGAATGTGGATGATGGACATGAAATTGAACCTCGTGAAACCCTTACCTCCATTATGCCTCGAGTGGCCGGTCGTGTTGATGTTGACAAAATTCTCACCGGCATATCGGAAGGTAGAGTCACTCATAAACATTTGACAAACTTTTGTGCTCACTTCTCGTTTGTGTCTAGTATTGAGCCCCTCAAGGTACAAGATGCATCAATGGACAATGATTGGCTAGTTGCTATGCAAGAAGAGTTGAACAGTTTTGAACGCAACCAAGTGTGGTCATTAGTCAAGAGGCCATCGACCAAGCATAACGTCATTGGAACAAAATGGATTTTCAAGAACAAGCAAGATGAAAATGGTGTAATCATCGGCAACAAGGCAAGGTTAGTGGCACAAGGGTACCCACAAGTTGAAGGTTTGGACTTTTGTGAGACATTTGCCCCCGTTGCCCGTCTTGAATCCATTCGCATCTTACTTGCTTATGCCACTTTCAATGGTTTTACATTACATCAAATGGATGTGAAGAGTGCTTTCCTTAACGGTGCTCTACAAGAAGAAGTATATGTGTCACAACCACCCGGGTTCGTTGATCCCTTTCACAAAGACTATGTGTATAAACTTCATAAGGCTTTGTATGGCCTCAAACAAGCACCTCGTGCTTGGTATGATCATTTAAAGAAGTTTTTACTCGATGATGGTTTTGTGAGAGGGGTGATCGATCCCACTCTTTTTACTAAGAGGGACAAGGTGATTTGATCCTATGCCAAATATATGTAGATGACATAATTTTTGGTTCTCCTAAAATTCATTTATGCAAGAAGTTTGCGTCTTCAATGACCAAGAATTTTGAAATGTCACTCAATACGGATTTGAAGTTCTTTCTCGGATTTCAAATTCAACAATTTCAAGAAGGAATTTTCTTATCTCAAGCAAAGTACCTCAAGGATATCCTAGAGAAGTTTGGCATGTCTGATGCTAGTCCATGCAAGACACCCATGCCAACCAAAATTGCTCTCATTGAAGACACAAATGGTACTCCTTTCGAGCCATCTACTTACCGCTCTATGATTGGTTCATTGCTTTATCTTTGTGCATCTAGACCAGACATCATGTTCAGTGTATGCATGTGTGCTAGATTTCAAGCTTTCCCTATGGAAAGTCATCATAAGGCGGTTAAGCATATTCTTAGATACCTTGTTCACACCCCAAAGTTGGGCCTCTGGTACCCCAAGGATGCTAAGTTTGATCTCATTGGTTACAGGATGCGGATTGGGATGGAGACAAAGTGGATCGTAAGTCCACGTCCGGTGCATGTCAGTTTCTTGGACGCTCCTTGGTAAGTTGGTCTTCGAAGAAACAAAATTGTATTGCCCTCTCTACCGCAGAAGCTGAATACATTGGTGCCGCTAGTTGTGCAACTCAGTTATTATGGATGAGGCAAACTTTGAAGGATTACGGTATCACCTATAGACATGTGCCTCTTCTTTGTGATAATGAAAGTGCCATCAACATTGCTGAGAACCCCAAGGATCATCTCCGCACCAAGCACATTGATATTAGGTATCACTTCTTGAGAGATCATGTTGAGAAGGGTGATATTCACATTGATCACATTGGTACAGATTTGCAACTGGCGGATATTTTCACCAAACCCTTGGATGAAGCAAGGTTTTGTCGACTTAGGCGTGAACTTGGTATCTTGGAGCTTGACAATATTATGTGAAATCCAGTACCCATTCATGCATGAACTCAATGTCTTATCTTGATGTAGGCATATATATAGGGGGAGACACTCAACTCATGAGTACTCTCACTCTATGAAATGCATAAAAAGAACAAACACTCTCAAAGCTACCATAACATCTAAATATGGCGCTTTCCATGATGGAGTAGTGATTATGCACTCAAAGTTTCAATCTTTCCGTGTCATGTCACGTCTACTGATACATGGTGGCAGTAGCCACCACTTGTATCATTAGAACAATATTGAAGTGGTATATGGCTATTATTGATTGAGATAAGGGTACTAGTTATTACTTAATATGAAATTCTTACTATGGACGATACTCGTCTTCTCCTCGTCAAGACCAGCAGCACATACACTGGCACCTTACCTCTTGTCCATTTTATGGCGTCGGACGTCCGTGGTTACCGGACGTCCGTAAAATAATCTCTAGTCCCCTTAGCTAGTCTTGGCACCAGAACACCGGACATCCATAAAACTCCAGACGTCCGTAGTTTCTTCTCTGTTACACTCTGCACGGTCGTCCGGCCTATCCGGACGTCCGTAATATACTGTCGGGTGCCTTCATGCCGGACGTCCGAGGCTTCTGGTCGTCTGTAAAATCATCTCTGTCTTCTTCCTTTTTTGTTTCGGCCCTGACTCCGGTTGTCCGTTCCTCCCCGGTCGTCCGGTCTCCTATTCGACTCTGGTCGTCCGAAGGCTCTGGTCGTCCGGTCATTTTCATCGGCCCCTATATATAGTGCGCGATAGGGTTTCTAAACCGCTTCCTCATCTCCTCTTCACTATTCCCCACCGCCGCCGCTCCTACCTACTGGCCTCTCGCCGCGGCCGCACGACGCCGTGCCCCTCGCCGGGGCTCCTCTCCGCTCCGGATCCGCTCTGTGGCCTTGGTCCTCGCCGTGGCTCTGCTATCCTGCTTGGCCTCGTTCAAGCTCCGGCGGTCTCTCTCTATGCCGGTTGCGGGATTTGTTCCGGTCGCCGATCTCCTCCGTGTTCCTCACTTCAAGGTAGGCCATATCTTTTTCCCCTCATGAATCGACTCCTCGATCTATGGTGGGGTATTGATTTGTGTCCTTCTTCTCCCCTAGGGTCATGATGCCTAGGACCAAGCACTCCGCTCGCAAGTAAGTCGTCGGCGGGCCTACTCGTACGTCTCGTCGTGGTGGCTCTGATGACTCCCAGGAGAAGGCTCGTCCTCGGAAGCGTGCCGCCCATCCTCCCAGCTCGTCCAGTGCCTCCTCCTCGGAGGGGTCGGACTTTGAAGATGAACTTGAGGAGGTGGAACTGCCCCCGTTTGTGGGTGTTCGCGTCTCTGCACCCAAGCCGCGCACTCGTCGTCCAACCTTCATGCCTCCTCCTCCTATGGTGCAGCCCCACGGTGATGCTCGTCACATCTCACTTGAGCCTCCATTACCACTCGGCCGCCATGTTAAGCGTTTCAATGAGGCTCCCAAATCCTCGTATCTTAAATTGCGTCGCGATGTTGATCAATTTTCTGTTGCTAAGGATTCTCAGGATAGTCGCTTTCGCACTAATGTCCAAGCCGACATCTTTACCACTATTGTCATTCCAAAAGGCTTGTCACTCCCTGTCTGCATTGATCTAGAGCATATTCGCACTCATCCGGAGAAATATCCGGTAGCCATTGGGCTCATTGAGTCATCCAATCTAGCTGCTCCATTTGCATTTCAACATGATTTCAATCATGCTGCCATTCATCAATTCTATGCCACATGTTATTTTGTTCCGGATAACACTGTCAAATGGATGACCTCGGACACCGCACTCACAGCATCTTATGCTCAATTTGTCACTGCCCTTGGATTTCCTGACACTGGGTTCAAAATCCACAAGGACGATCCCAACCACAGGCCCAAGGGCATTGAGGTCTGTGCAGATCTTCTTAAACCTATACCAACTTTATCTAACATTGAAAAACAAATGGGTCTGAACCAAGTCTCCATTTGACACTTTCCTTTCAACATCATATATCAGTGTGTCGTTCGCACCATCTATCCCAAGATGGGTGACAAAGGCTCTTGCAGCAGCTATTGCATTGATCTCATGCATCGCCTTTTTGCGTCTCCCAAAGGTAATATAAATGTTCCACACTTTCTATGGCATGAGATCCGCCTTGCGAGCTTCCAGCACAAGAGGGCTTTTCCTCATGCCCGCTTTATTCAGGCTTTTATCGAGAGCGTAGCTCCTTTTTGCATTGTCCGCACTCATGTGCATGAGTGATGGGTCATTCCTGCTCACATGGCGGCTGATCATGTTCCTCCTCCTACTGCTACTGCTCGTCGCACCGTAGCTAGTGTTCCAGCTCATCATGTTCGTTCCCCTTCTAGTTCTATACCCTTTGGGCGCATTGCTCGCTTTCTTGGGAAGGCTCACTCTGCAATGATGAAGATGTGCACCTTTCATTTCTCCCAGCATCACGATGTTGTCACACGCATGGTTACTTCCAAGAACGCTCTGAAGGCTCGTCTGAGAGACTCCGGAGTGTATGATGTGAGTGGCGATGAACGCCTTCCTGACACGCCTCCTTCTGATTTTGGTTTCCCTTCGGGTCCTGAGTGGGCTGATTTCTTTGACAAGGCAGGTGGCAGTGGTGCTCATGATGATGATGATGATGATGAGGATGATCTCTGATGCTGTTATGTTTCTCCCTTGTCTTCTCACTTTTTGGATATTTGATGCCAAGGGAGTAGGCTCTATGCATGTAATCTAACTCATTGCTATGATTATGGATTATCTTGTATGAACTTATGTATGAGATTGTCGAAACATATGTTCTATGCTATGAGTTATAAGTCTATATTGAGTTTACTTCTTGAGTATCTTGTGTATGAGATTTAATTGCTTTGGTATCTTTTTGAGGGGGAGCCGTCTTCATGTTTAGTAGTCTCTATGGTATCGTTTTTAAGGGGGAGCTCACTCTTTACTCATTCTTGATTATTATTGTTGAGCTCCACAACAAATACTTTCGATTACTATTATGAGTGTGCATATGAGTTGTCATCAACTATCAAAAAGGGGGACATTGAAAGTGCAATCATGCCCTTAATTATTTTGATGTTGATGACAACACGTATGCTAGGGACTAATGATGTTTGTCAAGTATATCTCAGGATTATGTCTCAAAGACCGTGTGCATGGATCATGACTAGGGACAAAAAGCATATAACTCAAGAATGGATATACAAGACATTGACCTCATTTATGGTTTGTTCTTGAGTATAGGGATCCCGCACTATTAAGAGGGGATCGTTGGATCTAGTGAAAAACTTGCTCAAAATCCACTATTCCTATACTTTGCCTCCATATGTCCGGGTTCTACGGACGTCCGGTCCCTCTCAGCTGCCCGGACGTCTGGCTCCCTCCGATCGTCCGGTGTTCCTTTACAGAGTGTTCTTTACGGATATCCGGAACCCTCCGGACGTCCGGTACTTCCACAACAGAACCATTTTTACGGATTTCCGGACTCTGCGGTCGTCCGGGGTCCGGATGTCCGGCCCATATCGGACGTCTGTGTCCTGTGTACTGGGTCGTGGCTCACAGGTTCATAGCGGCCGGTCGTCCGATGACTGTCGGACGTCCGGACCTATTTGTGCCTCCAGACGTCCGATGTTCTCCGGACGTCCGACCTATCCCGTGCACTTATGTATCCCAAACGGTCACCTTTTCTCACCTACTATATATATGCCTTTCCCTTTGAGCTTACAAAGAACACTCCTCACTCTCTCTCTCATTCACCTACACCAAATCGTAGATTCCCAAGTGTTCTAGGAGCATTTGAGAGAAATTCTCCAATCAAGTGATAGATCCACTCCTTTCCCTTCTTTGCACTGAAGGAATTCGTGATTTGAGAAAGTTTTGAGCTTTCCCCCATCGTTCTTGTTACTCTTGGAGGTTGGAGACTCTTAGGCGGTAGGAGTCATTCGGAGAGGAATTGAACTTTGTGATTACCCTCGGAAAAATTTGTGAGGGTTTGGAGACCACCCCAAGGTCTACCACTAGTGATTGAGAAATGCCTCCGCGGTGTTGTCTCAAAGGGATAATAGGGTGAGCCTTCGTGGCGTTGATGTGCCTTCGTGGTAACATCCACCTCTCTAATGGTGACTAGGTTCCCTCAAAGGAAGTGAACATCGGCATACATCCTCGTCTACCGGAGTTGTGGTTATTCCTAATCCTAACTCTCTACTTATGGTTACTTGTCTATTTGCACTTACGTACATCATATTGTGCTTGCCTACTTACGTGCTTGGGTTACTTGCTTAGTACTTAGTACTCACTTGCAATTGTTAGGCTCATCTTCATATTCCGCATTATTGCCTAAAATTGCTAAGTAATAATTAAAAATTTGTAATTGTACCTATTCACCCCCTCTCTAGGTCCATCTCGATCCTTTCATCTTAGCATATAGTTCTCAAGTAATGAATCCACCCGGATCCAAAGGTATATCAAAGCCAATTTTAATTAACAATGATTTGTAATTTAGTAGTGAGCACAAAGTAAGATATATCAAGCAATGACGAAGTCTAACTCTCTTCCTATGCATCGGCATGTCATAAAAGAACAATTCATGACCACATAGTAAAGGCCAATGAATAGTATAAGCAGTGTCTTGCAATTTTATCATATTGGGAACATGGGGAGATGGAGATAAAGTTCCTCTCTCATAATAATTGCAAGTAGGAGCAGCAAGCACATGCGTATTATATCTATCAAAGTAATCATGTATAGTAGTAAAAAGCAACCTATCAATTTAATCCTTAATAAGCATAAACTTCTCTGATATAGTGTAGTCGGAAGACTTCAAAAAGATAATAGGACTATCATGCATGGGTGCAATAGCATCAATTTCATGTTTAATATAAGGAACTATAGCAAGTTCATCTCCATAAGCATAATTCATATTGGCATCTTGGCCGCAAGCATAGCAAGCATCATCAAAAAGGGATATTTCAAGAGAATCAATGAGATCATAGCAATCATCATAGCAATCTTCCTTCGGTAAGTATGAAGGGGAATTAAACAAGGTATGAGTTGAAGAATTACTCTCATTAGAAGGTGGGAACGGGTAGCTAATCCGCTCTTCCTCCTTTTGTTCTTCGCTCTCCTCGTCATCTTTTTCATCCAATGAGCTCACAGTTTCATCAATTTCTTTTTCCATAGACTCCTGCAAAATATTAGTCTCTTCTTGGACAACGGAAACTTTCTCAATAAATGCATCAATATCGGAATTGTATTCATAATTCTCATAACAATATTTAAGTATAGCAAAATTTTCAAGTCTATAAACTGAATCATCAAAATCATCAAACTCTTTAAACATAGATTCAATCTCATAAGCACCCATAAAAGCAACGAATTCTTCTATTCGTTCCACATCATAGTAATCATAGATACCATTAGCATAAGAAGCCAAGGTTTTATCATCATTAAATTTGCATGAAAAGGGAAGGTGTGGAGCCTTCATCCTAGAGCAACAAGTATAATCATATCTCAAGCATAGCTGACGAGCATACCAATGCAACATATAAATTTGATCCCATAATAGTTTCCCTTTTTGTGTCCAGCGATAATCCCTAAAGTATTCATGTTAATCCAACGTGTCTCCTCTAACATAATTGAATGGGGTTTTCTCAGGATTATCAAAGTAGTACACAATTTCTTTCACATAATGAGCATCGAGGGTTTTAGGTGGTTCACCATTGTCACAGCCCTAGAATATTGTTTGTAAATAGTTGCATCTTCATCCAGGCATCATATTTAAATTTCTGAAACATGAGTTGAGGATTGTTGGAAGCCTCAAAACCCTAAATAAAAGCAGGGCAAAAGAACCCTGGAAAATGCATTCAATGATTCCAAAATGGCCTTAACTAATGTTGGTTATATTTTGGCCAGGGTTTTACACCAAACCAAAAATAATGAACATTTTTGAGGAATATTTTGAGCATTGAATTTAAATCATATTCTATTTGAATTTGAAATTATATTCATAATATATGATGAATATATTTTCAAATGACCTGAGATATTTTTTGTATTTGTGAAAAAGTCCATTAAGTGACTTAAAATATCCAGGGGAGTTTTGGCACTGTTTTCAAATTGTTTGAATTTGAATTCAGTGGCAACTAAATAAGAAAAACAAAACAGAACAGAAATAAATAGAAAGAAAGAGGAAACCTACCTGGGCCACTTACCCGCAGCCTACCTGGCGCCACCAACCGGCCCAGCCGGCCCAGCCCATCTCCACCCCTCCCCTGTCGTCTTCCTCCCTCGCCAGAAGGACAGAGGCGAGGCGTGGCGCGCGCCCGAGAGGCCTCGGCCACCTCCTGCTTCCTCCTCGACGCCCGGAGACGCCACGCACCTCCCTGCCTCTCTTCCTCACTCTTCCGCGTCCTCATCCCCTCCCTCTGGACCGCTCCCCCTCCTCTGGCTCTCTCTTTCCCTCTCTCCCCTGTGATCCCCGAGCGCAGCCGTCGCCGCCGTTCGCTATAGCCGCAGCCACCAGCCCTCCCTTGCCCCTCCGCCAGTTCCATAAGCTCCGCCGCGTCGTCCTCGACCTCCTCGCTGAGCTACGCAACGCCGGACGCCCTGAAGCCTTGCCAGTGCCGCCGTTTCCGACCTCGGCCGCCGGAGATCCCCCTCGATGCTTCGCTCGCTCCGGTGCCTCCCCGAGCTCGCCGAGGCCACCGCTGCACCCGCTGTGAGCTCCTGTGTTGTTTCCCCCCTCTTCCCTGGCCCGATTTCTTCCTCTAACACCGATGCCGTCGCGGCCGAGAGCTTCTCGCCGCCGGCCATGGCGCAGCCGTGGCCATAGCCGCGCATGCCCACGACGGAGTGCTCCACCGTGCTCATAAAGCCCCCAGGAGCCCAACACACCAACCAGCTCCCCCTCCTGCGCACCGAAACGCCAAACCCGTGGGTGCCCGAACTCCGGCCGCCGCGGAAGTGCTCGTCGCCGTCGACTCAGGCCATCCCAACTGCTGTCACTGCTACCAGTAGATGCGCAAGAACGCCAGCAAGCCGTAGCAACAAACCGCGCTCAAAATGGAGCCCCGTAGCGTTTTTCCGAAACGCTCCGCCGTCGTTTTGGTCGCCGCCGGCGTAACTCCGGCGAGGGTGACGTGGCAGATTAATTCGGGCTAATGACGCACTTAGTCAACACCTAGTGACACTGACAGCAGGGCCCCACGCCTGGTCAAACCTCAGTTAGCGCTGGGTTTGACCGGGATTAGCTCCTGTGTCACTGACGTGTGGCCCCCACACGTCAGGTTTGACCTGGGGCGCCCAGTTGACCCTGCTGACGTCACCGTGACGTGGTGCTGACGCCATAATCATTTCTGGATTTAATATTATTCAGGAAATTCTAGAAAATTCCTAAAACTTCTAAAATTCATAGAAATTCAACCGTAACTCCAAATGAGATAAATTATATATGAAAAATTATCAGAAAAATTCAAGGAATCCATCTGTACCACTTTCATGCATGTTAGAACAACTTATAGCTGCTGTTTAGCACAAATCAATTAAATGGCATTTGTATAATCACATATGGAGTTTGAATTTGAATCTTGTATTCAAACCAACTTCATTTAATCTGTTGCTAGTTGCATTAGCTCAAAACACATTCATTTTGCCATGTCATGATCATGCATCATATTGTGCATTGCATTGATTGTGTTCCCTTCTGTGTTGCCGGTATTTGTCCCCTCTCGATAGACGTGATACCGATGATGTGATCGTTGACACTGATGAAGACTCAATGTTATCTTCAGAAGTGCCAGGCAAGCAAAACCCCCTTGTTCATTCTAATACAATCCTACTCTCTCGCTCCTGCTCTCTTTTACTGCATTAGGACAACACCGATTCATCTGTTACTTGCTGCGGTAGCTGAACCCCTTTATCCTTTGCATGACCTGTCATTGCCACAGTAAATAGATGAAACCCACTAGCATGAGTAGGAGTTGTTTGAGCCCTGATGTGCCTACTCATTCATGCTTGTTTGCATGACCTGACTCAACTCTAAGCAGTAGCAGGCATGACAACAAACATAAATGAGTAGGCAC
>NC_041385.1:298805540-298851485 GCF_002162155.2 Triticum dicoccoides | reverse complement strand
AGACCTGACTCAACTCTAAGCAGTAGCAGGCATGACAACAAACATAAATGAGTAGGCACATCAGGGCTCAAACAACTCCTACTCATGCTAGTGGGTTTCATCTATTTACTGTGGCAATGACAGGTCATGCAAAGGATAAAGGGGTTCAGCTACCGCAGCAAGTAACAGATGAATCGATGTTGTCCTAATGCAGTAAAAGAGAGCAGGAGCGAGAGAGTGGGATTTTATCGGAATGAACAAGGGGGTTTTGCTTGCCTGGCACTTCTGAAGATAACATTGAGTCTTCATCAGTGTCAACGATCACATCATCGGTATCACGTCTATCGAGAGGGGACAAATACCGGCAACACAGAAGGGAACTCAATCAATGCAATGCACAATATGATGCATGATCATGACATGGCAAAATGAATGTGTTTTGGGCTAATGCAACTAGCAACAGATTAAATGAAGTTGGTTTGAATACAAGATTCAAATTCAAACTCCATATGTGATTATTCAAATGCCATTTAAATGATTTGTGCTAAACAGCAGCTATAAGTTGTTCTAACATGCATGAAAATGGTACATATGGATTCCTTGAATTTTTCTGATAATTTTTCATATATAATTTATTTAATTTGGAGTTACGGTTGAATTTCTATGATTTATTGAAGTTTTAGCTATTTTCTGGAATTTCCTGATTATTTTTAATTCCAGAAACTACTTATTGCGTCAGCCCCACGTCACTGTGATGTCAGCAGAGTCAACTGGGCGCCCCAGGTCAAACCTGACCAGTGGGGTCCACTGGTCAGTGACACAGTGCTGCCCAGGGTCAATGACAGGTGGGTCCGGCCAATGACCACGTCAGCAAAGTCAACCTGACGCGTGGGGCCACTATGATTAACCTAAACTAACAGAAGTTTAAGCCGTGGTTAATTAAGGGCGTGGGGCCCAACTGTCAGTGAGAGAGAGGGGGGTCAAACCCGGGTCAACTCGCCGGAGTTGACCCGCGGCTCGTCGCCCGCGGTGCCAGAGACGGCGGAGGGGTGCGGGTTTCCTCCTCCGGCGACCAAATGGCCGGCGGAGAGCATCTACGTGACGCGGGCGCTCGTCCGCGTCGAGTAGTGGCAGCGGATGGGCCTAAGATGGCCGGAGTCGTCACCGGCGTCGACCGTGGCGGTCGCTGGAGCTCGGTCGAGCTCGGGGTGGCGTTATAGAGCACTGGAGGAGGCGTCGTGGTTGTCTACGGGTTCATGCGATCGTGCTGAGCACGACGGTGGGCTCGGGAACGAGCTGCGGTGGCTGTGGCCACGGCTACGCCATGGCCGGCGGCGAGATGCTCTCGGCCGCGGTGGGAGATGGGGCTAGGGGGCGAGAACGGAGGGGGCGAGCACAGGAGAAGCAGCAGGGGCTCACAGCGGATTCATTCGTGGCGGAGACGAGGCCGGGGGAGCGTCGGAGGTAGCACAGGGTCGCCGGAGATCCGGGCGGCCGAAGGTAGAAGACGACGATTGCGGCGACGTTGCAGGGCGCCTGAGGATGCGTGGCTCATCTGGGATGACGCGGACGACGAGGCGGAGCCAACGAGCATGACGGTTGCTCGAGGGACGGCCGGTGAGCGCGGTGGCGGTGTGCGGCGGCGACAGAGGCGTTCGGGAGCGAGAGGGGAAAAAAGCAGAGAAGGGGGAAAGGGTCGAGGGAGAGAGAGGAGAGGTGCAGGGGGCGAGGGGGAGTGCGTGGCGTCGTCCGGGCGTCGCTGGGGAGGCCAGGGAGGAAGCAGGAGGTGGCCGAGCAGGGTGGAGGTGGCGCGCGCGGCGGTGTCGCGGTGTCCGTCCTCCTGGCAGGGAGGAAGACGACAGGGGAGGGGGGGGGGCGGCGGTGGGCTGGGCCAGCGGGAGGAGCTGGGCCGGCTGGGCTGGACAGGTAAGCGCCAGGTAGGCTTCTGCTCTGTGTTATTTTTTTGCTGTTTTCTATTTTTGTTCTGTTTTATTTAATTGGCACTGAATTTTAATTCAAACAGAATTTGAAAACAGTGCCAAAACTCCCCTAGATATTTTTAAGTCACTTAATGGACTTCTCCACACATAACAAAAATATCTCAGATCATTTGAAAATATATTCATTATATATTATGAATATAACTCCAAATTCAAATAAAATATTGATTTAAAATCAGAGCCCAATAATTCCTTAGAAATGTCCCACAATTTTGGTTTGATTTATAACTCTTGCCAAAATTGTCAGAGCTATTTCTAGGGCATTTTGGATTTACTGATTGCAATTTTAGGGTTTCTTGCCCCTCTTTATTTCGGGTTTTGAGGCTTCCAATTCCTCAGTTCAGGTTTCAAAAATTTAAACATGATGCTCAGATGGAAGCAGGCATAGAACAGGCCAGAACTAGGGATGTGACACTCGGGAACCCTGTTCACATCGTTTGGGGCTGTGAGCGAAACTCCGGCCTGATCTCCTCATGGATGGAACCCGAATAGGCGATAAACCTGGACGAGAGACTTGAGTGTTTAGGTAGGTCGTGGTCTACACCCACGTCGGCTTTCGCTTGAAGTCTGCCGAGCACATGTCGTGTGCAGACGCTAAGTGGTGGAAACATGTATGAAGAAGTACACCCCTGCAGGGTTAACATCATCTATTCGAATAGCCGTGTCCGCGGAAAAGGACTTCTGGGTTGCTTATATCAGTTCATAGACAAGTGAAAGTGGATACTTTAAAATGCGCAAGATAAGCGTGAGTGCTATGGATGGCGTTCTCGTAGGGAGACGGGAGCGGATCCATAGTGGTGTATTGATATGGTGAATATGTGGACTCGTGTGCGCCACCTCAAAAGAGTCGCTTGCAGTCGTAGTTTAGGATAGCCACCGAGTCAAAGCTGGCTTGCTGCAGTTAAACCCCACCATCCCTTTGTTGAAAATGATGCATATGTAGTTAGATCTGATGTAAGTCTTGCTGGGTACATTTGTACTCACGTTTGCCTATTTTATGTTTTTGCAGAGAGACTTCAGTCTCACTAGTAGTTCCACGTGGACTTCGACGTTTAGCTTGTTACCTCAGCTACGATCTTGTGCCCTCGGCAGGATCTGATAGATAGTCAGGCTTCTCAGCCTTTTTCATTTATAGATGTCTGTACTCAGACATGATAGCTTCCGCTTGTGCTTTGACTTGTATGCTCTGATTGTTGGGTCATGAGACCCATGTTTGTAATATCTCGCTCCTCGGAGCCTATTGAATAAATTACTTGAGTCGTAGAGTCATGTTGTGATGCCATGTTGTATTTGCACATATCGAGCATATTGTGTGTATGATTGAAATGCTTGGTATGTGTGGGATCTGACTATCTAGTTGTTTATCTTTAGTAGCCTCTCTTACCGGGAAATGTCTCCTAGTGTTACCACTGAGCCATGGTAGCTTGCTACTGCTCTGGAACACTTAGGCTGGCCGGCATGTGTCCTTCTTCGTTCCGGTGTCTGTCCCTTCGGGGAAATGTCACGCTTTGAGTACCGGAGTCCTGTTAGCCCGCTACAGCCCGGTTTACCGGAGTCCTGCTAGCCCAGTGCTACAGCCCGGACCCACTTGCTGATGACCGACACGTTCGAAGCTGGGTCATGGATGCCTGTCCCTGTAAGTCTGTGCCACTTTGGGTTTACGACTAGTCATGTCAGCCCGGGCTCCTTATCATATGGATGCTAGCGACACTATCATATACGTGAGCCAAAAGGCGCAAACGGTCCCGGGCAAAGGTAAGGCGACACCCGTGGGGATACCGTGCGTGAGGCCGCAAAGTGATATGAGGTGTTACCGGCTAGATCGATGTGACATCGAGTCGGGGTCCTGACAGTGTTGGTATAGAGGCCATGTAGGAGTACATGGTGGGTTGTCTCATTGAAGCCGTCCTCAGGAACTGAGTTCTGTGTTTGTGATCCATGATTCAGCTACTACCATACATTGGGCCCTGAAATATGACCCCGCTCGACTTCTTATTCACCCTAGTCCTCTGTCCAGGAGTTGCAAGTAGTTTCTGGTGTTTGTAGCTTACTGGAGGCCGTGGACAGCGCTGACCGTAGGGGTGGGCTGTGATGCGGTAGGTACGTGGCACGGTGTACCGGATGCCCGTTTGGTATCTCGGGAACCCTGTTCACATCGTTTGGGGCTGTGAGCGAAACTCCGGCCGGATCTCCTCATGGATGGAACCCGAATAGGCGATAAACCTGGACTAGAGACTTGAGTGTTTAGGTAGGTCGTGGTCTACACCCACGTCGGCTTTCGCTTGAAGTCTGCCGAGCACATGTCGTGTGCAGATGCTAAGTGGTGGAAACATGTATGAAGAAGTACACCCCTGCAGGGTTAACATCATCTATTCGAATAGCCGTGTCCGCGGAAAAGGACTTCTGGATTGCTTATATCAGTTCATAGACAAGTGAAAGTGGATACTTTAAAATGCGCAAGATAATCGTGAGTGCTATGGATGGCGTTCTCGTAGGGAGACGGGAGCGGATCCATAGTGGTGTATTGATATGGTGAATATGTGGACTCGTGTGCGCCACCTCAAAAGAGTCGCTTGCAGTCGTAGTTTAGGATAGCCACCGAGTCAAAGCTGGCTTGCTGCAGTTAAACCCCACCATCCCCTTGTTGAAAATGATGCATATGTAGTTAGTTCTGATGTAAGTCTTGCTGGGTACATTTGTACTCACGTTTGCCTATTTTATGTTTTTGCAGAGAGACTTCAGTCTCACTAGTAGTTCCACGTGGACTTCGACGTTTAGCTTGTTACCTCAGCTACGATCTTGTGCCCTCGGCAGGATCTGATAGATAGTCAGGCTTTTCAGCCTTTTTCATTTATAGATGTCTGTACCCAGACATGATAGCTTCCGCTTGTGCTTGATTTGTATGCTCTGAATGTTGGGTCATGAGACCCCTGTTTGTAATATCTCGCTCCTCGGAGCCTATTGAATAAATTACTTGAGTCGTAGAGTCATGTTGTGATGCCATCTTGTGTTTGCACATATCGAGCATATTGTGTGTATGTTATTGAAATGCTTGGTATGTGTGGGATCTGACTATCTAGTTGTTTATCTTTAGTAGCCTCTCTTATCGGGAAATGTCTCCTAGTGTTTCCACCGAGCCATGGTAGCTTGCTACCGCTTCGGAACACTTAGGCTGGCCGGCATGTGTCCTTCTTCGTTCCTGTGTCTGTCCCTTCGGGGAAATGTCACGCGATGAATACCGGAGTCCTGTTAGCCCGCTACAGCCCGGTTCACCGGAGGCCTGCTAGCCTAGTGCTACAGCCTGGATTCACTCGCTGATGACCGACACGTTCGATGCTGGGTCATGGATGCCTGTCCCTATAAGTCTGTGCCACTTTGGGTTTACGACTAGCCATGTCAGCCCCGGGCTCCTTATCATATGGATGCTAGCGACACTGTCATATACGTGTGCCAAAAGGCGCAAACGGTCCCGGGCAAAGGTAAGGCGACACCCGTGGGAATACCGTGCGTGAGGCCGCAAAGTGATATGAGGTGTTACATGCTAGATCGATGTGGCATTGAGTCGGGGTCCTGACAGCGTTGGTATCAAAGCTTGACTGCCTGTAGGATTACCAAGCCAAACTGGTTGAAGTTGAGTCTAGAAATTCTTTAGTTATATAAGGGAATTGATTGTGGGATGGAACGTAAGGCTCTTTTTACTCCTTATACCTCATGGCCTTCTGATCTGAGTCATCATCTTCTCTTCTACGGGGATTAAGAGCTAGGCTATCTCTTCTTTCTATCAGGATCACGCGTTACTAATCCGTAGACTTATAAGATTGTTGGTTTAAGCCTCAGTTCAGTTTCTACCTCTGTATGTTAATTATTGATCTCGAGACCTTGATATTGTGCTTCTGAGTGGTTATGCCACCATTTTTGTGAATGTCTCAAATCTTTTCTGAGCATTTACAGCCGTTATGCTGTCCGAGTCATCCCAGGTTTCTAAATAGTCGGATGCAATTGCAAATCCCTTCCTCTTGTTTCCGATGTGCCTTTGGTCAGATTAATCACACAAATCAGTGAGTTGAGGTACTTTATTGCCTTGACATATATGTTGGAGCTACTATTATGACCCTAGGTGTTTTAGGGAGTCACCTAGTAATCTAGCAACGTTTTGTGTTCCCAGTGTGAAGATTCTGGCCTTTATTATCGAAAGCATCCTGTGATGCCATTTAGTTAGTAGGCATTCTATTCCTGGGTTTTGAACCCGAGATTCACTCTACTTACTTCATGTTGATAGTGTTGCTAGTTCCTTTAGGATATTAGTAACTTTGCGGTAGTCCTCGAGGTTCGTGGTATATCCTTCTTCCAATTACCATGAACCATTCTTGGCAGGAGTTCTTCTGAACCAAAAGATGACAACAAGAGTGCTCTTGATGAGTTCTCCATTATATATTGTGGCTCTGCCAGTTCTACCTTTCCGCATGGATTGCCCAGAAGAAATATGTTGAATTCGTTCGACATGCCAAACCATGCATCCACAACTCAGAAAATCGTGTGTTCCTTTGAGTTGTCCCTCTTTAGTTGTCTACTGACCTTCGTCTATCAATTGATAGTCAAGAGTATGCGTGCGTTCGTTTATCGATGCCTATTACTCTTGTGGTCAGTCAAGCCATTCTATCGCGGAATGACTAGGAGAAACAAACTCCAGTACCTCTTCCCTATCCAGGATTGGGTCAAAGAAGTTGTGCTCCGCAGATCGAATTGCTACTCCAGCTTTTGTTCTGCTCTACCTTGGAGTATTACATATTTTATAGGAATTGCACACCATCCTATGAACTCTTGGTACAGTGATACTTCTTGCCACCATTGTTCATTCCTTGGTTCCTGTGTTATTGTAACCGGAATGCCGACAAATGAATCATGGCGTGTGAAATCAATATTGCTAGCAACTCTGTTGCTTGGTAGTTAAATGGACGATAACCTCATTCTTAGCGTGTTGATTATTGAATTGTCACCCTAAGATTGATTGTGCTACCTAGTCCCTATTTCTGGTGCACTCCTCGGCCAATGAGTTAGGAATTATTTCAAGTCCTCACTCATTTGATCATGTCGTCTTGCCCTCAAAAGCAAGATTGTTCTCGAGCTTAGTAACATACCGGTGGTTCGTGACTTTCCAAATATCTTCTTGGAAGTGTTACCGGGTTGTTTCCTGACTGTTATGTTGAGCTCGTGATCAAGTTGGTTTCTGGAGAACCACCCTTTCTCCAAGAATCTGTGTTGGGTATCCCTGAGCTAGTTGGTTAAGCTAGACAACAACTTGGAGAATTGGAAGATAAAAGCTTGCCTAACTTAGTTCGTTCCAAAGGGATATTCTTGTGTAGTGTGTGTTGAAGAAAGATGGTATCTTCATCGATTGGTCCCTGTGATCAGTTGCTGGACCTATTGTCTTATCAATCCTTGATTTGAGTGTGGGCTATCGTCAAATCAAATCAGTACCAACGATGCTCGTAATGTTGTCTTATTCGTGGTTGATCCCTCGAGCATACACCATTACATCTTTGGTCTGACCAATGCTATCACTTGTTCACTTAACTATGGAATTCCTTTTAAAAGGAAACCCAGATGAATTGTTGTTGTGCCCATTGACAACATCCTTGCCTTCTCCGTAATTTTGCTGAACATTAAGCTAGCGTTGGAAACTTTTGAAAGCATTTGTTCATGCTAGCTCATGAAGCATATGTTCGGATGTAAGAAGTGACCTCCTCTAGTTCATGTGCATTTGATGCAAGTTGCCGCCATGGACTCGAGAAAGTCAATGTTGCTTCCTTTGGAATCATCGCAAGTCAGTCATGCACACGTGCGAAGTATTCTGTGGTCTGGAGACTTGCAACCTTCATTCCATATGTGTATCCTAGCACACCAAGCCACTGACTGATTTGTTCAAGGAGAAGGAGTATCTTCGTAAGAGCTAATCCGGACTTATGTAAGAACTTCGATATCCTCGCTGATGGCTCCCAACCAGAACTCGGTAGTGTTTTATTGTAAGACTACCATGTGGGCATGCTTGTCTGGGACAACGTGTTCACATGTTTGTAGCAGAACCAGCTCATGTTTTGGAGCTTGCTATCGTAGTTCATCTCCCGAGAATCCCGCAACGTCATCTCGTCGATTTGTGTTGCAAATTTCCGTTTTTCTTCCTAGACTCGATGAGTCTGGAATATCCTGACACCAACCAGATCTGAATCTCAGGCAGATATGATGGTTGGAATATTTCCCAAGAATTATAATATTGGTCGCGCGATAACCGGTAAAGTGGATGTTGTGGCCAACACACCCAGCCGGAAGACCTGTTATTATAATATCTTGATTGATGAAGTTGGCCACCTCCCCATAGGGATTTCGTAGGGTTTACTCCCTAGTTGCCCCTATGGATTTTTGTGTTCCCGAAGTCCGACCTTTTACTTGATGTTCTAGTTATCAAACCATATCTATGAATGGGATACACTAGCACGTCAAGGAGAACATTAGAAGCGGAGTGCTAAATGTCTCTCGGTCGATCATCCAGATTTTATTTCCTTGGCCCTGCCAATGGTGAAATCTGAGAAAGTATTGTCCTCCTTTGCATCTGCATCGTCCATCGCTATTCATCATGGTAGTATGTTGTGTTGCCAGGATCCTTGACACGGATGTTGGTAAAACCTTGATGATTATGGAAATGCTCAAGTTCTTGAGAGCACGCACAAGCGCTACGTGTTATCATCAGCACTACCTTGGATTCCTCTCAGTTTTCCTCGGCAATGCTATGACCTTCTCAAACCGTGAAATCACTCTCTATTGTTGGGTTCTTCCCTAGTTACCAGAATCATTCCCAGCATTTGCATTTTGTTCCCAGCTTGCACCGCCAATGTGCAATTCTACCATGGGTCTCCTCCATTTCCGGTGACAAGCAAATTTATCCATTGCGTTGTCTTCAACAAGGTAATCCACATCATCCAAGTCCGAGTATGCCATTCTACCGACCCCCCCTCCAAACGATCGCTCGAGAATTGCCCTAGGCTGGTTTAAAGAGTTCCAATGATTCCTGAATCAAAGGTAATTCTTTTTGCCACTTAAGGGGATATATCTTCGAGTCACCCTTCCTGAGGTGCATCATTATGGTATCATGGCAACTCAACTCCTCGCTACGTTGACAATCGATTACCACCTTCTTAAGCGTGAAATTGTTGTCTACCTAGTGAACCTTCGTCATCCGTTTCTTTCCACCCCTCTTGATGTGTATCTCGTGTCTCAACCCGAGAGATGGTCCTATGTCTCATTCCGTGAGTTGTTCGATCTTCGAGAAGATCGACCCTTCTAGAGTCTCCTTCTTCCCTCCATGTCATGTTGACAGGATTTCGCAGAGCAAGACTTCAAGACAATGATGGTGATTGAATCAACGTTCAATTGAAGTGCAACCTGGATCGTGAAGATTGTGCTAGTTTGCGTTCCCCCTTCACCCTACCCTACGCTTGAATCTCGGGACGAGATTTTTGTTTAGTGGGGGTGAGTTGTCACAGCCCTAGAATATTGTTTGTAAATAGTTGCATCTTCATCCAGGCATCATATTTAAATTTCTGAAACATGAGTTGAGGATTGTTGGAAGCCTCAAAACCCTAAATAAAAGTAGGGCAAAAGAACCCTGGAAAATGCATTCAATGATTCCAAAATGGCCTTAACTAATGTTGGTTATATTTTGGCCAGGGTTTTACACCAAACCAAAAATAATGAACATTTTTGAGGAATATTTTGAGCATTGAATTTAAATCATATTCTATTTGAATTTGGAATTATATTCATAATATATGATTAATATATTTTCAAATGACCTGAGATATTTTTTGTATTTGTGAAAAAGTCCATTAAGTGACTTAAAATATCCAGGGGAGTTTTGGCACTGTTTTCAAATTGTTTGAATTTGAATTCAGTGGCAACTAAATAAGAAAAACAAAACAGAACAGAAATAAATAGAAAGAGAGAGGAAACCTACCTGGGCCACTTACCCGCAGCCTACCTGGCGCCACCAACCGGCCCAGCCGGCCCAGCCCATCTCCACCCCCTCCCCTGTCGTCTTCCTCCCTCGCCAGAAGGACAGAGGCGAGGCGTGGCGCGCGCTCGAGAGGCCTCGGCCACCTCCTGCTTCCTCCTCGACGCCCGGAGACGCCACGCACGTCCCTGCCTCTCTTCCTCACTCTTCCGCGTCCTCATCCCCTCCCTCTGGACCGCTCCCCCTCCTCTGGCTCTCTCTTTCCCTCTCTCCCCTGTGATCCCCGAGCGCAGCCGTCGCCGCCGTTCGCTATAGCCGCAGCCACCAGCCCTCCCTTGCCCCTCCGCCAGTTCCATAAGCTCCGCCGCATCGTCCTCGACCTCCTCGCTGAGCTATGCAACGCCGGACGCCCTGAAGCCTTGCCAGTGCCGCCGTTTCCGACCTCGGCCGCCGGAGATCCCCCTCGATGCTTCGCTCGCTCCGGTGCCTTCCCGAGCTCGCCGAGGCCACCGCTGCACCCGCTGTGAGCTCCTGTGCTGTTTCCCCCCTCTTCCCTGGCCCGATTTCTTCCTCTAACACCGATGCCATCGCGGCCGAGAGCTTCTCGCCGCCGGCCATGGCGCAGCCGTGGCCATAGCCGCGCATGCCCACGACGGAGTGCTCCACCGTGCTCATAAAGCCCCCAGGAGCCCAACACACCAACCAGCTCCCCCTCCCGCGCACCGAAACGCCAAACCCGCGGGTGCCCGAACTCCGGCTGCCGCGGAAGTGCTCGTCGCCGTCGACTCAGGCCATCCCAACTGCTGTCGCTGCTACCAGTAGATGCGCAAGAACGCCAGCAAGCCGTAGCAACAAACCGCGCTCAAAATGGAGCCCCGTAGCGTTTTTCCGAAACGCTCCGCCGTCGTTTTGGTCGCCGCCGTCGTAACTCCGGCGAGGGTGACGTGGCAGATTAATTCGGGCTAATGACGCACTTAGTCAACACCTAGGGACACTGACAGCAGGGCCCCACCCCTGGTCAAACCTCAGTTAGCGCTGGGTTTGACCGGGATTAGCTCCTGTGTCACTGACGTGTGGCCCCCACACGTCAGGTTTGACCTGGGGCACCCAGTTGACCCTGCTGACGTCACCGTGACGTGGTGCTGACGCCATAATCATTTCTGGATTTAATATTATTCAGGAAATTCCAGAAAATGCCTAAAACTTCTAAAATTCATAGAAATTCAATCGTAACTCCAAATGAGATAAATTATATATGAAAAATTATCAGAAAAATTCAAGGAATCCATCTGTACCACTTTCATGCATGTTAGAACAACTTATAGCTGCTGTTTAGCACAAATCAATTAAATGGCATTTGTATAATCACATATGGAGTTTGAATTTGAATCTTGTATTCAAACCAACTTCATTTAATCTGTTGCTAGTTGCATTAGCTCAAAACACATTCATTTTGCCATGTCATGATCATGCATCATATTGTGCATTGCATTGATTGTGTTCCCTTCTGTGTTGCCGGTATTTGTCCCCTCTCGATAGACGTGATACCGATGATGTGATCGTTGACACTGATGAAGACTCAATGTTATCTTCAGAAGTGCCAGGCAAGCAAAACCCCCTTGTTCATTCCGATACAACCCTACTCTCTCGCTCCTGCTCTCTTTTACTGCATTAGGACAACACCGATTCATCTGTTACTTGCTGCGGTAGCTGAACCCCTTTATCCTTTGCATGACCTGTCATTGCCACAGTAAATAGATGAAACCCACTAGCATGAGTAGGAGTTGTTTGAGCCCTGATGTGCCTACTCATTCATGCTTGTTTGTCATGCCTGCTACTGCTTAGAGTTGAACCAGGTCTGATTCATCGAGGATGAATCAGAGGTGTGTGAACATGTCCTACTATGTGTGAGCTAAGTGTGTGATCACGATTTGGTAAAAGGTGTCGGTGAGAGGCCATGTAGGAGTACATGGTGGGTTGTCTCATTGAAGCCGTCCTCAGGAACTGAGTTATGTGTTTGTGATCCATGATTCAGCTACTACCATACATTGGGCCCTGAAATATGACCCCGCTCGACTTCTTATTCACCCTTGTCCTCTGTCCAGGAGTTGCAAGTAGTTTCTGGTGTTTGTAGCTTACTGGAGGCCGTGGACAGCGCTGACCGTAGGGGTGGGCTGTGATGCGGTAGGTACGTGGCACGGTGTACCGGATGCCCGTTTGGTGTCTCGGGAACCCTGTTCACATCGTTTGGGGCTGTGAGCGAAACTCCGGCCGGATCTCCTCATGGATAGAACCCGAATAGGCGATAAACCTGGACTAGAGACTTGAGTGTTTAGGTAGGTCGTGGTCTACACCCATGTCGGCTTTCGCTTGAAGTCTGCCGAGCACATGTCATGTGCAGACGCTAAGTGGTGGAAACATGTATGAAGAAGTACACCTCTGCAGGGTTAACATCATCTATTCGAATAGCCGTGTCCGCGGAAAAGGACTTCTGGGTTGCTTATATCAGTTCATAGACAAGTGAAAGTGGATACTTTAAAATGCGCAAGATAAGCGTGAGTGCTATGGATGGCGTTCTCGTAGGGAGACGGGAGCGGATCCATAGTGGTGTATTGATATGGTGAATATGTGGACTCGTGTGCGCCACCTCAAAAGAGTCGCTTGCAGTCATAGTTTAGGATAGCCATCGAGTCAAAGCTGGCTTGCTGCAGTTAAACCCCACCATCCCCTTGTTGAAAATGATGCATATGTAGTTAGTTCTGATGTAAGTCTTGCTGGGTACATTTGTACTCACGTTTGCCTATTTTATGTTTTTGCAGAGAGACTTCAGTCTCACTAGTAGTTCCACGTGGACTTCGACGTTTAGCTTGTTACCTCAGCTACGATCTTGTGCCCTCGGCAGGATCTGATAGATAGTCAGGCTTTTCAGCCTTTTTCATTTATAGATGTCTGTACCCAGACATGATAGCTTCCGCTTGTGCTTGATTTGTATGCTCTGAATGTTGGGTCATGAGACCCCTGTTTGTAATATCTCGCTCCTCGGAGCCTATTGAATAAATTACTTGAGTCGTAGAGTCATGTTGTGATGCCATGTTGTGTTTGCACATATCGAGCATATTGTGTGTATGTTATTGAAATGCTTGGTATGTGTGGGATCTGACTATCTAGTTGTTTATCTTTAGTAGCCTCTCTTATCGGGAAATGTCTCCTAGTGTTTCCACCGAGCCATGGTAGCTTGCTACCGCTTCGGAACACTTAGGCTGGCCGGCATGTGTCCTTCTTCGTTCCTGTGTCTGTCCCTTCGGGGAAATGTCACGCGATGAATACCGGAGTCCTGTTAGCCCGCTACAGCCCGGTTCACCGGAGGCCTGCTAGCCCAGTGCTACAGCCTGGATTCACTCGCTGAGGACCGACACGTTCGATGCTGGGTCATGGATGCCTGTCCCTGTAAGTCTGTGCCACTTTGGGTTTACGACTAGCCATGTCAGCCCCGGGCTCCTTATCATATGGATGCTAGCGACACTGTCATATACGTGTGCCAAAAGGCGCAAACGGTCCCGGGCAAAGGTAAGGCGACACCCGTGGGAATACCGTGCGTGAGGCCGCAAAGTGATATGAGGTGTTACATGCTAGATCGATGTGGCATTGAGTCGGGGTCCTGACACCCATCTCCATGAGTAGCAAGTAAACCTATTTTTTTTGGTATTTCGTGTTCCATATGCGTAACTAAAGATAGAGAACAACTAAGAACAGCAAATAAAAATTACTTAGTGATAAAGCAAACAAGCACACACGAGAATATTCACCCCACGACAGAAAAAGGTCTTGATAACCCACAAGTAGAGGGGATAATTGTAGCCTCTTTCAATAAGTAAGAGTGTCCAACCCAACGAGGAGATAAAGGTAGAACAAATATTCTCTCAAGTCTTATCTGCCACTGATACAACTCTACGCATGCTTAGTGTTTGCTTTACCTAGAACAAGTATGGAACTAGAAGTACTCTGTAGGTGTTTTTGGATAGGTTTGCAAGATAATAAAGAACACGTAAATAAAAAGTAGGGGCTGTTCAGATAAACATGCAATAAAGTAAATATAGCGTGTGTAAAAGTGGTGGTAGGAGTTGTGAAATTGCCCCTAAGCAATTGACTACTTTACTAGACCAAGAGCAAGTTTGATGTGGGAGAGGCATAAGCTAACATACTTTCTCTTCTTGGATCATATGCACTTACGATTGGAACTCTAGTAAGCATCCGCAACTACTAAAGATCATTAAGGTAAAACCCAACCATAGAATTAAAGCATCAAGTCCCCTTTATCCCATACGCCACAACCCCCTTACTCGGGTTTATGCTTGTGTCACTCAAGCAACCCACTATAAGCGATTCATGAGCGTATTGCAACACCCTACAGCGGGAATCCCTCACGCTTGCGCGACACGGAGGGCGCAATAGGACAGAAACATAACCACAAGCAAATTAAACCAATCATAGCAATTCATCAATCAACGGTAGGACAACAAAAATCTAATCAGACATCATATGATGGCAACACATCATTGGATAATAATATGAAGCATAAAGAACCATGTTCAAGTAGAGGGTACAACCGGTTGTGGGAGAGTGGACCTCTGAATATAGATGGGGGAAGGTGATGGAGATGTTGGTGAAGATGGCCGAGGTGTGGTGTAGATCGTGGTGATGATGATGGCCCCCGGCAGCGTTTCGGCGCCCCCGGAAGCAAGGGGGAGAGAGCCCCCCTTCTTCTTCTTCCTTGACCATCTCCCTAGATGGGAGAAGGATTTCCCCTCTGGTCCTTGGCTCCCATGGCGTGGGAGGGGCGAGAGCCCCTCCGAGATTGGATTTGTCTCTCTGTCCCTCTCTGTTTCTGCGTTCTGGGATTCTGCCCTGGCACCATTTCTTTTATATCTAGAGATCTGTAACTCTGATTGGATTGAAACCTTCACCCAGATATTTTTCCAAAAATTAGCTTTCTTGCAGCCAAAGTAGAGCATCAACTGCCTTATGAGGGGCCAACGAGGGTTAGGGGCGCGCCCACTTAAAGTGGTGGCGTGGGCCACCCTCGTGGCCACCTCGGGCACCGTCTCGCATTTATTCTTCCTCGCAAAAATCACAAATATTCCAAAATAATTCTCCGTCTGTTTTTATCCCGTTTGGACTCCATTTGATATTGGGTTTCTGCGAAACATAAAACATGCAACAAACATGAACTGGCACTGGGCATTGGATCAATATGTTAGTCCCAAAAAATAGTATAAAAAGTTGCCAAAAGTATATGAAAGGTGAAGAATATTGGCATGGAACAATCACAAATTATAGATATGCCGGAGATGTATCATGTTGCTAGTTTGCATATAATTCCAAACACCACGTAGACACTTTCTTTGACCATTTTACAACTATGTTTATACTGTAACTACGTCGCGGGCATTAGTGGTCAACCGGTGCAAGTTATAGCCCCGGGTGTTTTAACCTTTTTTTAGTAATGATATTTGGCAACTATTCACCATGAGCCCAATCCTGGCGAATCCCACATAACCGTCAGATTTCCATCCGACGGTGGCCTGTTTTTAAGCCATAGTATTTGACAAAACCGACACCCTTACACACGTACTATAACTACGTCACGGGCATTTGAAACTTCCATGTCTCCCAGCGAACGTTTCCTGATGATTGGAGTTAGCACCGATGGCAGTTTGTAGTCGTTCCACGCTTGGGCATTGAAGTTTGTAACAATTTTACAATATACTACTCCTCTAGTGCTATTTGTAGAGGAGAGTCCTACTCCCCTATATGCAAAAAAAACTAGGGCATTATAGCAGGTACTGTGATCACTCAAGCAAGTTGGGATGCGTCTCGTAAGTCAAGCGGTGTGCTGCTGCTACATTCTCATCATCACATGTCCACTTTTCGTAGGACATATTCGCTTCTCCATTCCCATCTGCACATAATCGTCCAATCTTCCATCCCCCTAGGCACCTCCCCCCTCTTTCGAAACCCAAGCACAGACAATGGCAGAACTGAGCAGCGTTCGCCGAAAGAGGGGCTGGAATTCACTCCCCACAGAGGTAATCAAGTTCATTGTTTTGTGTGTGGACAATCTCAGTACCATGCCGCTTGCCCCGTGCTCATCGGGTCTGTACCGTTTACTCAAAGCCCTCAGGACAGAGCTTTTTCAGCCACCTCCTTGCTTGCTGATGCCCCTTGATCTTGAAAAACGTCATGTCATGCAGCATAACGATCGTAGGGTGACGAGCATCAACACCCTCAACTGCGATCCGATCCCCATCACCCTCAACTACATTAGCGGTATGTACTAGGTCGGCATGAACACGTCTTGGATGGTTCTCGTTGATGGTCGCGTCAGCTGGATGCTCGTGGAGGTCTACACCCAACGATTGATCCCCCTTCCTTCGATTAACACTGCACTGCTTTGGCACCGTGGCCCAGAATACTTGGAATCTTACAGTAGACAACATGATACCAAGTTTGATTTGCTCAAGGTTGTAATCTGCCAAGTGCCCATAAGATCTGCGAATTATAAAGACTTCAAGCTAATTGCATTCTTCAACTACGGTCTGGCCTATCTAATAGTTCACTGCGGTAAGTGGGTAAATATGCATGTCCATCGCAGGATCATACATCCTCCATGGTTCTCTGATGCCATTGAACACAAGGCCTTCATTTACGGTGTGGACTCCTTCTATGGCTGGACATATTGTTGGCCTACTCCAATCATCGCTACAAATGGCTACTACAACAGTATGTTACTTTCCTATGATATCATGATGGCTTGCTTATAATACTGTCAACATTTACTGAAAAAATATTCATGCTCAGAACATGTTGTTCTTAAGATTGACTAAAGTATGAGCCCTTTTTTATTTGACTCCAACTTGATATGATGTTGTAGGCCGCCTGGTGTCCCAACCCTTCCTTATCCCAGAAACTTTCAAAGAAAAGCGGCATGGCAGTTGCAGGTGGTTCCTAGCTTGATTAGACGACGGCGAACGATTTATGATCGTTCGCACGTATCGGCCGTGTTGTTTCATGGAACACAATCACGGTCACTACAATTTCTTTGAGTAGGATCTCAGCTTCTCTAGGCCTTCAGGAATTTTTGACTGGAGGCTGGTAAGTAACCTTTGTACAAGCTCTTTGTTTCTCAGACTTAATTATCCGATTAACCATGAGATAACCGACGACAAGGATCATGATGGCAGCACGGTTTCGTTCATCAGGGAAAACTGTGTGTGCAGAGCTTACCATGCGTCTCTCCATGCACCATACCCTGATATGTGCAGCCACGCTCTGCAGCCCAAAGTAGGAGAGAGGGTCGCCAGTATCAGACTTCGACCTGCTGGTTGGAGTTTCCCCCGTCAGGCACCCATCTGGTTCAAGTTGTCAGCCAATCTCCATAGCTTAATAAATAGTAACGTCTAACTGAGCCAGTTAGTTAGATGCGTACACTTGTTCTTTCTTGGTAGCCCTTTTGTAATGAGGGCTGATGTTTGGTTTGGAAGAGAGAGTTGCATCTTTACTCTTCTGGCATGCTTATTACTTCAGTTGCACCCCCCAGCCCTGGTTGCTACTGCTGCTGTTTTCAATGTACAATCAGTAGTATATTTCATCTATTAGTTGAATAAATGTGTTGTTAGAACGACTAACACAATAAGTCGTTGCACGGTTCGATCCTTTAGGGCCCCGTACCGTACGTAGCGCATACTATTTTTGCTATGGAACACATTTTCCACTTATTGATAACATGCAGCCCACCGATGAAGGCCCAATAGAGGAGCCCATAATTAACTGGAAGGGAGGGTCTCACATGAATCCCGCCCAGTTACATGCTCATGGTCCCTTAAACACAAATAAGTAAATAAATAAAGCTGAATGCTCATGCACCAGTTCTTTAAATTCACGATTTGAAAAGTTAAATTTTAATAGGAGGATATTATTCCTATGAGAGTGTCATTACATTCAGTCGATATTATTCTTATGCAAAGATAGCGACCAATCTTTTTTGTCCCACCATTTTCTTCCTGCAACCAACAGACCCATGCAAATCATAGTCAATGTAGTAAATAGTTCCGGTCCATTATTATATGTCGATATGAATGCCCAACCCAGCCCAACACATTGGTGACACCACTTTATCCTCCGCCTTGGTGCGCTCGCCGCGGCGCCGCCGTCCGGCCCTGTCAACATAGTGAATCGAGAGAGGACTGTAGTTGTGAGCATGACAGTACGGACCCACCAGGTCCACTCTTGAACAAAAGCAAGCGCCTCTTTTACTACTCAGATGCACCCCTCTTTTTTTACTCTAACCCACCATGCTGATATCTGGGACCCACATCATTGTCAACGTATAGTCAATTAACGACAGAATTGCACAACTTTTTTTTGAGGATTTGTTTGCAGGAGCAGGCTATAAACTGGGTTGTGCGGTCTTTGTGGCCCGTCTAACAATATGGCCAGCCCAGCAGTTTTTTCTTTGGGAAAATAGGTAGCACACTTTTTCTTCTTCAAGAATACCCAAGATAGGCCTATTTGTTTTCTCCGACTTACTTGGCTGCAAATCTTTCAAGAGGAGGAGGGATGCATTCCGGCCTGGCCAAAGAGTATGGGTAGTATATCTTAAAAGTAATATGAAAGGGGTTGCAAATTCCAAAAAAATCATTGCAAACGGGCAATTAGTTTTGTTTTTTGTTTTTATTCTTCACTGATATTTTATATTTCATTGGATTTTAACATGACATGGTACTACTTTATTTTTAAATTTGTTTTAGTATGGCTACTAATTTTTGCATTAAGAATATTTTTGTCCCCGGCAAATATATGCGAATTTTTAAAATTTTGCACATTTTTTAGTTCAAAATTTTAACCCTAGCACTGTCTAGAAAATGGGCAGCAATTCTAAAAATGGAAAATGGGCTACAATAAATTCCATATGAATTAGCAAATGGGCAGTAAATAATAAAAATAATAGCAAATGGGCTGTACACGGCACCGATTTCGAGGCTGACTTGTTTACGCAAGGCTTTGTCAATCAACCCATGATTCTAGCAGCAGTAACTGTTGGATGTCCATCCAATGTCCGACGTGCTTCTTCAATCTCTGATATTCCTGCTCCAGCCACCTAAACCAGCGCGAGCGGGACTGCCTGCTCCCTCCTCTTGTGGCCGGCTATGATACCGCGCAGGCTTTACCGGCCCACCCTACTCCCTCCGCTGGCTTGGCCATCCCTCTACCCACCCGCACCTCCTGTTATTCTCCAGTGATGGTAGCCTCACGCCGCAGCCGAACCAATCAACCATCATACTCTCCTTAGTGGGGCATCCACTACCGTGTCTTCGCCGACTCTGGTCATTCCATTCCTAGGCCTCACCGTCGTCCATCGCATTGGTGGTCTAGGCTCGGAGTGCTCAACATTCAACAAACGACAGCCATCAGAATAGGGATGTACGTGGATTGGCTGACAGTATGAACCCCCTTGGTCGATGGCCACATGCAAGCAACTGCCTCCTTATTACGCAAAAAAATGATTCCTCCCACTGACATCTGGGGCGCACCGGTTCGGAGGCTGACCTGTGGGCCTACTAAGTTGACGCGTATGCAGGGCTTTGTCAACTTAGTCAGCAAACGATTCTAGCAGCAGTGACCATTGGATTTTATTTGAATGGTCCTGCTGCTTCTTCAATCGCTGCTCTTCTTACACAAGCCACCCAAACATGCTCCGGCGAGACCACCTGCTCCTGCCTCCAGTGGCCAGCTGTGCTGCCGTGTAGGCCTCACCGCCCCATCCTACTCCCACCGCTGGCCACGCTATCCCTCTACTGTCTATTCACCCACAACCCATGTTATCCTGTGGCGACGCCAGCCTCACACCGCAACTGAACCAGTCAACCCTCATACCCCTCTCCGCGTAGGTATCCACTGCCGCGTCTTCCCCGACTCCACGTCATCCCCTTCAAGGCCTCACCGCCGTCTGATGAGGATACAGACCTGGGGTAGGGTCATAGCCCTGACCTATATGTCCTACCCAAGGTCACTATCCAAGAAGGCACGAAGGTCAAGAGACTCCATGAGACCCCCGGTCAAAGGTGTCGAGTGCAATCCACTTGACATCATGTCACTCGGGAGTCTCCCTACCTACCTTCACTCGACTAACAAGAGAATCACTCGACCTCCCGAAGACCAGGAGTCACTGAGCGTACAATGGACGCGCATTCACTCAGTAGTCTTTAAGGCCATTAATAGCTCTTAAGGCTGGCGTTACCAGTAACGCCAGCACTTTATGTACATTTACTCCCTTGTAATGGAGGGCGGGAGAGGTCTTGGCAAACTCTATATAATCCACCCTCCTCCTCTGGCACAAGGGTTCGCACCCCCTATAATATCACACACATAATCCATCGACCGCCTCTAGGTACCGAGACGTAGGGTTGTTACTTCCACCATGAAGGGCCTGAACTCGTAAACCTCGTGTGTACACCTTCGCCATAGTTGAGATCTTGCCTCTCCATACGTACCCCCTTTCTACTGTCAGACTTAGAACCATGACAGTTGGCGCCCATCGTGGGGCAGGTGTCTTAGCGACTAATTTGTGAAGTTGCAAGTTTTTCCAATCATCATCATGGTTTCCGGCGGCAAGTTGGTTGAGGGCCGCGAGATCCATCTTGGCGTGCTCGTTTTCCCTGCCGATGACTCGGCGGGGCTTCAGGAAGCACCGCTCGACGTTGAGGTGCTCCCCGTCCGAGGGGCGACGCACTTTCGCGCATGCGTTCATGGGGTCCTTCTTCGGCAGCCGTTGACCCATTATCGGTCGGCTCCGATGGCATCTTCTCTCCCCGTTGTTCGCCGCCGCAAGCGATCCGGTCGGTCACGGCTTCAGCGGTGGGTGAAGCATGTGGTGGCCCGGCGTTCGGCCACCCATCAAGTCGCGGCAATCAAGCCCGACGAAACTCTCCACGGCCTGTTCGATCTGTCGCCTGGCTCCGCGGAGAGTGCATCCGAGTGTGATAGAAGCGATCCCGCGGCTGAAGTCCTGATGGTTGATGGTCCGCGTGGCCCACCTGGCTTTCGCCGCAAGGACGGCCAAGATGCTGACGGCGATCCTTCATGGGTCCACGAGGAGTATCGTTGCGAACCTCTCTCTTCACAGCAGAGAGAAGAACTTCGTCGCCGCAACATGGACGCACTCCACACGCCCATCGTTGGAGAAACTCCCGAGGCTCGGGCCTTGGAGGAGGCTCGCTTGGCTAACTTGGCTGAGCGCACTCGACTGGAGAACTTACAGCGCGCTCTCGACGAGCAATCTTGGGAGCGGATCCCTGAGTCCAGTCGACGGCAGCTTTTCCCACCTCCACCTAAGGTATACTGTACTTCGATTCAGAACCTCACAGCTGCGGCCCGAATTGCAGAGTCGATTCAACCTCCCTAGTCAGAGGCTGGCCGGGGGTTGGAGCAGATCCGGGCCTTGCTCCGAGCAGTAGGAGAGCAGAATTCTGCAGTATCTCAGTCGCGGAATAGGATACACAACAGATCCATGGTAGAGGATACAGTTCACTCGGCCCATAGCCCAAGATCGCCCCCACGGCGTGAAGACCGTGGGCAGTATGATTGTCAGTTCGACCGCGACAATCGTCGTCGAGTGCCAACACCTCATCCGAGGAGTGCGTCGTACGTGCCTCGGCAGAACGATGACAAGCGCCATCACAGGGACGAGCGCAGAGCTCCAGTCGACCCAAGAGAACCGGGCTTCGATGTGAGATCCATTCTCGTCCAAGGCCTGGTCGACCGGAATAGAGCGCATAGAGAAGACCTTGGCAGAGATCGTCCGACTGGCAGCAGGTCACATGTTTCAGGCCCCGAGTGCTTCAGCAGAGCCATCAGGGCAGCAGTAATTCCTCCCAATTTCAGATTGGCAACAGGAGTCAGTAAGTTCACTGGAGAATCCAAGCCTGAAACCTGGCTTGAAGATTACCGAGTGGCTGTGCAAATTGGAGGCGGGAATGATGAGATAACAATGAAACATCTCCCTCTTATTTTGGAAGGGTCGGCCCGAGCGTGGTTGACTCAGTTGGCTCCAAGCAGTATACACAGTTGGGAAGAGCTATCTCGAGTGTTCGTAAGAACCTTTGGGGGCACGTGCAAGCGGCCAACAGGGCTGCCCGAGTTGCAGCATTGTGTACAGAAGCCGAATGAGACTTTGAGGGAATTCATTTAGAGATGGACCACTTTCCATTACACCGTCGAGAATGTATCAGAGCATTACGAAGTGTGCGCTTTCAAGGAAGGCGTCAAGTACCGAGAGTTGGTCCTAAAATTCAGTCGGACTGGGGATATGACTCTGACCCGGATGATGGAGATAGCCACCCGGTACGCTAACGGAGAAGAAGAAGATCGACTCCGTAGCAGGAAGAGTAAATCAGTCAGTCAAGAAGCCGGTGGAGGTGGTTCCAATCGGAAACAGAAGTGTAAGGCCGAGCAGCAGCACCCGGTGAGATTGCAGCAGTGGCTCAAGGAAAGTTTAAGGGAAAACCTAAGGGGCCCTGGCCCCCTAAGAAGGTAAAAGATCAAGCAGGAAATGACGTGCTGGATTTGCCATGTCACATCCACAGGAAGAAAGATGAAGAAGGTAATCTGATTTACCGAAAGCATACCACTTGACAATGTCGACTCCTAATCCAACAGTTCCGAGAGAAACAACCCAATTAGAAGAAGAAAGAGTCGGACAGAGATGAAGAAGAAGAGGAGGAAGATGGCTATCCCAAAGTCAATTCCACTCTCATGATTTTTGCTGATGTTGAGAGCAAGAATCGGTTGAAGGTTATCAACAGAGAGGTGAATTTGGTTGCTCCGGCGACGACGACCATGTACCTGAAATGGTCCCAGACTGCCATCACATTCGACCAGTTGGATCATCCTGCTCGTGTAGCCACCCCAGGGAGGCAAGCGCTGGTGGTCGACCTAGTGGTCGGTGGCACTCGACTGACTAAAGTGCTGATGGATGGTGGCAACGGTCTGAATATCCTGTATGCTAAAACCTTGAAGGGAATGGGCATCCCCATGTCCAAGCTTAGCAAGGGAAATATGAGCTTTCACGGCATTATCCCCAGAAAGAAAGTCGAATCACTCGGCCAGATCACTCTCGACGTTGTTTTCGGTGATTCCAAGCATTACCGTAAAGAGAAGTTGACATTTGAAGTCGTGGATTTCCAGAGTGCCTATCATGCCATCCTGGGGAGGCCGGCATATGCACGTTTCATGGCTCGACTGTGTTATGTGTACCTCAAGTTAAAGAGGCAATGCCCCAAAGGTGTGATCACGGTCACTGGCAATCGGCAGAAAGCAGAAGAATGTTTCCAGAATGGTTCCAAAATCACCGATGCGCAGATGGCGGCGGTTGAATTCCAAGAGTATCAGAAGAGTGCAGATCCGAGTGATTTGCTCCGAGCCAAGAAGCCTGCTACAGACTCTGCATTCCAGTTGACTGGTGAAACGAAACCGATTCATATTCACCCGACTGATCCCAATGCTGCGCCGACCCATATATCAACAACACTCGGCAGCAAATAGGAAGAAGCGCTCATCCAGTTCCTCCGTGAGAACTGGGAAATCTTCGCATGGAAACCCTCTGACATGCCAGGTGTACCCAGAGAACTGGCTGAGCACCGTTTGCATGTCGAGCCCAAGGAAAAACTCGTCAAAGAGCACCTTCGATGGTCCGCCGTGCAGAAGAGAAAGGCAATCAGCGAAGAAGTGGCTCGACTGTTGGCAGCAGAGTTCATCCGTGAAATCTACCACTCCAAGTGGCTTGCTAATGTCGTCATGGTCCCCAAGAAGGACGATTCACTTCGTATGTGCATTGATTTCAAGCATATCAATCAGGCCTGCCCGAAAGATCACTTCCCTCTCCCCCGCATTGATCAGATTGTTGACTCGACTGCGGGGTGTGAGCGCTTGTCTTTTCTAGATGCTTATTCCGGATATCATCAGAACAGACTGTATGGCCCCGATGAAATAGAAACAGCCTTCATCACCCCATTTGGGTGCTTTTGCTATGTCACCATGCCATTTGGCCTTAAGAAGTGCCTGCTCACCCAAATCAGTCGGAATGTGGAGGCGTACATGGATGACATCGTGGTCAAGTATCGCAAAGGTTCTGACCTATTGACTGACCTCGCAGAATCCTTTGCCAACCTAAGAAGGTACGATATCAAGATTAATCCGTCAAAGTGCACATTCGGAGTTCCCATGTCAGGACCCCGACTCAATGCCACATCGATCTAGCATGTAACACCTCATATCACTTTGCGGCCTCACGCACGGTATTCCCACGGGTGTCGCTTTACCTTAGCCCGGGACCGTTTGCGCCTTTTGGCACACGTATATGACAGTGTCGCTAGCATCCATATGATAAGGAGCCCGGGCTGACATGGCTAGTCGTAAACCCGAAGTGGCACAGACTTACAGGGACAGGCATCCATGACCCAGCATCGAACGTGTCGGTCATCAGCGAGTGAATCCAGGCTGTAGCACTGGGCTAGCAGGACTCCGGTGAACCGGGCTGTAGCGGGCTAACAGGACTCCGGTATTCATCGCGTGACATTTCCCCGAAGGGACAGACACAGGAACGAAGAAGGACACATGCCGGCCAGCCTAAGTGTTCCGGAGCAGTAGCAAGCTACCATGGCTCAGTGGAAACACTAGGAGACATTTCCCGGTAAGAGAGGCTACTAAAGATAAACAACTAGATGGTCAGATCCCACACATACCAAGCATTTCAATAACATACACACAATATGCTCGATATGTGCAAATACAACATGGCATCACAACATGACTCTACGACTCAAGTAATTTATTCATTAGGCTCCGAGGAGCGAGATATTACAAACAGGGGTCTCATGACCCAACATTCAGAGCATACAAATCAAAGCACAAGCGGAAGCTATCATGTATGGGTACAGACATCTATAAATGAAAAAGGCTGAGAAGCCTGACTATCTATCAGATCCTGGCGAGGGCACAAGATCGTAGCTGAGGTAACAAGCTAAACGTCGAAGTCCACGTGGAACTACTAGTGAGACTGAAGTCTCTCTGCAAAAACATAAAATAGGCAAACGTGAGTACAAATGTACCCAGCAAGACTTACATCAGATCTATCTACATATGCATCATTATCAACAAGGGGGTGGAGGGGTTTGACTACAGCAAGCCAGCTTTGACTCGGTGGCTAACCTGAACTACGACTGCAAGTAACTCTTTTGAGGTGGCGCACACGAGTCCACATATTCACCAACCAACACACCACTATGGATCCGCTCCCGTCTCCCTACGAGAACGCCATCCATAGCACTCACGCTTATCTTGCGTATTTTAGAGTATCCACTTACACTTGTCTATGAACTATGCAAGGGGTCCAAGTTTCCATATCCGAGGAATCCGGCTATTCGAATAGATGATGTTAACCCTGCAGGGGTGTACTTCTTCACACACGCTCCCGCCACTTACCGCCCTGTACACGACATGTACCTCGGCAACCTTCAAGCGGAAGCCGGGCGAGGGAGTCGGCCACGACCTGACTAACCGAACAAGTCTCTAGTCCAGGTTTATCGCCTATTCGGGTTCCATCCGCAAGGAGATCCGGCCGGGGTGTCGCTTACGGCCCCAAACGATGTGTGCAGGGTTCCCAAGCCCACCAACCGGGTGCCACTTGGTACACCGGGCCACGGTGCCTAGTCTGTCCCAAGCCCACCTGTACCGGGTGCCACTTGGTAGACTACTAACACTACCTACAAACACCAGAAACTAGTTGCAACTCCTGGACAGAGATCATGTTGATTAATAAGTCGAGAGGGGTCGAGTTACCGAAACCCAATGTGTGGTAGTAACTGGTCATGGATCACAAACACAGAACTCAGTTCCTGAGGAGGGTTGCAATGAGATAACCCACCATGTACTCCTACATGGCCTCTCACCGCTACCTTTACCAAATCGTGTTCACACACTTAGCTCACACACAGTAGGACATGTTCGCACGCCTCTGATTCATCCCCGATGAATCAGACCTGACTCACCTCTAAGCAGTAGCAGGCATGACAAATAAGCATGAATGAGTAGGCACATCAGGGCTCAAACAACTCCTACTCATGCTAGTGGGTTTCATCTATTTACTGTGGCAATGACAGGTCATGCAAAGGATAAAGGGTTCAGCTACCGCAGCAAGTATCAAATATGTCGTTGTTGTCCTAATGCAGTAAAAGAGAGCAGGAGCGAGAGAGTGGGATTTTATCGGAATGAACAAGGGGGGTTTTGCTTGCCTGGCACTTCTGAAGATAATATAGCTCTTCATCGGTGTCATCGATCACATCGTCGGTACACGTCTATCGAGAGGGGACAATTACCGGCAATACAGAAAAAACACGAGCAATGCAATGCACAATATGATGCATGCTATGACATGGCAATATGAATGTGTTTTGAGCTAATGCACCTAGCAACAGATTAAATGAAGTTGGTTTGAATACAAAATTCAAATTCAAACTCCATATGTGATTATTCAAATGCCATTTAATTGATTTGTGCTAAACAGCAGCTATAAGGTGTTCTAACATGCATGAAAATGGTACAGATGGATTCCTTGAATTTTTCTGATAATTTTTCATATATAAATTATTTAATTTGGAGTTACGGTTAATTTTCTATGATTTATTGAAGTTTTAGCTATTTTCTGGAATTTCAGAATTAAATTAAATCCAGAAAATGAGTTATGGCATCAGCACTGCGTCATGCTTGCATCAGCAAGTCAACAGGGCTGCCCCGGGTCAAACCTGACCAGGGGGTCCCATTAGTCAGTGACTTAGGGCTCGTTTAGGTCGCTGGCAGGTGGGCCGAGTCAACGGACACGTCAGCACAGTCAATGTTGACGTGTGGGTCCAGGGTAATTAGATTAAACTTAATCTAGTTTAGTTAGCCAGTTAGTTAGGATGTGGGGCCCGGCTGTCAGTTTCACTGGAGGTTAATTAGTGGGGTCATCAGTGGCTAATGACGTACCACATCACCGGCCACCGGAGTTCGGCCGGCGGCGACCGAATCCGACGACGGAAACGCCCCGGGAAAGCGTTACAGGGGATGGTTTCGGGCGTGGTTTACGGCTATGGGTTGCTGGGCTTCGCGCACATCCAGGGGTGGCAACAGCTCGAGCTGGGGTGGCCGGAGCTCACCGGAATGGAGCTCGCGGCGGCGCCGGAGTTCGGACCTCGGCGAAAACGGCGTTGTGGAGCAGGGGCGAGTGAGGTAAAGCACTGCGCAGCCTCCTGGAGTCACCACGAGCTCGGTGAGATGCACGGGCGCGACCCGTTCGAGCTCAGGCCACGACGGCGACAAGGCCGGCCGCGGTGAGCTTCTGGCGCTGCGGGGATCGATGGTTGCGGCATTAATTCGACGAGGGGAGCAGGGGGTAAGTGGTTAGGGGCTCACAGCGATGACGACGGGACGCTCGGTGAGGTCGTGGATGGTCCGGAGCCGATGAATTTGACGGTGATGGCCGGCGGTCCCGAGGTTGAAGAAGGCATCGATGGCGGTGTTGCGGTGAAACCCGGCTTGCGTGGCTCGTCAAGGAGATGCTTCAGGTCCTTGCGGAGCTATTGGTCACGGTGGTTGGGCTAGGGGGTGGCCGTGGCTGTGGCGGTGCTTTCCGGCGTGCGGCAGGGTACTCGGGCGCGCTGCAGAGAGAGATCCAGGAAGGGGGTGAGAGCGCGGGAGAGTGAGAGAGAGAGGCAGGGAGGTGCGTGGCGTCGCCAGACGCGAGGGGGAAGCAGAAGGCGGCAAGCAGGAGCTGGCGCAGCTCGGGTGTGCGCTCTCCACGCAGCTGCCTCGCCTTCTGGCAGAAGGTTGAAGAAAGGCGCTGCACTGGCTGGGCTGCACAGTGTTGGGCCGGCTGAGGAGCCAGATGGGCTGTAGGTAAGCGCCAGTCAGTTTTTCTCACTCTCTCTTAATTCCATTTTCTATTTTCTGCAATTGTTTTGGCTTTATTAAAAATATTAAAACAATCCCAAAAATCATGCAACTGCTCATGACCACTGTTAGAAATATATCCTACAGTAACCATTTTAGTTTGGGATTATTTGAGCATTTAAAATATTTTATAGTATTTAAATGCCCAAATGCAAATAAGTAATGATTTAATTCAAAAATCTAGAATGGCCTAAAATATGTGCATCATTTTTGGCAGAGGTTTTCACCTTTACCAGAAATCATGAACATTTCCAGAGGGCATTTTGGGTTTATTGAAAAAGATTTTATTTTGACCCTAGTTGAATTCATTAGTTGCTAGGGTTTATCAGCCGCCATTTCAGGTTTAAATGAAATTTAAACATGATGCAACACTCTAATGCATGCACTAGGCATTGTCAGAACTAGGGATGTGACAACTCACCCCCACTAAACAAGAATCTCGTCTCGAGATTCAAGCGTAGGGTAGGATGAATGGGAAACGCAAACTAGTACAATCTTCACGATCCAGGTTGCACTTCAAATGAACGTTGATTTGAACACCATCATCGTCTTGAAGTCTTGCTCTGAGAAATCCTGTCAACATGACATGGAGGGAAGAAGGAGACTCTAGAGGGGTCGATCTTCTCGAAGATCGAACAACTCACGGAATGAGACATAGGACCATCTCTCGGGTTGAGACACGAGATACACATCAAGAGGGGTGGAAAGAAACGGATGACGAAGGTTCACTAGGTGGACAACAACTTCACGCTTAAGGTGGTAATCGGTTGTCAACATAGTGAGGAGTTGAATTGTCATGATACCATAACGATGCACCTTACGGAAGGTGACTCGTAGATATATCCCCTTAAGTGGCAAAAAGAATTACCTTTGATTCAGGGATCATTGGAACTCTTAAAACCAGCCTAAGGCAATTCTCGAGCGATCGTTTGGAGGGGTTCGGTAGAATGGCATGCTCGGACTTGGATGATGTGGATTACCTTGTTGAAGACAACGTAATGGATGAATTTGCTTATCACCGGAAATGGAAGAGACCCATGGTAGAATGGCACATTGGCGGTGCAAGCTAGGAACAAAATGCAAATGCTAGAAATGATTCTGGTAACTGGGGAAGAACCCAACAATAAAGAGTGAATTCACTGTTGGAGTGGTTATAGCATAACCGACGAGACTAGGAGCAATCCCGGTGAGTGCCGGCGATAATACCTAGCGCTTGTGCGTGCTCTCAAGAACTTGAGCAATTCCATAATCATCAAGGTTTTACCAACATCCGTGTCAAGGGTCCGGTAACACAACTTACTACCATGATGAATGGTGATGGAGGATGCAGATGCAAAGGAAAATAACACCTTCTCAGATTTCACCCTTGGCAGGGCCAAGGAAATAAAATCTGGATGATCGACCGAGAGACATTTAGCACTCCGCTTCTAATGTTCTCCTTGACGTGCTAGTGTATCCCATTCATAGATATGGTTTGATAACTAGAACATCAAGTAAAAGGTCGGACTTCGGGAACACAAAAATCCATAGGGGCAACTAGGAAGTAAACCCTACGAAATCCTTATGGGGAGGTGGCCAACTTCCTCAAACAAGATACTACAATAATAGGTCTTCCGGTTGGGTGTGTTGGCCACGACATCCACTTTACCGGTTATCGAGGGACCAATATTATAGTTCTTGGAAAATGTTCCAACCATCATATCTGCCTGAGATTCAGATCTGGTTGGTGTTAGGATATTCCAGACTCATCGAGTCTAGGAAGAAAAATGAAAGTTTGCAACACAATTCGACGAGATGACGTTGCGAGATTCTCGGGGAATGAACTATGATAGCAAGCTCCAAAACATGAGCTGGTTCTGCTACGCACGTGTGAACATGTTGTCTCGGACAAGCATGACCACGTGGTAGTCTTACAATAAAACGCTACCGAGTTCTGGTTGGGAACCATCACCGTGGATAACGAAGTCCTTGCATAAGTCATATGATTAGCTCTTATGAAGGAACTTCTTCTCCTTGAACAAATCAATCAGTGGCTTGGTGTGCTCGGGACACATATGGAATGAAGGTTGCATGTCTTCAAACCACAGAATTCTTCGCACGTGTGCATGACTGATTTGGGATGATTCCAAAGGAAACAACATTAACTTTCTCAAATTCATGGCGGCAACTTTCACCAAATGCACGTGTATAAGAGGAAGTCACTCCTTTCATCAAACACATACCCCATGAGCTAGCATGAGGAAAATGCTTTCAAAAGTTTTCCAACACTAGTTTAATGTTCAGCAAAATTATGGAGAAGACAAGGATGTTGTCAATGGGATCAACAACAATTCATCCGGGTTTCCTTTTAAAAGGAATTCCATAGCTAAGTGGACACGGTGATAGCATTGGTCAGACCAAAGAATATAATGGTGTATGCTCGAGGAAAAACCCACGAATAAGACAACATTACGAACATCGTTGGTTCTGATTTGATTTGACGATAGCCCATACTCAAATCAAAGGATTGATAAGACAATAGGTCCAGCAACTGATCACAGGGACCAATCGATGAAGATATCATCTTCTTCAACACACACTACACAAGAATATCCCTTTGGGACGAACTAAGTCAGGCAAGCTTTTATCTTCCAACTCTCCAAGTTGTTGTTTAGCTTATCCAACTAGCTCAGGGTATCCAACACGGATTCTTGGAGAAGGGGTGGTTTACAAGAATAAACCAACTTGATCACGAACTCAACATAGCGGTCAGGTGACAACCTGGTAATACTTCTGAGAAGATATTCAGAAATCACGAACCACCGGTATGTTACTAAGCTTGAGAACAATCTTGCTGTTCAGGGCAAGACGATATAATCAAACAAGCAAGGATTGACACTATCCTAACTCATTGATTGAAAAGTGCACCAGGAATAAGGACTAGGTAGCATGATCAATCTTAGAATGATGACTCAATAATCAGCACGCTAAGAATGAGGTTGTTGTCCATTTAACTACCAAGCAACGGAGTTGCTAGCAGTATTGATTTCATACACCACGATTCACTTGTTGGCATTCCGGTTACAATAACACAGGAACCGAGGAATGAACAATGATGACAAGAAGTATCACTGTACCAAGAGTTCATAGGATGGTGTGCAATTCCTATAATAATCCCGATATAAAGATGGTAATACTCCAAGGTAGAACAGAATCAAAAGGTGGGCTGGCATTTTGATCTGCGGAGCACAATTGCTTTGACCCAATCCTAGATATGGAAGAGGTACTGGAGTTTGTTTCTCCTATCATTCTACGATAGAATGGCTTGACGGACCACAAGAGTAATAGGCATCGATAAACGAACGCACGCATACTCTTGACTATCAATTGATAGGCGAGGGTCAGAGGACAACTAAAGAGGGACAACTCAAAGGAACATACGATTTTCTGAGTTGTGGATGCATGGTTTAGCATGTCGAACGAAGTTCAACATAATTCTTCCGGATAACCCATGCAGAAAGGTAGAACTGGCAGAGCCACAATATCTAATGGAGAACTCATCAAAATAATCCTGTGGTGATATTTCAGTTCAACGAGGAACTTCTGCCATAAGTAGTTCATGGTATTTGGAAGAAGAAGATACCACGGACTTCAAGGACTATCGCAAAGGTTACTAATATCCTAAAGGCACTAGCAAATACTATCAACATGAAGTAAGTAGGGTGAATCTCGGGTTCAAGAACCCAGGAATAGAATACCTACTACTAAGTAGCATCACGGGATGCTTTCGAGAATGATGGCCAGAATCATCACACTGGGAACACAAATCATGGCTAAATTACTAGGTGATCCCCTAAGACACCTAGGGTCATAATAGTAACTCCAACATAATGTCAAGGCAATAGAATACCTCAACTCAACAATTAGTGTGATTGAGCGGGCATAAAGGAACATCGAAACCAGAGGAAGGAATTTGCAAATTACATCAGATTGTATAGAATCCTGGGATGAGTCGGACAGCATAACGGCTGTAAATGCTCAGAAAGGATTTGAGACATTCACAAAAATGGTGGCATAACCACTCAGAGGCACAATATCAAGGTTTCGAGATCAACAGTTAACATACAGAAGATAGTAGGAGCTGAACTGAGGCTTGAATCAACAATCTTATAAGTCTACGGATTAGTAACACGTGATCCTGATAGAAAGAAGAGATAGCCTAGTTCTTAATCCCCGTAGGAAAGATAAGATGACTCAGATCAGAAAGGCATGAGGTATAAGGAGTAAAAAGAGCCTTACGTTCCATCCCACAATCAATTCCCTTACATAACTAAAGCATTTCTAGACTCAACTTCGACCAGTTTGGCTTGGTAATCCTACAGGCAGTGAAGCTCTGATACCAATGCTGTCAGGACCCCGACTCAATGCCACATCGATCTAGCATGTAACACCTCATATCACTTTGCGGCCTCACGCACGGTATTCCCACGGGTGTCGCCTTACCTTAGCCCGAGACCGTTTGCGCCTTTTGGCAAACGTATATGACAGTGTCGCTAGCATCCATATGATAAGGAGCCCGGGCTGACATGGCTAGTCGTAAACCCAAAGTGGCACAGACTTACAGGGACAGGCATCCATGACCCAGCATCGAACGTGTCGGTCATCAGCGAGTGAATCCAGGCTGTAGCACTGGGCTAGCAGGACTCCGGTGAACCGGGCTGTAGCGGGCTAACAGGACTCCGGTATTCATCGCGTGACATTTCCCCGAAGGGACAGACACAGGAACGAAGAAGGACACATGCCGGCCAGCCTAAGTGTTCCGGAGCAGTAGCAAGCTACCATGGCTCAGTGGAAACACTAGGAGACATTTCCCGGTAAGAGAGGCTACTAAAGATAAACAACTAGATGGTCAGATCCCACACATACCAAGCATTTCAATAACATACACACAATATGCTCGGTATGTGCAAATACAACATGGCATCACAACATGACTCTACAACTCAAGTAATTTATTCATTAGGCTCCGAGGAGCGAGATATTACAAACAAGGGTCTCATGACCCAACATTCAGAGCATACGAATCAAAGCACAAGCGGAAGCTATCATGTCTGGGTACAGACATCTATAAATGAAAAAGGCTGAGAAGCCTGACTATCTATCAGATCCTGCCGAGGGCACAAGATCGTAGCTGAGGTAACAAGCTAAACGTCGAAGTCCATGTGGAACTACTAGTGAGACTGAAGTCTCTCTGCAAAAACATAAAATAGGCAAACGTGAGTACAAATGTACCCAGCAAGACTTACATCAGATCTATCTACATATGCATCATTATCAACAAGGGGGTGGAGGGGTTTGACTGCAGCAAGCCAGCTTTGACTCGGTGGCTAACCTGAACTACGACTGCAAGTAACTCTTTTGAGGTGGCGCACACGAGTCCACATATTCACCAACCAACACACCACTATGGATCCGCTCCTGTCGCCCTATGAGAACGCCATCCATAGCACTCACGCTTATCTTGCGTATTTTAGAGTATCCACTTACACTTGTCTATGAACTATGCAAGGGGTCCAAGTTTCCATATCCGAGGAATCCGGCTATTCGAATAGATGATGTTAACCCTGCAGGGGTGTACTTCTTCACACACGCTCCCGCCACTTACCGCCCTGTACACGTCATGTACCTCGGCAACCTTCAAGCGGAAGCTGGGCGAGGGAGTCGGCCACGACCTGACTAACCGAACAAGTCTCTAGTCCAGGTTTATCGCCTATTCGGGTTCCATCCGCAAGGAGATCCGGCCGGGGTGTCGCTTACGGCCCCAAACGATGTGTGCAGGGTTCCCAAGCCCACCAACCGGGTGCCACTTGGTACACCGGGCCACTGTGCCTAGTCTGTCCCAAGCCCACCTGTACCGGGTGCCACTTGGTAGACTACTAACACTACCTACAAACACCAGAAACTAGTTGCAACTCCTGGACAGAGATCATGTTGATTAATAAGTCGAGAGGGGTCGAGTTACCGGAACCCAATGTGTGGTAGTAACTGGTCATGGATCACAAACACAGAACTCAGTTCCTGAGGAGGGCTGCAATGAGACAACCCACCATGTACTCCTACATGGCCTCTCACCGCTACCTTTACCAAATCGTGTTCACACACTTAGCTCACACACAGTAGGACATGTTCACACGCCTCTGATTCATCCCCGATGAATCAGACCTGACTCAACTCTAAGCAGTAGCAGGCATGACAAACAAGCATGAATGAGTAGGCACATCAGGGCTCAAACAACTCCTACTCATGCTAGTGGGTTTCATCTATTTACTGTGGCAATGACAGGTCATGCAAAGGATAAAGGGTTCAGCTACCGCAGCAAGTATCAAATATGTCGTTGTTGTCCTAATGCAGTAAAAGAGAGCAGGAGCGAGAGAGTGGGATTTTATCGGAATGAACAAGGGGGGTTTTGCTTGCCTGGCACTTCTGAAGATAATATAGCTCTTCATCGGTGTCATCGATCACATCGTCGGTACACGTCTATCGAGAGGGGACAATTACCGGCAATACAGAAAAAACACGATCAATGCAATGCACAATATGATGCATGCTATGACATGGCAATATGAATGTGTTTTGAGCTAATGCACCTAGCAACAGATTAAATGAAGTTGGTTTGAATACAAAATTCAAATTCAAACTCCATATGTGATTATTCAAATGCCATTTAATTGATTTGTGCTAAACAGCAGCTATAAATTGTTCTAACATGCATGAAAATGGTACAGATGGATTCCTTGAATTTTTCTGATAATTTTTCATATATAAATTATTTAATTTGGAGTTACGGTTAATTTTCTATGATTTATTGAAGTTTTAGCTATTTTCTGGAATTTCAGAATTAAATTAAATCCAGAAAATGAGTTATGGCATCAGCACTGCATCATGCTTGCATCAGCAAGTCAACAGGGCTGCCCCGGGTCAAACCTGACCAGGGGGTCCCATTAGTCAGTGACTTAGGGCTCGTTTAGGTCGCTGGCAGGTGGGCCGAGTCAACGGACACGTCAGCACAGTCAATGTTGACGTGTGGGTCCAGGGTAATTAGATTAAACTTAATCTAGTTTAGTTAGCCAGTTAGTTAGGATGTGGGGCCCGGCTGTCAGTTTCACTGGAGGTTAATTAGTGGGGTCATCAGTGGCTAATGACGTACCACATCACCGGCCACCGGAGTTCGGCCGGCGGCGACCGAATCCGACGACGGAAACGCCCCGGGAAAGCGTTACAGGGGATGGTTTCGGGCGTGTTTACGGCTATGGGTTGCTGGGCTACGCGCGCATCCAGGGGTGGCAACAGCTCGAGCTGGGGTGGCCGGAGCTCACCGGAATGGAGCTCGCGGCGGCGCCGGAGTTCGGACCTCGGCGAAAACGGCGTTTTGGAGCACGGGCGAGTGAGGTAAAGCACTGCGCAGCCTCCTGGAGTCACCACGAGCTCGGTGAGATGCACGGGCGCGACCCGTTCGAGCTCAGGCCACGGCGGCGACAAGGCCGGCCGCGGTGAGCTTCTAGCACTGCGGGGATCGATGGTTGCGGCATTAATTCGACGAGGGGAGCAGGGGGTAAGTGGTTAGGGGCTCACAGCGATGACGACGGGACGCTCGGTGAGGTCGTGGATGGTCCGGAGCCGATGAATTTGACGGTGATGGCCGGCGGTCCCGAGGTTGAAGAAGGCATCGATGGTGGTGTTGCGGTGAAACCCGGCTTGCGTGGCTCGTCGGGGAGATGCTTCAGGTCCTTGCGGAGCTATTGGTCACGGTGGTTGGGCTAGGGGGTGGCCGTGGCTGTGGCGGTGCTTTCCGGCGTGCGGCAGGGTACTCGGGCACGCTGCAGAGAGAGATCGAGGAAGGGGGTGAGAGCGCGGGAGAGTGAGAGAGAGAGGCAGGGAGGTGCGTGGCGTCGCCAGACGCGAGGGGGAAGCAGAAGGCGGCAAGCAGGAGCTGGCGCAGCTCGGGTGTGCGCTCTCCACGCAGCTGCCTCGCCTTCTGGCAGAAGGTTGAAGAAAGGCGCTGTGCTGGCTGGGCTGCACAGTGTTGGGCCGGCTGAGGAGCCAGATGGGCTGTAGGTAAGCGCCAGTCAGTTTTTCTCACTCTCTCTTAATTCCATTTTCTATTTTCTGCAATTGTTTTGGCTTTATTAAAAATACTAAAACAATCCCAAAAATCATGCAACTGCTCATGACCACTGTTAGAAATATATCCTACAGTAACCATTTTAGTTTGGGATTATTTGAGCATTTAAAATATTTTATAGTATTTAAATGCCCAAATGCAAATAAGTAATGATTTAATTCAAAAATCCAGAATGGCCTAAAATATGTGCATCATTTTTGGCAGAGGTTTTCACCTTTACCAGAAATCATGAACATTTCCAGAGGGCATTTTGGGTTTATTGAAAAAGATTTTATTTTGACCCTAGTTGAATTCATTAGATGCTAGGGTTTATCAGCCCCCATTTCAGGTTTAAATGAAATTTAAACATGATGCAACACTCTAATGCATGCACTAGGCATTGTCAGAACTAGGGATGTGACATCCCAGAGGAAAGTTGCTCGGTTTTCTTGTTTCCGAACGAGGGATCGACGCCAATCCAGAAAAAGTTGATACCATCCTCCGAATGAAACGCCCCGTGCGAGTGCATGACGTTCATAAGCTGACTGGTTGTTTGGCCGCCTTGAGTCGATTCATTTCTCGTCTCGGTGAAAAGGCCTTGCCTCTTTACCGACTTATGAAGAAATCTGATAAGTTCGAGTGGTCTGAAGAAGCTGATGCAGCGTTTGCAGAGCTCAAAGCCCTGCTTTCCAACCAGCCGGAATTTACATGACCATGAAGAAGGTAGCACATTACTTCTCTGATCACTCTATTACAGTCGTCAGTGACACACCGTTATCTGAGATTCCGAATAACAGAGATGCAACTGGTTGAGTAGCAAAATTGGCGATTGAACACCTTCCACTGGACATCAAGTTTGAGGTAAAGAAAGCTATCAAGTCCCAAGCAATCGCGGATTTCCTTGCCGAGTGGATTGAGAAGAAACTACCGACTCAAGTTCACTTGGAACATTGGACTATGTTCTTCGATGGCTCCAAGATGCTAAACGGATCAGGTGTTGGAGTAGTATTGGTGTCCCCCCGTGGAGACAAGCTTAACTACGTTCTCCAGATTCATTTTGATTCCTCCAATAACGAAGCAGATATGAAGCACTTTTATATGGGTTGCGTATGGCCATTTCACTCGGCGTCCGTCGCCTCATGGTATACGGCGACTCAGATTTGGTGGTTAATCAGGTGATGAAGGAATGGGATGTCACATGTCCAGCCATGACAGGTTACTGCAATGCTGTTAGGAAGGTGGAAAAGAAGTTTCAAGGGTTGGAACTTCACCATTTACCCCGATTGAAAAATCAAGCTGTGGATGAGTTGGCGAAGATAGGTTCAAAGAGAGAGGCCATTCCCCGCAATGTGTTCTTGGAACATATTCATTCACCTTCAGTTCAGGAGGACCCCTTCACGGAAGAGTTGCCACAGCCCGAGAGTGCCACAGATCCGACTAAAGTTGAAATCCCAGCCATGGTCGACTTAGTCATGGAGATTCTGGTCATCACTCCCGACTGGACAGTGCCGTACATTGAATACATTCTTAGGAAAGAACATCCGGAGGATGAAGAAGAGGCTCGATAGATCGTCAGGCGATCTATGGCCTTTACTATGATAAAAGGTCAGTTGTTCAGAGAAATTGCAACTGGAGTCTGCCAGAAGTGCATCACGCCAGCGGAAGGTCGAGTGACCCTCAATGATATTCACTCGGGAACCTGTGGTCACCAGGCGTCCTCTCGGACCATCGTGGCCAAAGCATACCGAGCAGGATTTTACTGGCCGCGAGCCAACGAGATGGCTAAGGAATTAGTGGACAAGTGTGAAGGCTGCCAGTTTTACTCCAACATGTCTCATAAACCTGCGTCAGCTCTGAAAACAATTCCACTCGTATGGCCTTTCGCCGTCTGGGGACTGGACATGGTTGGACCTCTGAGGACGGGCAGGAGTGGATTTACTCATGTGCTGGTAGCAGTCAACAAGTTCACCAAATGGATCGAAGCCAAGCCCATCAAAAGCCTTGAAGCAAGCACAACTGTGAGTTTCATCAGGGAACTTATATTCATATATGGCGTCCCGCATAGCATCATCACGGTTAATGGCCTGAACATCGACTCTGAACAATTCAAAGCCTTTTGTACCTCCCAAGGCACGAGAGTCGACTATGCTTCGGTCGCTCATCCTCAGTCGAATGGGCAGGCCGAGCGGGCAAATGGATTGGTTCTCAAAGGATTGAAACCTCGGTTGATGCGTGACCTGAAACACGCAGCAGGGGCTTGGGTCGATGAGCTCCCATCAGTGCTTTGGGGATTGAGGACAACCCCTAACCGGTCGACTGGGAGGACTCCATTCTTCTTAGTCTACGGAGCTGAAGCCGTGCTCCCCAGTGATTTGCTCCACAATGCACCTCAAGTCGAGCTCTTCTCAGAAGAAGAAGCGGAGCAGGCTCGGCAGGATGCAGTCGATCTCCTAGAAGAGGAAAGAGAGATGGCCTTGATCTGGTCGATCATTTACCAGCAAGACTTGCGTCGATTTCATGCCAGAAGTGTGAGGGGTCGAGCATTTCAAGAAGGAGATCTGGTTCTCCGAGTGGACCAGCAGAGACCTCACAAGCTCGCTCCTGCTTGGGAAGGCCCATTCGTCATCACCAAGGTGCTCCACAATGGAGCGTACCGTCTCTTCAATGTCGAACATAATAAAGATGAGCCACACGCCTGGAATGAGGATTTGCTCCGCCCTTTTTACTCTTAAATATCTAGACTCATGAGATGTAATAAGAAATACTTCTTAGTTTGGCTATCAAAAGACATAATTTACTTTCTTCCGAATGATTGTTGTTTATTTCTTTTGTACGTATCACCATTGCTGCGAATCTGTTTCGCCTGAGAGAAAGTGTTAAACAATCCTACCGAGTGGTGAGTCCGCCTCCCACTCGGGGGCTTAGCTACAGCCCAGTGCTCGCCTAAGAGATAAAAATCCTGCCGAGTGGTCAGTCTGCCCCCCACTCGGGGGCTTAGCTGCAGCCCAGTGCTCGGCTAAGTGATAAAAATCCTACCGAGTGGTGAGTCCGCCTCCCACTCGGGGGCTTAGCTGCAGCCCAGTGCTTGCCTAAGTGATAAAAATCCTGCCGAGTGGTGAGTCCGCCTGCCACTCGGGGGCTTAGCTGCGGCCCAGTGCTCGCCTAATTGATAAAAATTCCGCCGAGTTGTGAGTCCGCCTCCCACTCGGGGGTTTAGCTGCAGCCCAGTGCTCGCCTAAGTGATAAAAAACCTGCTAAGTGTTGAGCCCGCCTCCCACTTGGGGGCTTAGCTGTAGCCCAGTGCTCGCCTAAGTGATAAATATCCTCCCGAGTGGTGAGTCCGCCTCCCACTCGGGGGCTTAGCTGCAGCCAAGTGCTCGCCTAAATGATAAAATCCTACCGAGTGGCGAGCAATCCTGTCACTCGAGGGCTTAGCTGCAGTCCAGTACTCGCCTAAGTGATAAAAATCCTGCCGACTTGTGAGTCCGCCTCCCACTCGGAGGCTTAGCTGCAGCCCAGTGCTCGCCTATCTTTGAAAAATCCTACCGAGTGGCGAGCAATCCTCCCATTCGGCGGCTTAGCTCCAGTCCAGTACTCGCCTAAGTTTATAAAATCCTACCGAGTTGCTGGCAATCCTCCCACTCGGAGGCTTAGCTGTAGCCCGGTGCTCGCCTAGGTTGTGAAGCAACCTATATTTATATCACTCCAAAAAATACCAAATGATTCTCATAAATTGTTTGGATCATATCTTCCTCAAATAGGGCAAAACTTTTCCTAGTCATGATAAAAAATAATCCTCAAATATTCCTTTTCCTATTCTGCCCTAAATGGCACATTGTGAAGCAAGTGCTATTTCTATTTTCCCATTTAACCTCACACTTTTTGGACATCTTTCCCTGTCCAAATAATTGCCCTGTGCCAAAGTTCAACTTCATTTTCCTAGCGAAGCTTCCTTAGTTTTTTCAAAGTTCCTATCTGAAGGAAGCTTTGTGAAGGAAGTACTAGCTAGGGATATCCAAATGAGTTGAAATTTTGCACACTCCTTCATGTTCTCATATCATTGCCCTCCTCCAATTTTCAGCTCCATCCAATCATCTATGTGAGCACAACTTCAAATCTTTGATTCTGTTAATATTTTCAGGTTGTGAAGCAAGTATGTTTTATATTGCTTCATTAATTCTGATAAACTACCAGATCATGCTCTTATCCATATTACATCTCTCCACAAAATTTGGGATCATTTCCTTAAGCCATTTTCCCTCCAAAATTACTGCAAGTTTCTGGTCAGTGGGGATGTTTGTGAAGCAAGTACTATTTTGGCATGTCCATTTGGTATGAAACTTTTACAACATCTTCATATGACCAGATAACTCTGCCCTGCTCAATCTGAGCTCCAGTTGATACTCCATGTGAGTGTTTCCTCATGATCTTGTTTGTGGACCAAATTATGCAGTTGTGAAGCAACTTCATTAAAGCTTGATCCATTTTCCCCTCAAAACTCCCAGGATTGTACTCCCTCTTATCCTAAACCTCCTAGACATCGTATTTTCCACTTAGCATCTCTCTGTTGATCACAGTGACCTGATCAAGTTTGCTACAACAAACTTGCATCAATGACACGCATGCATCATTGGCTTCTTTTGATGATCTATCACTTGCCACAGTCTCTATGATGGAGAGACAACACTCAAGATAGCTCAGGGTAGTCTCTTGCATCCCCTCCTTGCCAAGCACAGTGGTGACTGCGCCACTATCATGGCCATTCACGTGCTCTGGCTGCATCCAGCGCGCTCCACGTGTCGGGACTCGTTGGGCAGCTCAGCCCCGGCTGTTTCCGCGTGTCTCAGCATGCCGACTTGACTCCCTGGCGTCACCCATCGCCTCGAACCCCTGCCCCCTCTGGAAACCTCCTCATCGCCGCTCGTCGCCACACGCCCAATGGCAATCTGTAGCTGGCCGTCATCTTCTTCCTCTGGCTGTTTCCTCCCCGTTTCCCCTTGGCGCTGCATGCCCCGTGAGCCTTGCCAGCGATGTCGTGTCGTGTTCCGGTGCCTCCCCTTGATCGATGAGCTCGTCAGAGCCTCGGCCAGACGCGAGCGGCGTCACCAGAGCTCGGCACCTCGCGCCCGCCTATAAATAGACCTCCCCCGAGCCTTCCGAGCTCACCAGCAGCTCCACCTCACTCCCAGGATCCCACCCACCCTCTTGCCCGAGCTCTAGAGCCCCTCCTCGCCTTTCATTGCCGCCATGGACACCGCCTCGGCTCGCCTAAATTGCCTCGACGCCGGTCTCCCCTCCCCCTCATTTCACCACTAGTAGACGCCCACCACTCCGGCGCGCCTCCCCACCCCCTCCTCTTGATGCCGGAGCGGCTGTGGCCTCGTGCACCTATAGGTCGGCCGCCGCTGCCGCTCTCTTTCTCCACGCGGAGCCACCACACTGAGCCTCCTCCCTCGACCCATCCACATCCAAAGGCCCCCGTCTTCACTCCCAAGCCCATCCCGCAACCCTCATCCTCCTCTTGGCATCATGTTGTGCTCCTTGGTGGAGGCCGATGCTGCCATGCACCACGGAGGGAATACCGCATGTTCCGGAGCTTTATGGCGCCCATGGAGCACCCAGGCAGGTGCGGCTCGACTCCTCGAGCACACAGGTAGCTCGATCCGTAAGGGAGATGGCCAGAGCTGCCCGGGAGCCTCACCGGAGCGCGCGACCTCGCCTCTTCCCTGTTATGATCGGGGAGGAGGAGAGAGGAAGAAGAGAAGGGAGGAGAGAGAGAAGTGGATAATGTGGGTCCCACCTATCAGTGTCCCAGGAGCCGGCCCGCCACTGCTGACTGGTTTAAATGGAGACATATTTCTGTAAATACGCTTTCCCTTCGAGTAAGCGTACTTCTATGCTTCTGAAGTGCACTTTACGCTTTCTCTTCGGCGAAGACGTATTTCTAAAAATACGCTTTCTGTTTTTCCAGCCATGAGCTGAAACCTCTAGTTTGTGAATGTTCTTCCATTAAAGTGCGAGTGCATGACGTTCAGAAGCTGATGTTCAGAAGCTGACTAGTTGTTTGGCCGCCTTCCGTTAAACAATCCTACCGAGTCTTGAGTCCGCCTCCCACTCGGGGGCTTAGCTGCAGCCCAGTGCTCGCCTATGTGATAAAAATCCTACCGAGTAGTGAGTCTGGCCCCCACTCGGGGGCTTAGCTACAGCCCAGCGCTCAGCTAAGTGATAAAAATCCTACCGAGTGGTGAGTCCGCCTCCCACTCGAGGGCTTAGCTGCAGCCCAGTGCTTGCCTAAGTGATAAAAATCCTACGGAGTGGTGAGTCCGCTTGCCACTCGGGGGCTTAGCTGCAGCCCAGTGCTCGCCAAAGTGATAAAAATCTTGCCGAGTGGTGAGTCCGCCTCCCAGTCGGGGGCTTAGCTGCAGCCCAGTGCTCCTCTAAGTGATAAAAATCCTGCCGAGTGGTGAGCCTGCCTCCCACTCGGGGGCTTAGCTGCAGCCCAGTGCTCGCCTAAGTGATAAAAATCCTCCCGAGTGGTGAGTCCGCCTCCCACTCGGGGGCTTAGCTGCAGCCAAGTGCTCGCCTAAATGATAAAATCCTACCGAGTGGCGAGCAATCCTATCACTCAGGGGCTTAGTTGCAGTCCAGTACTCGCCTAAGTTTATAAAATCCTACCTAGTGGCGAGCAATCCTCCCACTCAGAGGCTTAGCTGCAGCCCAGTGCTCGCCTATGTTTGAAAAATCCTACCGAGTGGCGAGCAATCCTCCCACTCGGGGGCTTAGCTGCAGTCCAGTACTCGCCTAAGTTTATAAAATCCTACCGAGTGGCGGGCAATCCTCCCACTCGGAGGCTTAGCTGCAGCCCGGTGCTCGCCTAGGTTGTGAAGCAACCTATATTTACATCACTCCAAAAAATACCAAATGATTCTCATAAATTGTTTGGATCATATCTTCCTCAAATAGGGCAAAACTTTTCCTTGTCATGATAAAAAATAATCCTCAAATATTCCTTTTCCTATTCTGCCCTAAATGGCACATTGTGAAGCAAGTGCTATTTATATTTTCCCATTTAACCTCACACTTTTTGGACATATTTCCCTGTCCAAATAATTGCCCTGTGCCAAAGTTCAACTTCATTTTCCTAGCCAAGCTTCCTCAGTGATTTTTCAAAGTTCCTGTCTGAAGGAAGCCTTTGTGAAGGAAGTACTATCTAGGGATATCCAAATGAGTTGAAATTGTGCACACTCCTTCATGTTCCCATATCATTGCCCTCCTCCAATTTTCAGCTCCATCCAATCATCTATGTGAGCACAACTTCAAATCTTTGATTCTGTTAATATTTTCAGGTTGTGAAGCAAGTATGTTTTATATTGCTTCATTAATTCTAATAAACTACCAGATCATGCTCTTATCCATATAACATCTCTCCACAAAATTTGGGATCATTTCCTTAAGCCATTTTCCCTCCAAAATTACTGCAAGTTTCTGGTCAGTGGGGATGTTTGTGAAGCAAGTACTATTTTGGCATGTCCATTTGGTATGAAACTTTTACAACATCTTCATATGACCAAATAACTCTGCCCTGCTCAATCTGAGCTCCAGTTGATACTCCATGTGAGTGTTTCCTCATGATCTTATTTGTGGACCAAATTATGCAGTTGTGAAGCAACTTCATTAATCCTTGATCCATTTTCCCCTCAAAACTCCCAGGATTGTACTCCCTCTTATCCTAAACCTCCTAGACATCGTATTTGCCACTTAGCATCTCTCTGTTGATCACAGTGACCTGATCAAGTTTGCTACAACAAACTTGCATCAATGACACGCATGCATCATTGGCTTCTTTTGATGATCTATCACTTGCCACAGTCTCTATGATGGAGAGACAACACTCAAGATAGCTCAGGGTAGTCTCTTGCATCCCCTCCTTGCCACGCACAGTGGTGACTGCGCCACTATCATGGCCATTCACGTGCTCTGGCTGCATCCAGCGCGCTCCACGTGTCGGGACTCGTTGGGCAGCTCAGCCCCGGCTGTTTCCGCGTGTCTCAGCATGCCGACTTGACTCCCTGGCCTCACCCATCGCCTCGAACCCCTGCCCCCTCTGGAAACCTCCTCATCGCCGCTCGTCGCCACACGCCCAATGGCAATCTGTAGCTGGCCGTCATCTTCTTCCTCTGGCTGTTTCCTCCCCGTGTCCCCTTGGCGCTGCATGCCCCGTGAGCCTTGCCAGCGATGTCGTGTCGTGTTCCGGTGCCTCCCCTTGATCGATGAGCTCGTCAGAGCCTCGGCCAGACGCGAGCGGCGTCACCAGAGCTCGGCACCTCGCGCCCGCCTATAAATAGACCTCCCCCGAGCCTTCCGAGCTCACCAGCAGCTCCACCTCACTCCCAGGATCCCACCCACCCTCTTGCCCGAGCTCTAGAGCCCCTCCTCGCCTTTCATTGCCGCCATGGCCGCCGCCTCGGCTCGCCTAAATTGCCTCGACGCCGGTCTCCCCTCCCCCTCATTTCACCACTAGTAGACGCCCACCACTCCGGCGCGCCTCCCCACCCCCTCCTCTTGATGCCGGAGCGGCTGTGGCCTCGTGCACCTATAGGTCGGCCGCCGCTGCCGCTCTCTTTCTCCACGCGGAGCCACCACACTGAGCCTCCTCCCTCCACCCATCCACATCCAAAGTCCCCCGTCTTCACTCCCAAGCCCATCCCGCAACCCTCATCCTCCTCTTGGCATCATGTTGTGCTCCTTGGTGGAGGCCGATGCTGCCATGCACCACGGAGGGAATACCGCATGTTCCGGAGCTTTATGGCGCCCATGGAGCACCCAGGCAGGTGCGGCTCGACTCCTCGAGCACACAGGTAGCTCGATCCGTAAGGGAGATGGCCAGAGCCGCCCGGGAGCCTCACCGGAGCGCGCGACCTCGCCTCTTCCCTGTTATGATCGGGGAGGAGGAGAGAGGAAGAAGAGAAGGGAGGAGAGAGAGAAGTGGATAATGTGGGTCCCACCTATCAGTGTCCCAGGAGCCGGCCCGCCACTGCTGACTGGGATAAATGGAGACATATTTCTGTAAATACGCTTTCCCTTCGAGTAAGCGTACTTCTATGCTTCTGAAGTGCACTTTACGCTTTCTCTTCGGCGAAGACGTATTTCTAAAAATACGCTTTCTGTTTTTCCAGCCATGAGCTGAAACCTCTAGTTTGTGAATGTTCTTCCATTAAAGTGCGAGTGCATGACGTTCAGAAGCTGATGTTCAGAAGTTGACTAGTTGTTTGGCCGCCTTCCGTTAAACAATCCTACCGAGTCTTGAGTCCGCCTCCCACTTGGGGGCTTAGCTGCAGCCCAGTGCTCGCCTATGTGATAAAAATCCTACCGAGTAGTGAGTCTGGCCCCCACTCGGGGGCTTAGCTGCAGCCCAGCGCTCGGCTAAGTGATAAAAATCCTACCGAGTGGTGAGTCCGCCTCCCACTCGAGGGCTTAGCTGCAGCCCAGTGCTTGCCTAAGTGATAAAAATCCTACGGAGTGGTGAGTCCGCTTGCCACTCGGGGGCTTAGCTGCAGCCCAGTGCTCGCCAAAGTGATAAAAATCTTGCCGAGTGGTGAGTCCGCCTCCCAGTCGGGGGCTTAGCTGCAGCCCAGTGCTCCTCTAAGTGATAAAAATCCTGCCGAGTGGTGAGCCTGCCTCCCACTCGGGGGCTTAGCTGCAGCCCAGTGCTCGCCTAAGTGATAAAAATCCTCCCGAGTGGTGAGTCCGCCTCCCACTCGGGGGCTTAGCTGCAGCCA
>NC_041385.1:298663791-298805530 GCF_002162155.2 Triticum dicoccoides | reverse complement strand
CAGTGCTTGCCTAAGTGATAAAAATCCTACGGAGTGGTGAGTCCGCTTGCCACTCGGGGGCTTAGCTGCAGCCCAGTGCTCGCCAAAGTGATAAAAATCTTGCCGAGTGGTGAGTCCGCCTCCCAGTCGGGGGCTTAGCTGCAGCCCAGTGCTCCCCTAAGTGATAAAAATCCTGCCGAGTGGTGAGCCTGCCTCCCACTCGGGGGCTTAGCTGCAGCCCAGTGCTCGCCTAAGTGATAAAAATCCTCCCGAGTGGTGAGTCCGCCTCCCACTCGGGGGCTTAGCTGCAGCCAAGTGCTCGCCTAAATGATAAAATCCTACCGAGTGGCGAGCAATCCTGTCACTCAGGGGCTTAGTTGCAGTCCAGTACTCGCCTAAGTTTATAAAATACTACCTAGTGGCGAGCAATCCTCCCACTCAGAGGCTTAGCTGCAGCCCAGTGCACGCCTATGTTTGAAAAATCCTACCGAGTGGCGAGCAATCCTCCCACTCGGGGGCTTAGCTGCAGTCCAGTACTCGCCTAAGTTTATAAAATCCTACCGAGTGGCGGGCAATCCTCCCACTCGGAGGCTTAGCTGCAGCCCGGTGCTCGCCTAGGTTGTGAAGCAACCTATATTTACATCACTCCAAAAAATACCAAATGATTCTCATAAATTGTTTGGATCATATCTTCCTCAAATAGGGCAAAACTTTTCCTTGTCATGATAAAAAATAATCCTCAAATATTCCTTTTCCTATTCTGCCCTAAATGGCACATTGTGAAGCAAGTGCTATTTATATTTTCCCATTTAACCTCACACTTTTTGGACATCTTTCCCTGTCCAAATAATTGCCCTGTGCCAAAGTTCAACTTCATTTTCCTAGCCAAGCTTCCTCAGTGATTTTTCAAAGTTCCTGTCTGAAGGAAGCCTTTGTGAAGGAAGTACTAGCTAGGGATATCCAAATGAGTTGAAATTTTGCACACTCCTTCATGTTCTCATATCATAGCCCTCCTCCAATTTTCAGCTCCATCCAATCATCTATGTGAGCACAACTTCAAATCTTTGATTCTGTTAATATTTTCAGGTTGTGAAGTATGTATATTTTATATTGCTTCATTAATTCTGATAAATTACCAGATCATGATCTTATCCATATAACATCTCTCCACAAAATTTGGGATCATTTCCTTAAGCCATTTTCCCTCCAAAATTACTGCAAGTTTCTGGTCAGTGGGGATGTTTGTGAAGCAAGTACTATTTTGGCATGTCCATTTGGTATGAAACTTTTACAACATCTTCATATGACCAAATAACTCTGCCTTGCTCAATTTGAGCTCCAATTGATACTCCATATGAGTGTTTTGTCATGATCTTGTTTGTGGACCAAATTATGCAGTTGTGACGCAACTTCATTAATCCTTGATCCATTTCCCCTCAAAACTCCCAGGATTGTACTCCCTCTTATCCTAAACCTCCTAGACATCGTATTTGTCACTTAGATCTCTCTGTTGATCACAGTGACCTGATCAAGTTTGCTACAACAAACTTGCATCGATCACTCGCATGCATCTTTGGCTTCTTTGGATGATCTATCACTTGCCACATTCTCTATGATGGAGAGACAACACTCAAGATAGTTGAGGGAAGTCTCTTGCACCCCTCCTTGCCAAGCACAGTGGTGACTGCGCCACTATCATGGCCATTCACATGCTCTTGTTGCATCCAGCGCGCTCTACGCGTCGGGACTCGTTGGGTAGCTCAGCCCCGGCTGTTTCCGCGTGTCTCAGCATGCCGACCTGACTCCCTGGCCTCACCAATCGCCCTTGACCCCCTGCCCCCTCCAGAAACCTCCTCATTGCCGCTCGTCGCCACACGCCCAATGGTGACCTGTAGGTGGCTGTCATCTTCTTCCTTTGGCTGTTTCCTCCCTGTGTCCCCTTGGCACTGCGTGCCTCGTGAGCCTTGCCAGCGATGTCGTGTCGTGTTCCGGTGCCTCCCCTTGATCGATGAGCTCCTCAGAGCCTCAGCCACACGCGAGCGGCTTCACCAGAGCTCGGCACCTCGCGCCCGCCTATAAATAGACCTCCCCCGAGCCTTCCGAGCTCACCAGCAGCTCCACCTCACTCCCAGGATCCCACCCAGCCTCTCGCCCGAGCTCTAGAGCCCCTCCTCGCCTTTCATTGCCGCCATGGCCGCCGCCCAGGCTCACCTAAATTGCCTCGATGCCGGTCTCCCCTCCCCCTCATTTCACCAGTAGTAGACCCCCACCACTCCGGCGCGCCTCCCCACCCCCTCCTCTTGATGCCGGAGCGGCTGTGGCCTCGCGCACCTATAGGTCGGCCGCCGCTGCCGCTCTCTTTCTCCATGCGGAGCGACCACACTGAGCCTCCTCCCTCCACCCATCTACATCCAAAGGCCCCCGTCTTCACTCCCAAGCCCATCCCGCAACCCTCATCCTCCTCTTGGCATCATGTCGTGCTCCTTGGTGGAGGCCGACGCTGCCGTGCGCCACGGAGGGAATCCCGCATGTTCCGGAGCTCTATGGCGCCCATGGAGCACCCAGGGAGGGGCGGCTCAGCTCCTCGAGCACACAGGTAGCTCGATCCGTAAGGGAGATGGCCAGAGCCGCCCGGGAGCCTCACCGGAGCCCGCGACCTCGCCTCTTCCCTGTTATGATCAGGGAGGAGGAGAGAGGAAGAAGAGAAGGGAGGAGATAGAGAAGTGGATAATGTGGGTCCCATCTATCAGCGTCCCAGGAGCCGGCCCGCCACTGCTGACTGGGATAAGTGGAGACATATTTCTGTAAATACGTTTTCCCTTCGAGTAAGCGTACTTCTAGGCTTCTGAAGTGCACTTTACGCTTTCTCTTCGGCGACGACGTATTTCCAAAAATACGCTTTCTGTTTTTCCAGCCACGGGGTGAAACCTCTAGTTTGTGAATGTTCTTCCATTAAAGTGCGAGTGCATGACGTTCAGAAGCTGACGTTCAGAAGCAGACTGGTTGTTTGGCCGCCTTCCGTTAAACAATTCTACTGAGTGGTAAGTCCGCCTCCCACTCGGGGGCTTAGGTGCAGCCCAGTGCTCGCCTAAGTGATAAAAATCCTACCGAGTGGTGAGTCTGCCCCCCACTCGGGGGCTTAGCTGCAGCCCAGTGCTCGGCTAAGTGATAAAAATCCTACCGAGTGGTGAGTCCGCCTCCCACTCGGGGGCTTAGCTGTAGCCAAGTGCTTGCCTAAGTGATAAAAATCCTGCCGAGTGGTGAGTCCGCCTGCCACTCGGGGGCTTAGCTGCAGCCCAGTGCTCGCCTAAGTGATAAAAATCCTGCTGAGTGGTGAGTCCGCCTCCCACTCGGGGGCTTAGCTGCAGCCCAGTGCTCGCCTAAGTGATAAAAATCCTGCCGAGTGGTGAGCCCGCCTCCCACTTGGGGGCTTAGCTGCAGCCCAGTTCTCGGCTAAGTGATAAATATCCTCCCAAGTGGTGAGTCCGCCTCCCAGTCGGGGGCTTAGCTACAGCCAAGTGCTCGCCTAAATGATAAAATCCTACCAAGTGGCGAGCAATCCTGTCACTCGGGGGCTTAGCTGCAGTCCAGTACTCGCCTAAGTTTATAAAATGCTACCGAGTGGCGAGCAATCCTCCCACTCGGAGGCTTAGCTGCAGCCCAGTGCTCGCCTATGTTTGAAAAATCCTACCGAGTCGCGAGTAATCCTCCCACTCGGGGGCTTAGCTCCAGTCCAGTACTCGCCTAAGTTTATAAAATCCTACCGAGTGGCGGGCAATCCTCCCACTCGGAGGCTTAGCTGCAGCCCGGTGCTCGCCTAGGTTGTGAAGCAACCTATATTTAAATCACTCCAAAAAATACCAAATGATTCTCATAAATTGTTTGGATCATATCTTCCTCAAATAGGGCAAAACTTTTCCTTGTCATGATAAAAAATAATCCTCAAATATTCCTTTTCCTATTCTGCCCTAAATGGCACATTGTGAAGCAAGTGCTATTTATATTTTCCCATTGAACCTCACGCTTTTTGGACATCTTTCCCTGTCCAAATAATTGCCCTGTGCCAAAGTTCAACTTCATTTTCCTAGCCAAGCTTCCTCAGTGATTTTTCAAAGTTCCTGTCTGAAGGAAGCCTTTGTGAAGGAAGTACTAGCTAGGGATATCCAAATGAGTTAAAATTTTGCACACGCCTTCATGTTCTCATATCATTGCCCTCCTCCAATTTTCAGCTCCATCCAATCATCTATGTGAGCACAACTTCAAATCTTTGATTCTGTTAATATTTTCAGGTTGTGAAGCAAGTATATTTTATATTGCTTCATTAATTCTGATAAATTACCAGATCATTCTCTTATCCATATAACATCTCTCCACAAAATTTGGGATCATTTCCTTAAGCCATTTTCCCTCCAAAATTACTGCAAGTTTCTGGTCAGTGGAGATGTTTGTGAAGCAAGTACTATTTTGGCATGTCCATTTGGTATGAAACTTTTACAACATCTTCATATGACCAAATAACTCTGCCTTGCTCAATTTGAGCTCCAGTTGATACTCCATGTGAGTGTTTCGTCATGATCTTGTTTGTGGACCAAATTATGCAGTTGTGAAGCAACTTCATTAATCCTTGATCCATTTTCCCCTCAAAACTCCCAGGATTGTACTCCCTCTTATCCTAAACCTCCTAGACATCGTATTTGTCACTTAGCATCTCTCTGTTGATCAAAGTGACCTGATCAAGTTTGCTACAACAAACTTGCATCGATGACACGCATGCATCTTTGGCTTCTTTTGATGATCTATCACTTGCCACGGTCTCTATGATGGAGAGACAACACTCAAGATAGCTCAGGGCAGTCTCTTGCATCCCCTCCTTGCCAAGCACAGTGGTGACTGCGCCACTATCATGGCCATTCATGCGCTCTGGCTACATCCAGCGTGCTCTGCGCGTCGGGACTCGTTGGGCAGCTCAGCCCTGCCTGTTTCCTCTTGTCTCAGCATGCTGACCTTACTCCCTGGCCTCACCCATCGCCCTCGACCCCCTGCCCCCTCTAGAAACCTCCTCATCACCGCTCATCGCCACACGCCCAATGGCGATCTGTAGCTGGCCGTCATCTTCTTCCTCTGGCTGTTTCCTCCCCGAGTCCCCTTGGCGCTGCGTGCCCCGTGAGCCTTGCCAGCGATGTCGTGTCGTGTTCTGGTGCCTCCCCTTGATCGATGAGCTCGTCAGAGCCTCGGCCAGACGCGAGCGGCGTCACTAGAGCTCGGCACCTCGCGCCCGCCTATAAATAGACCTCCCCCGAGCTATCCGAGCTCACCAGCAGCTCCACCTCACTCCCAGGATCCCACCCAGCCTCTCACCCGAGCTCTAGAGCCCCTCCTTGCCTTTCATTGCCGCCATGGCCGCCGGCTCGGCTCGCCTAAATTGCCTCGACGCCGGTCTCCCCTCCCCCTCATTTCACCACTAGTAGACCCCCACCACTCCGGCGCGCCTCCCCACCCCCTCCTCTTAATGCCGGAGCGGCTGTGGCCTCGCGCACCTATAGGTCGGCCGCTGCTGCCGCACTCTTTCTCCACGCGGAGCCACCAAACTGAGCCTCCTCCCTCCACCCATCCACATCCAAAGGCCCCCGTCTTCACTCCCAAGCCCATCCCGCAACCCTCATCCTCCTCTTGGCATCATGTCATGCTCCTTGGTGGAGGCCGACGCTGTCGTGCGCCACGTAGGGAATCACACATGTTCTGGAGCTCTATGGTGCCCATGGAGCACCCTGGCAGGTGCGGCTCGACTCCTCGAGCACACAGGTAGCTCGATCCATAAGGGAGATGGCCAGAGCCGCCCGGGAGCCTCACCGGAGCGCGTGACCTCGCCTCTTCCCTGTTATGATCAGGGAGGAGGAGAGAGGAAGAACAGAAGGGAGGAGAGAGAGAAGTGGATAATGTGGGTCCCACCTATTAGCGTCCCAGGAGCCGGCCCGCCACTGCTGACTCGGATAAGTGGAGACATATTTCTGTAAATACGCTTTCCCTTCGAGTAAGCGTACTTCTATGCTTCTGAAGTGCACTTTACGCTTTCTCTTCGGCGAAGACGTATTTCTAAAAATACGCTTTCTGTTTTTCCAGCCACGGGCCGAAACCTCTTGTTTTTGAATGTTCTTCCGTTAAGAGCAGAAATGAATATTTTTTAATTTTTTTTCTGCATAACAAACGAACGGTCATAACTTTTCAGCCACAACTCCGATCGAGGTGATTCCAACACCCACTTCTTCGTCTCGTCGAGCCCGTTCTAATCCCATCATTTTCACTATGGTTTGACATACTAGAAATGACAATTTTGCCCTTTCCACTAATCAGCCCCCTCCAAGAGAGAACTTTTCCGGCGATTCGTTCTGCGAACTTTCTGCACTTCTGCCCGGTGTATTCTTCATCCCGAGGCAAGACACAACACCCACTTGCATGATGACCATGCAATAGCCTTGCTTTTCAACTTGAATCTTTAATAACTGTCTATTTGTTTTGCTACTCCTATCATTGTTTCGATTATGCTATGATTTGTGTTTACTTTCATGCTATGTTCATATGCACCTCGTTATCATGTTCTACTTGCTAGTATTACTTTCATATGTTAATGCTTGCTAGTAGTACATGTTCATTGGTGCATGTCTATTGTCGGCTACCGAGTACCATTGATATCCATTGTTCCTTTGATGTTAGTTGGTTAAGTTCTTACTTAGTAATGTTATTAATGTGTTCTTGCATGGTACTTATTGTTGATGCTAGTGGTCATGTTATGCTATGAGTAGTGTTATACTTGTGATATTCATGCTCGTTATTATGCCATACTCAGTTGGATATGATCCATGGTTGTTGATCTGGTTAATAGTCATGCTGCGCCCCATGCTTATGTTGATATCATGCTCATGCATTGTAGTTGCATCATGTTATTTTCATTTGACTCAGCTCATTGCATTCAAGTTTAACCAGACTTAGTTGAACTTGAAGAATTATTGGTTGAGTCATGGTGCCACCATATCGAGCTGACCAGTGCAACCACATTTTCCTTTTATGGGGAGGTCCTAACTAGGTTTATTGTCATGCCACTCGCCAGTGCCTCCACCGAGGGAAGGTTATGCGTGAGAGCTACCTTGGCCGGGTAGGATGGCAAAAGCCTTGTGTGCCTGTTGTTGTTCTTGTACCCGGGTTGTCCCCGTTTGGGACCATTTATTGTATTGCCACGACGGTGGCTGTTGATGCCTTTGGTAGGCACGGGGCCACCTAGGACCTAGCCTAGAGGGGATTTGGTCGGAGTGGCAAAGAGAGTGTCATGGGCAATAGATTGGTTTTGTTGGAATGTTGTTGGTCCACCCGAATGGGACTGTGAGGCCATGGGTTCCGTGCTGTGGGTACATCATGCTACCTCTGCAGACTGTGTGTTTAAATCTATCAATAGCCGCACCCGCGGATATGGCCCAAGTTCATAGTTGGTCACACAAAGGGTCAACAGTAATAATATTGATGTGCTTAATAACAATCCCGACTCGATGATGAGAGAAGTTGGTCGATCTTTATGTGATCGTGAGAGGGTCACCGTGGAATTGAGGATACCAAGTTGTTGGATATTTTTGGTGTTATGCGAGAATCACGGGTGAAGGTCAAGCTCCTTGTGGTCATGTAATGATTACTATGGTATTGTTTATACCAAGCTTGATTTGATCCTGAGATGATTGTGTGATGTTGGAGATTGGTAAGTGATGCATGTGATGGTTACGAAGTAACCCGAGCAGAGTTAGTTGGTGCATGATAGTGTCATCATGTTGCACGTTAGTTTCATCTTGATCATATGTTCAAGCCATGCTCGTAGTGTTCTAGCGGTATCATGTTAATCTTGTTCATGCGATGATTGATCTAAGAGTATCATGTTAATCCTTGTTAACCTGTAATTGCCATGTTGTTGTCTCTCTTGATTGCTCTTGGTTGTCGTGATTTTGCAAGTACATTCAATGTACTGACCTGGGTTGTCATGCCAGTTTACCGGTCACATCGGATTTAATTGCTTGTTTGCTGTGGATTCCTTGTTTGCGAGCTAGGATAAGCATTCCAGCCAGAGTCCCTGCGGAGTGGAGTTCACCACCGTCGTCATTGTCCGCTGCCAATAGTTATTCCACTGCTTCATGTTGTTCTGCTGCTTGCATCGAGTAACCGTGGCAAACGTAGTGTTGTCGTGCTGATGTAAACCCCTTGTACCTATTTGGACTGTAATAAAGAGCCTATTTGTTCTATGCTAAGCAGTGTCGTATTCCAGAAGGCTTCTCCTTGATCTCTGGGCTGGAATATGGGGCGTTTCGGTTTCTCTGAGACGTCCGTGCCACAACGCTTGGTATCAGAGCAGGTCTGGCTATAGGATGCCCTTGCCCGCGCGAGTGTTACAAAGCGGTTGTATAGACCCAGTTGGTTTATTGCATTTGATTGCTGCATTTTTTTGTTGCATAGCTTGCATATAGACTCATTATGTTGTCACTAACGGTTAATCTTGTGAGTGTAGTCGGCTTTGATCCACTACCTGCACCATCCTTCTTAGCATGCCTGCTCTTAAGTGTTCCACATCATCTCTGTCCCAGCAGAGTGATGCCCTGGTACCAAGTGTTCTAGACACCATTTGCACGAGTTATGCTCAAGTATCGCGTCGATATCTTTCCTCCATCCACCCATATCGTTTTGGTAATAGGTTTGCCTCTATCTTGAATTGTGCCATCCATCTCGTCCCTTTGGCAACCCTTACTCATCTTTGTCATCAGAAGACGACAATGCCAGCAAGCCTAGCTTTTCCTCCCCTATCTTGCCCCGTCATTCCATTCTTTGGACGTGTACGGTTCTCTTTTGTACGCTTGATGATGATGTGGTCGTGACCTCTGCATTCCGCCTCATGATCACCAAGTCTGTCCTCGACTCTATATCCATCTTGATCCAACCGGTGTTCAGCCAACGCTTGGTGTAGCCTTGGTTACGCCAACTCCTTCCACACGCAGACTCACTATCATGCTCACTGCCACAACATATCAGACCGTAGTACCGGAGTTTCCATAACATTTGTGTGCTTAGGTGTGCATGCATATTATTGTCTGAGTAGCAGTAATATGTGATGATTTCTTGACATTATTTATAGTATCTGTGTCGGAGTAAATGACCACGGGTAGCCTAGCCGGCTCCCCCTAGCTCTTAAAACAATAATAGGCCGATCGAGCCTACAAGCATGGAAGACACGGGGCCGCCTTCCCCCAGTCGGCTATCCCATAAACCGACTACCAGAAGGCGGCCCGGCCTTAAAACCCTCATGAAGAAAGCATCGAGAGGGCCGACTCCAAGAAGCCTGCCACGAGATGACCGACTCCAAGAAGCCGGCCCCTGACAGGCGGCCAAGATCGTGCCCTCAAAGTCTGCACCCACATAAGGAGATGGGATGGGGCGTGGGAATAGTGAAGTCTGCCATCCCCGAATCCCGGAGTACGCATGGCTACAGTACGCTGTATGGGGCAGCCATGACCCGTCCGACATGGCATTGTTGCCATGCTGATCATGAAGTCACCAACGGCGGGCCGTCAGTACGGCCCGCAGGCGGCGGGGCCCTTTGGTCAGAGAGACACCTGAAGGCGGCCCTGCTTCCCCTAGTCGTCCTAGGACGTAGCCAGCTCTCACCAGCCGGCTCACTCCCTCCCTCAAAGTAAGCGCACCATTAAGGAGACAAGACGAGGTAAGGCTACAGTGAGAGGCCGCCAGGCGGCGGCACTGTAGCCATGCTTACCTCGACAAAGCCCTCGTCATCAAGAGTGAGGCAATAGTAACTAGCCCCCGACAAGACCAAGCGATGGGGCCTACCTGTCGACCAGGAGGCCGGCAGCCAGTGGGACCCACCTGTCAGTGTGCCCCACCAGTCGGTGTGCCCCACCAGTCGGCGGAGAAGCCGGCGAGCGAAGACACTGATGGCTGGGCCCGTGCCTAGCCGTATTACCATTGTACCCCTGGGGGTAGACCTATATAAACACCCCAGGCCACCCATGCAAAGGGTTAGACTTTGATAGTTTTGGACACAACTTTGAGAGGAGAAGAGAGCTAGCCTTGCCCTTTGTTCCTCCTCTCACGAAATAGCTCAAGGAGCCTCTTGTAGCCACTTGTTGATCTAGTGATCATGCGGAGACCCCACAGAGCAGGACTAGGGGTGTTATCTCCACGGAGAGCCCCGAACCTGGGAAAGATTCGTCGGCGTGCATGTCTTCGCCTCATCCCGTTTCCAGGCACCGGCGATGTCTTATTGGCTCCCACAATGATAAGCCATCCGTTGGCATATGTCGCACCTACCACCCGTCATTTGACGCCCACCGTGGGGCCAGGTGCACCGTCGTCCGGAGACCTGTTCTGGACGGGAACCCTTTTCCTTCCCCACGAGCGTAGCCAGCCCGGCACGCCCGATGGCGCTTGCCCCGACGCGCTGCAAGGTGTCGACGACACCTGCACAGCGAGCTGCCTCGCCGATCTTCTTGGCGAGGCCCACATCTCTGACGAACCCGCGTCCGACATAGGCACCGGCTGCCCCGAGAGCCGCCTCGTCTGCCTCCTCGACCAACTCTACGTCTCCAGTGAGCCTGCTGTGGATTTGGAGTCGGTTGGCTCCACCGACCCGATGCTTGTCGACTCCCACACGGCATCGCTTGACGCCTTCCCCACCAACGTGGTGGTCTTTGACGATCCTCTTCCCTGAGCCGACAGCGTCAGTAGCACCGTCACCGAGGTGCTGGTCATCCGCCACGGTGTTGCCTCGGGCAAGAACGCCCATGATGCCTTGCAAGCGGCGCTGCATGATTTGTCCGCCCCCATCCCGGCCGACACCGACGCCGAGGTGCTGGAGGCACGCAGTCTTGCCCTCATTGCGGAGGGCCAGAAGCTAGCCACCATGAGATGCCTCACTGAGGCTCACCAGCGTGAAGTCGACCGCGCCGCCTTCGGCACGCCGCGTCCCGACGGGCCGAGCCGGGCTTGCAACGTCTAGAAGCACGGTGCAGCCATCGCCGACATGCTGGGAGCAGAACGCCCTGTCTACGCCACGCCTCTCGAGAACCTACGCGCCGCACAGTCGGTCGTAGACGAGCCGAATGGAGTGGGGGGGGCGACGAACTCCCCTACATGACCAGACGCATCCAGCAGTTGATCGAGACGGCCGCAAAGGGGCATGAAGCCGGCGTCTGCGCTGAAAGCCCTCCCCCACACCGAGAGCACGGCGTGACACCACGAACGCCGACTGCAGGTGGCGCCCGCACAAGACAAGAAAAGGAGCCGACTGCTAGCCGCCTCGGACTCGAATCACATTCGAGCGCGACGCACAAGGCCGCCCTTGAGCTGTGGAGCGACGTGGCGATCCGCCTCCTCCTCCGCCTCGTGGGGAGAGATACCCCACCCCGCCGCCCGTCACGCATCCGACTCTCAGCGGCGGAGTAGGCCGTCGCGAAGGAGTCGGCGAAAATGATGCCCGCCATCGGATCGACCGCCTAGCGCGATCCCTGGCGTTAGAAGAACAAGACGATGTCAGCCCACCTTGCTTTGGCCCCCGCATCCGCGACGAGCCCTTCCCCAAAGGGTTCTCGCTCCCAAGAGACACGCCCAAGTACAACGGTTCTGTGAAACCGGAAGATTGGCTGATCGACTACTCCACCGCAGTGCGCATAGCAAACGGCAACGTGCGTGTTGCCGTGAAGTATGTTCCCCTCATGCTCCAAGGCACGGCACGCACCTGGCTCAATAGCCTCAAGCCTTACAGCATCAACAACTGGCTAGACTTCACCGAAGCCTTCATCCGCAACTTCACCAGCACCTACAAACGGGCTCCCAAGCCCCGACAGCTCTCCTTGTGTGTACAAGGGCCCATTGAATCAACCCGCGACTACCTCACGCGTTGGGACGAGTTCCGCAACTCCCGCGAGGGGGTGCACGAGGTTCAAGACATAGAGTACTTCACCTCCGGGTGCCAAGAAGGCACCCTCCTCAAGCACTGACTCCTCTGCGACGAGCCGACTACCCTCGACGAACTGCTGGTCATAGCAGACAAATACGCCACGACCAACTCCTCAATGAAGACCGAGCTCCGAGTAGACGCCTCCGGGAAGGTGCTCGCTCCGGCTCCCAAGACGCCCGCTGGAGACTCCAACCGATGCCCGTACCAGAACGACAACAAGTGCAAGGCTCCTATGCCGGCTTCCACCAGTCGGCAGGTGGCCACAGTCGAAGACGAACAACCCGAAGGACGGCCCGCGCCCAAGAAGCAGAAGGGCGGCAAGCCGGCTTGGCAGCCGGCTTTCTCCTATGAGCAATCCCTTGATGCCCCCTGCAAGTTCCACAGCAGCGCGAAGGCCTCCAACCACACTACTCGGAAAATGCCATTGGCTCACGCGAATCTCCAAGCGTGAAGAGATGGTACCACCTCCGCCTGCTAGTCAGCCGCCTCCGGCTCCTCAGCAGCCGGCTGCTCGGCCAGTAGTCGGAGCTGTTCAAGATGAGTTCCCCGACGAGCATGCCGCCTACCTCATCTTTACAAGCCAGCCAGAAGACCGGCGTAGCCGGCGCCGACAACAACAAGAAGTCAACGCTGTCGCCTCCAACAACACTGAGTTCATGCACTGGTCGAAGAAGCCTATCAGCTAGAGCCGGGCCGATCACCCAGAGGTGATGCTATCTCCCGGCTCTTATGCATTGGTTTTGGACGCCACCCTTGCGACAGACGGGTGAGCTGCCCGACTCTCCTGCGTGCTGATAGATGGCGGGAGCAGCATCAACATACTGTACTGTGACACCATGGAGAAGCTGAATATCAAGACAAAGCAGCACATGCCGAGTCGAACTGTGTTCCACGGCATCGTACCCGGCCTATCATGCGCACCAATTGGCAAGATCAAGATAGATGTTCTCTTTAGGGACAAAGACCATTTTCGCCGAGAAGCAATATGGTTTGAAGTGGTGGATTTGGAGAGCCCTTACCACGCACTGCTTGGCCGACCTGCTCTGGCTAAGTTCATGGCTGTGCCCCACTATGCCTACCTCAAGATGAAGATGCCGAGTTTCAAGGGCATCATCACCATAGCCGGAGACTACAAGAAGTCTTCTGAGTGTGTGGCAGCCAACAGCGGGATGGCCGAGAACTCGTGATTGCCGAAGAGAAGAAGATGCTGGACCAAGTCGTGGCCATGGCCGGCAAGCAGCCGGCCTTGTCCCCCGACCCCAAGGAATATGAGGCTCAATGTTCTTTCCAACCGGCCAAAGAAACAAAGAAGATACCTCTGGACCCGGAGCACCCGAAGAGGCACGCTATCGTGGGCACGGGCCTTAAAAGCAAATAGGAAAGCGAGCTTGTCGATTTCCTCCGTGAGAATCGGGACATCTTTGCATGGTCTCCCAAAGACATGTCGGGTGTCCTGACGGATTTCGTCGAGCACAAGCTACATGTCCGACCTGACGCCAAGCCAGTCAAGCAGCCCCTGCACCGCCTGTCAGAAGAGAAGAGGAGAGTAGTCGGAGAAGAAATAGCCCGGCTCCTTGCAGCCGACTTCATTATGGAAGTGTTCTTCCTAGAGTGGCTCGCCAACCCGGTCCTAGTGTTGAAGAAAAACTAGCAGTGGCGTATGTGCATTGATTACACCAGCCTCGACAAAGCCTGCCCCAAAGATCCTTTTGCTCTCCAAGGATTGATCAAGTGATAGACTCCATAGCCGGATGCGAGTTGTTGAGTTTTTTGGATGCTTACTCGGGCTGCCACCAGATAAAGTTGGATCTGGCTGATCGACTGAAGACCACCTTCATCACACCATTCAGAGCTTTCTGTTACCTGACTATGACATTCGGCTTGAGGAATGCCGGTGCCACTTTTCAGTGTTGCATGCAGAAATGCCTCCTCAAGAAGCTCAGCAGAAATGCCCACGTCTATGTAGATGATATTGTGGTGAAGACGGAGAAGCACGACACTGTGCTGGAAGACCTCAAGGAGACATTTGAAAACCTGCACCGATTTCAGATCAAGCTCAATCCCGAGAAATGCGTGTTCGGAGTACCAGCCGGCCAGCTCCTAGGCTTCTTGGTCTCCGAACGCGACATCGAATGCAACCTAGTGAAGATCAAGGCCATAGAGAGAATGGAGATTCCTACCAAGCTGAGAGACGTCCAAAAATTTACCGAATGCTTGGCCTCCCTCAACTGCTTCATCAGCTGGCATGGAGAGAAGGCTCTCCCCCTCTACCGACTCATGAAGAAATCCGCTCACTTCGAGTGGAATGACCAAGCAGACCAAGCTTTCCACGAGTTAAAGAAGATGTTGTCCATGCCGCCTGTCTTGGCGGCACCGACTGAGAAAGAGCCCATGCTCCTTTACATTGCCGCCACTAGCCGGGTGGTCAGCACCGTTATCGTGGTTCGGCGCCTAGAAGAAGGCCGAGCTCAGTTAGTCTAGAGGCCGGTGTATTATCTGATTGAAGTGTTGTCCACCTCGAAGCAGAACTACCCACACTATCAAAAGATCTTCTATGGTGTGTACTTCGCCGCCAAGAAGCTCAAGCCCTACTTTCAAGAGCACCCCATCATGGTCGTGTGTACTGCCCCGATCGCTGAGATCTTAGGCAGCCGGGATGCATCCGGCCGGGTGGCAAAATGGGCCATTGCGCTGGCTCCTTAAACGATCTTCTACCAACCTCGCACCGCCATCAAGTCCCAGGCGTTGGATGACTTCCTCGTCGACTGGGCTGAGACCCAGTACCTGTCGCCTGCCCCTGACTCCACTCATTGGCGGACGCACTTCGATGGATCCAAGATGCGCACCGGCTTGGGAGCCGGCATCGTCCTCACCTCTCCCAAAGGCGACAAGCTCAGATACACATTGCAAATCCATTTTGCTGCCTCCAACAATGTGGCCGAGTATGAGGTACTCATACACGGGCTCCGACTAGCCAAAGAATTCGGCATCCGCTGGATCCTGTGCTATGATGACTCGGACTTGGTAGTCCAGCAATCATCCGGCGACTGGGACGCCAAGGACGCAAACATGGCGAGCTACCGCTTCCTCGTTTAGCAACTCAACGGATATTTTGAAGGATCCGAGTTCGTCCACGTGCCACGGGCCGACAACGAGCAAGCAGATGCCTTGACACGAATAGGCTCCACCCAACAAGCTATACCAACCGGCGTTTCACTCCAGCGCCTCCTTAAGCCGTCTGTCAAGCCGTCTCTAGAATCTGATTCCATCTTCGTGCTGCCTGACCCCGACGCAGTCGGATTCGGCTTGGGAAATCAAGCAGTAGGCTCGGGAACTTCAACAGGCGGCTCAGGGACTGCTGTAGTCGTACCCAGCCCGGAGACTTCAGAACCTGGCCCGGGGACTACTGCAGCTGGCCCGGGCACTGCATCGACACAACAGGCGGTGGCCGACTCCAACTCTTCACGACCCAGCCCACCTGCCCTGGTCGTAGTGGCTGTTTTGACAATAGAAGAAGTCATAGCTCCATCATGGGCCCAGCCCATCCTCAATTTCCTGGTTAATAGAGAGTTGCCGACTGATGAGATCTCGGCAAGATAAGTCTAATGCCGAGCCGGATCATACACAATAGTAAACCGAGAGCTCATTAGGCGTAGGGTCACTGGAGTCCTCCAGCGCTGTGTCGATCCGAAGAAGGGCATAGCAATCCTCAAGGACATCCACCAAGGCGAATGCGGTCACCACGCAGCCTCAAGATCGCTCGTCGCCAAAGCTTTCCGCCATGGATTCTTCTGGCCGATTGCTTTGGACGATGCCAAGGAATTTGTCAAACACTTCAAAGGGTGCCAAGTCTTCAGCTCCAAGCAACACCTGCCGGCTTCTACACTCAAGACCATTGCCCTCACTTGGCCCTTTGCCGTCTGGGGATTGGACATGGTGGGCCCATTCAAGACGGCGCGCGGCGGCATGACACATCTTCTTGTCGCCGTGGATAAATTTACCAAGTGGATTGAAGCGAAGCCGATCAAGAAGCTGAATGGGCCGACTGCTGTGATATTCATTGAAGATATCACAACCCGGTATGGCATACCACACAGCATCATCACCGACAACGGCACGAATTTTGCCAAGGGAGCATTGGCATGATTCTGAGCGACACAGGGCATCCGACTGGACTTAGCGTCCGTTGCCCACCCGCAGTCAAACGGCCAAGTCGATCGAGCAAACGGCCTCATCCTCTCTGGCATCAAGCCCCGATTGGTCGTGCCATTGGAGCGTTTGATCGATTGTTGGCTCGACGAGCTTCCGGCCGTCCTCTGGAGCTTGCGCACTACTCCAAACAAGTCAACCGGCTTCACCCCTTTCTTCCTTGTATATGGTGTTGAGGCTGTCATCCCAACTGACATTGAGTTCGACTCACCTCGGGTCATCATGCACACGGAGGCGGAGGCCAAGTAAGCACGAGAAGACGATGTCAATCTGCTGGAAGAGGGCCGACTATTAGCCCTCAGCCAGTCCGCCATCTACCAGCAGGGTCTATGCCATTACCACAGCCGGAAGGTCAAGCCAAGATCCTTCCAAGAGGGCGATCTTGTGCTCCGGCAGATCCAACGAACAGCCGGCCAACACAAGCTCTCGGCCCCTTGGGAAGGCCCATTCGTCATCAGCCGGGCTTTAGGCAACGACTCCTACTACTTTATTGACGCGCAGAAGCCGAAGGCACGCAAGAGGGATGATTCCGGCAAGGAGTCGGAACGACCATGGAACGCTAATCTCCTCCGAAGATTTTACAATTAAAATGCAGTATGTACCATGCTACCTTTTGTATTAAGTATGAGACAACGGGCCCCCCGAGGAGTACTCGGGGACTACCCTCTTTTACCTATGAATGATGAGTATCATGCCCATGGTTATGTTATTACATTCATTTTCTCGTCGGCACCGGGTTCGATCAGTCGGCCCAGGGACTTGCCGCCTTGGGTTATATTTAAGTTCTACCTGCAGTCAGACAAGTAGTGTGCCAGCACCCAAGCCCTCTGTTGTTGAAAGTCACAGCTTGAATAATCGACTGTCTGACTGGCAAGAGTCAAAGGTAGGAAATGATGCCCACACGAAAAACGGCTAAGGACTAACGAACTTATATATCACAAGCCAGCTTCCTGCCGCCAACCGGCTGTCAGAGCAGCCGGCTGGCCGGCTTCCCTTCTTAGTTTGCTATAATCTAAGAAGGCTCGAGTACTTGTCCTCCCAGACGGCCAAGCCCTTACCCGGCCACAGACTGCAGAGCAGCTGTCCGGCTGGGAAGTCGGCGACCAAGGAAGGGCGGCAAAGGAAAACAGCCAAAAGATGAAAAGCAAGTAGGAACAGAAGCCAAGCACATTCATTATTATATTTACTCAAAAGACCTTCGAAAGGCCAGCATTCAACAAAGTTTGAATACACCCCCAGTGGGTGGAACAGCGCAAAATTAATAAAAAAAATTCAAGGAGTAATGGGCAGGAAAGCAAGGACGACAAGTCAGGCCAAGGGAGCAACATGCGTGTCAGGCAGGTTGGTGGAGACGGCGGTGTCGGCTGGAGGAGTGGCCGGCTGGCGAGTCTTGGCTTGATTGCCGCCTGGTGCAGGCGGCATGCTCGCACGCACCTTATTGCTAGGGGCACGATCAGGCTGAGGCTGGCCGGTCGCTCCACCATCCGGCACGGCGTCCTCACCATCCTCCTCCCCTCCTCTTCGCCCCGATCGCTAGAGTCAATTTCCTCCGCCGATTATTCTCCTTCTGCCCGGTTCAGCCCAAACCACTCCTCTGGCTGAGCGACGCCGTCTTCATTCACCTCAGGGGCAAAGGCGCTAGTGTCGGTGAAGTCGGCGATCACCGAGGCGCGCTGGATGATAGCCGGTCGCACCGCCTCCAGCTCCTCGTCAGCCTCCTGCCACCAGGTGTGCAGCTGGACCAAACTCAGCCCAGGATACCAAGCCCGGATGAACTCAACCGCCCGCTGAGCCCCGCACCGAGCTGCAGAAGCCTTCCAAGCCTCGAAGTGGCCGACTGCTACCTCCAGCCAGTCGGCAGTCCGACTGGGGGTGCGGGGAGTCACCTCGCCGGGCCAGAGGGTGGCCAGCACCTACGCTCCAGCACGCTAAAGATGGCGGAGCATGCGGTAAGCCGGCTGGAGGTGGGCTTGAATCACCAGAAGCTGCTCTTCAAGCGTCCTGTTGGCACCCGGTGTGATCTCAACCCCAGCCTGCCGTCGAGCCTCGCGGTGAGCTTCGATAGCTTGGTTGGAGGCAACAGAGTAGCCGGGGAAGTATTCTGCACAAAGAAGAAAGAAGTAGAACAAGTCAGAAGACAGATCAGATGATAGGGGCGAGCAAAGGAACGAAGAAGAGGGCGACCTACCGTCAATGAAATCTTCAATCCGTCCGTAACCCTCCCTCGGCGCTTGCCTCCCCTCGGCCCAGCTCGCCACCTCGGTCTCGTACTCGGCTTTGAGGGCGGCCTCCCTGTCATGCGCCGTCTTCAGGGCCGCCTTGTGGTCCTCCTCCTGGTCGGCCAGTTTCTTGGAGTCGTCAAGGAAAGATCCGACCCGACTGCTCAGCAGTCGGCCCGAATCTTGGGGACTACACCCAGTGGGTGTGCTGACTCGCCCCCACATGAGATAAAAAATAAAGCACTTACTCCGGCTCTTCGTCAGATTGGCGGTCTTCTGATTCATCTCCCGGGCCTGGGAGTTGAAGGTAGCAGCATGCAGGTTGTGATAGTCCTGCCAATAGGACGAAGGTGCGAACAAGAAAAAGTCATTAAAATCAAAGTCTTCTAAGAAGTTCCAAGCCGCCTGCTCAGCGGCCGGCTCGGAACTCGGGGACTACACCCAGTGGGTGTGCTAACGCGCCCCCACGGAAGAAATCAAGAGCAAGAACACTCACCCGAATGGCCGACCACGTTGCAAGAAATTCTTGGGTATACTGCTTCAGCGCGGCGGCCTGGGACTGAAGCCAGCTCCGGATGTCCTGCACCGCCACATTCAGCACATCCGTCCCACCGCCCGGCGTACACCCCGGCGAGCTGACGCTGGCCGTCTCCAGGTCATGGGACCACGAGCTGGAGCCTGCGGCCCTCTGCGGGTCTGGCTCTGAGGTCGCCTTCCCTGCACGCCGACGAGTCGGCGAGAGGACCACAAGATCCACCCCCACGGCCGGCTTGCCTCCAGCCGGCTGCTCAGGCGGCACCTAAGGCTGGCCGCCTTGGCCCGTCCCGGACGACGGTGGCGGTACCGCCTCTCCCTCCAGGACGACTGTGTCGCCCCCTTCCCTCTCCATCACCGACTGGTCGCGGCCGGCTTCCTCTGGCGGGGGCATGCGGATATCGGGGGCCACGATGCGCAGGGGGATGACGAGTTGTGGAGGCTGGCTGCGCAGGGCCTCCGCTGCCTTGTCCACCGCCGCGGCCTCCGCCTGAGCCTTGGCCGTTGCGTCGGCCTGCGCCCCTACCAACTCCACCGTCGTCTCCTGAGCCGCCTGGGCGGCGGCCACCCTCTGCTCCTCCGCCTTCCGCTCCTCCCACGCCTCCCGCGCATTCCACTCCGTTGCCGCTTGGAGCTCGGCACGGGGGTCCACACGGCGGGAGCTGGCAGATCCTCCCGCCCCTCCGACTATGGAGGCGGCTGTAGTCCGCTCGAGAGAGAGCGGAGCCCTATTTAGTAAGTCAAGAAAATGCTTAGAAGAATACCGACCGAAGAGAAAAAAGAAAGGCGTGCGAGAATTAATACTTACGCCAAAACCGCCTGCGGCAGCTTCAACACCTTGCGGAAGCGGGATGCCTTCGTGGCCGCCTCGTCCTACTTGGTCGCCGCTGCAGTACCCTTTTGCTTCTTTGGCCGACTGCCAAAGAGGGCGGCGCCGCCCGGCGCTTCCACGCGCCACCCCGGGCAGCCGGCCCGGCAGATGAGCCCGCGCATTGATGATCGGATGCCGGCTGGCAGCGCGGAATAGGCTCGGCCTCGTCGTCATCCAGCCAGTCCTTGAAAGTGGCAGAGAGCCCAGAGCCGCCTGCCTCGCCGCCTCCCCCTACGGCGTCGTCGTCTAAGGCAGCCGCCCCCAAGTATGGGTCATCCAAGTCATCCGTCGTGCGGTCGGGAGCGAACTCGCATTTTTCCCCCGCGATTCCGGCCGAGGGATGAAGGAGGGGGTTCTGATTAAAAGCAAGCCGATTGGTCAGGAGCCGGCCGGTGAGAACTCGGCAACAAGAGAAGAAGAAAAGAAAGAAGGCTTACCATAGGCGGGGGATCAGCGCGAGAGTACGGCTCCTTGTCGTACCGCCATTCCTCGGTGAGCTCGCAGTTGGCGATATAATTCACCATGTAAGATACCTCGTCATGAGGCATCTCCTTGGTGCTTAGTCGACTGGGGTCGAAGCGGCCGCTCATCTGGCAAATCAGGTGAGGGCGGCCTTGGAGCGGGAGCACTCGGCGCTCCACGAAGGCGGCTATCAGGTCAGGCCCAGTCAGCCCCTCTGACTGGACCAGCACCCAGAGCCGGGCGATGGTGCTCTCCCCAGCCGGCGTCAGCGACATGGCCCGGTAGGACCACGAAGGCTGCCTCCCAGCCGGCGGGCCGGTTACGTAAGCCTGCAGATTGACGTAGTCGCCTTGCGGAGCGACGTTCTTCATGTAGAAGTAGGATTTTTGCAAGAGCTTCACCAACTGGATCAGCACGATGGCCGGGAATGGGTTGTCGGCCGTCGATCTCCGCATGGCGATGAAGACGCCGCATGGAGCCGGCACGCCCGCAACGACGGTGCCGAGCTTGGACTGGAAGAATTCCCCCCAAAGTTCGAGGGTGGAGAGGACGCCGAGGAAGCCTTCGCACAGAGTGACGAAGGCCGACAGCAGCACCACCGTGTTTGGAGTGAGGTGGTGTGGCTAGAGATGGTAAAACTCGAGGAACGAGCGGAAGAAGCCGCACAGGCAGTGCGAGCGGAAGATTACCCGCTCGCCCTCCTCCGGCACCGGCGAGATCTCCCTCTCCGGCGCAAGACAGACTCGCACGTAGTCCTTGCCCGACAACCGCAGTGTCTTGCCGACGAAGTCGATGTGGTCTTCATGGACGTTGGAGCCGTCCCAGGAGCTCGATGTTGGAGCCATGAGGACGGAGAAGCAACGGGGAAAGCGCAGCGGTGGAGCGCGCACGATTCGGCTGCGGCAAGACTGCGACGCGCCAAGAAGATTGGCGGAGCGGTGGCACGGTGGAGAGCAGCTACGGCGATAGAGAGAAGGAAGAAAAAGAGAGTGGCAGGGCGAGGGCGAGCGTGCGAGCGTCTGCTGCTCCCCCTCCTCCCCCTACTTATAGCCTCGTGCGGTGAAGCCGAGGAGGCGAGGCGTGGGGGGACGTGGGATTAACTGCGCCCACTCCCCACATCCCACGATTATCGCGCCTTAACGGCGTGTGGAAACCACCGCTGGATGGCGAGCAACCAGTTCGGGCCACAAAAGATCTGCGCTTGGGTCGAGGCGTGGTAGTGGCGGGCTCCAGTCTGCAGTGGTGTCCCGTTGCGCGCGTGGGCTGGCAGGCCCTTCCAGCTGAAGGGTGCCATGCGGCGCGCAGGCGGCGGGCGGCCAGCCCACAGCCTGGCTTGCGCGCCAGTAGTTTCCGCCTTCAGACTTGAAAAACTTCACCGAGATGGCATGCTTGAGTAAAGCCGGCTCCTGGCCGCCGGCTCTTCAGGATAGGAAGCTGGTTGAGCTTCTTGTTCCCCCTTCAGCCATGAAGCACAACCAGCTTCGGGGACTACTGTCGGATTAAATGACCATGGGTAGCCTAGCCGGCTCCCCCTGGCTCTTCAAAAAATAATAGGCCGATCGAGCCTACAAGCACCCAAGACACAGGGCCGCCCTCCCCTAGCCGGCTATCCCATAAGACGACTACTAGAAGGCGGCCTGTCCTTAAAACCCTCATGAAGAAAGCGTCGAGAGGGCTGACTCCAAGAAGCCGGCCATGAGTTGACCGACTCCAAGAAGCCGGCCCCCGACAGGCGGCCAAGATCGTACCCTCAAAGTCTGCACCCACATAATGGAGATGGGACGGGGCGTGGCAACAATGAAGCCTGCCACCCTCGAATCCCAGAGTATGCATGGCTACAGTAGGACGTACGGGGCAGCCACGACCCGTATGACGTGGCACTGTTGCCATGTTAACCATGACGTCACCCACGGCGGGCCATCAGTACGGCCCGCACGCGGCGGGCCCCTTCGGTCAGAGAGACACCTGAAGGCGGCCCTGCTTCCCCTAGTCGTCCTGGGACGTAGCCGGCTCCCTCCCTCAAAGTAAGCGCACCATTAAGGAGACAAGACGAGGTAAGGCTACAGTGAGAGGCCGCCAGGCGGCGACACCGTAGCCATGCTTACCTCGACAAAGCCCTGGTCATCAAGAGTGAGGAAACAGTAACCAGCCCCCAACATGACCAAGCGGTGTGGCCTACCTGTCGACCAGGAGGCTGACAGCCGGCGGGACCCACCAGTCGGCGGGCCCCACCAGTCGGCGGAGAAGCCGGCGAGCGAAGACACTGATGGCTGGGCCCGCGCCCAGCCAGATTACCATTGTACCCCTGGGGGGTAGACCTATATAAAACCCCCAGGGCACCCATGCAAAGGGTTGGACTTTGATAGTTTTAGACACAACTTTGAGAGGAGAAGAGAGCTAGCCTTGCCCTTTCTTCCTCCTCTCGCGAAACAGCTCAAGGAGCCTCTTTTAGCCACTTGTTGATCTAGTGATCATGCGGAGACCCCGCAGAGCAGGACTAGGGGTGTTATCTCCACGAAGAGCCCCGGACCTGGGTAAGATTCACCGGCGTGCATGTCTTCGCCTCATCCTGTTTCCATGCACCGGCGATGTCTTATTGGCTCCCAAAATGATAAGCCATCCGTTGGCATATGTCGCACCTACCACCCGACAATTTGTATGCTTGTGTGCTATTGTTTTCGCCGTTTCTTTTGCTTCTTTCTTTGGGCCTTCGGTGTTTCCATATGTTCCCCTTATTAAAGTTGCACGTCAACCGGCACCGAACCCGAAATATCAGCCAGGAATGCAAGTATTTGCATGATCAGCTAAACAGAAAGAAGTTATCAGCCGACTGCAGTAAAATTTGGAATATCTTGTCTGAATGCGAAGGATGTCCTGGATTGATTGTTAGCATCCATCAGCATGCACTTCTCCAAACAGTATGGAATTCTCAGCCGACTGCATTCAGATTTGGGGATATCTGATAGTGATACGGATAATCAAGTTTGCCTCAGTGTGCACTCTTCATAGCAGAAATGATCAAATCAACAAGAAGATAAGCTATGTGCAAGACTAACAGTGCAGTTTCCGACAAAGGTTTGGGTCAGATGCAAGGTTTGATTCATTGTTGAGGATGATTTTGAAACATGATATGCCTGGAACAAAGCAAGGATGTGCCATACACTCAGAAAGGAAGATAGTCTAGGAAAACCCCAGTTCATAAAAGAAATCAAGAACAGAAATATTAAGATGATATGTATGTGGTAATCAGTCTACATATCACAATGAGAAGATTCTAGTGTAAGCAACCCAATCTTCCCTCACAAGCTACCGAAGAAGCTTCTAGCGCAAGATTCCTCTACCTTCCTTAGCATGATATATGGAAGACTTCCCGTGCAAGATACTATGTCTTCCGCAGGAAGCAACCACGCAAGTTTCCGGCATAAGGTACAAATCCTTCCCCAGCAAGTCTTTAAGTGGGGAAGCTTCTGAAGCATGATACCCAGTCTTCCTTAGCAAGATAGTATGATGGATTCCAACATAAGCCATCCAATCTTCCTCAGTACGACAATGGTGCAAGATATTACACCGAGAATTGACAACATATGGCAGTGAATCCCAAGAACCAGATCTGCAACAATGTGGTCAGAAGCAAGAATCAGTCAGAACATAAGTCTGCCTCGGGAATCAAATTCTCGTATATATTGTAAGCATGCCGCCAAGCTCTTGCAAGTCAATGGTACGATGGTGAAGTCAAGATGAGAATCCGGAAATCTCACGAGTCATGCAAGAAGAAGAAAGTCAGTTATATACCTTAGTGGTGATTCAAGACCCGACAAGTTTTAGAGAAAGACAAAATGGGACAACAAATTTCGACAGTACTAAGAAAGAAAAGTTTCCTCATACCCGAAAAGGTGATATCATTCATCACCACTTGGTATGCTTTACCACAAAATTGAGTTAGATGCAAGCACATGTGAACCTTGTATAGTTCCCATGGTACATGAACAAGGACAAGTTACGATTGCCGAAATATTGCACTCGACAATACCTAGGGTCACACGGAGAAACAATATGACCCCGCACCTACATCCGAGGATACAGACAAGGAAAATAGTAATGAAGGAGCAAGACCGGCGATGCATGTATGAAAATTGTTGCAAGACCCACATCGTGCAAATACCCCGGACAACCTGAGTCAGTCTTGATCATCATGGATATTAACCTAAGGGGTCTACTCAATCTTGGTAAGGACCCCATATCCAGACAACCCGCTTAGCCAATAGCATGTGCTCAGATTTATCAGTATTGAATATCTGGGTCTGTCGAGCCAGGCCAAAGGGGCCATTCAACAGTTTGACCCCGACAACGTTGGTAAAGCATCACACCGCCTACTATCCCCTTTGATATGCCTACATCATGAGTAATCAGTATGAGGAATAATGGTTTGGAAGCATGTGCCCTCAATTATGAGAATCATCAAAGGATAGCCTGTCATGAACCTAAATTCTTCTACAAGATCCACAGTCAGTCAAATGTGTGGATACTATCATATAAGGCTGTACCCCTTCATGATGGCCACGGCAGGAGACAGTCAAATATTTGGTACAAATCAGATACTCACGACAGTGGAGCCAGTCAAGATGATGCAGAAACTCCTACGAGAAGTCAGAATCTATCAGGAAAACGGTTGTGACCCAACTCATTGTTTGGAACCCGAAGAACCTGCATTTAGTGGAGAAACCCAATGCAAGGCGATAGAGCTTCGGTGTTCATCAGGAAAATCTGATCACCACTTCATGGAAGATTGTCAGTACAGACACAACAATCGAAAATCACTCTCGGATTTGTGAGACATGCATATATTTCAGCCATGATAACAAATCACACTTAGTAAGTCAGTAGATATGAAAAGAAATGGATCCAGTATAAGCGTGAACATGTGAGGTAAGATCTGTCAGAATGTGGATACAGTGAAGCAGACCACCCCAGAGCCAGTCAGGTAAGTCTGATGAAGAATTCAGTGGGAACAATCAATAAAGGAAAAAGGATACCTGATCTGGAAACGGTTTCCTTAAGGTCAGATATATCCATACTTGTTCCCTGATCAACCAAATGTCCAGGACGAGATTTCTTTAAGGGGGGAAGGTTTGTCACACCCTGATTTTTGGCCCTTTTCTTTTTCTTTTGATTTTCTGAGTATTTTGCTTGAGTTTTCTTTTTCCGCGGCTATATGGTCTGGAATCTGAAGAAGATAACCTCTTCCTTCTTTCCAAAGTGGCTTGTCATCCCCAAACCTATCCCAAGACCCTTTCATTTCCATCCTAGCCCAAATCCCAATATTCTTTTTATTGAAATATTCCTTTTCTATTAAAGGAATTATCCTATTTGCCCTATGTTGTGAAGCAACCTATATTTCCATCACTCCCAAAATTCCCAAATAATTCTCATAAATTGTTTGGATCAAACATTCCTCAAATATGGAAAAACTTTTCCTTGTCATGTTCAAAAATAATCCACAAATATTCCTTTTCCTATTCTGCCCTAAATAGCAGATTGTGAAGCAAGTGCTATTTATATTTTACGATTTGACCCCAAACTTTTTGGACATCTTTCCCTGTCCAAATAATTACCCAGTGCCAAAATTCAACTTAATTTGCCTAGCCAAGCTTCCTCAGTGATTTTTCCAAGTTCCTGTCTGAAGGAAGCCCTTGTGAAGGAAGTACTAGCTAGTTTATCTAAATGAGTTGAAATTTTGCACACTCCTTCATGTGCTCATATCATTACCCTCCTCCAATTTCAGCTCCATTCAATCATCTATATGAGAACAACTTCAAATCTTTGATTCGGTTAATATATTCAGGTTGTGAAGCAAGTATATTTTATATTGCTTCATTAATTCTGATAAATTACCAGATCATGCTTCTATCCATATAACATCTCTCCAAAAAAATTGGGATCATTTCCTTAAGCCATTTTCCCTCCAAAATTATTGCAAGTTTCTGGTTAGTGGGGATGTTTGCGAAGCAAGTACTATTTTGGCATGTCCATTTGGTATGAAACTTTTACAGCATCTTCATATGACCAAATAACTCTGCCTTGCCCAATTTGAGCTCCAGTTGATACTCCATGTCAGTGTTTCTTCATGATCATGTTTCTGGACAAAATTATGCAGTAGTGAAGCAACTGTATGAATCCTTGATCCATTTCCCCTCAAAACTCCCAAGATTGGAGTCCCTCTTATCCTAAACCTCCCAGACATCATATTTGGCACTTACCATCTCTCTGTTGATCACACTGACCTGATCAAGTTTGCTACAACAAAAATGCGTCGATGACACACATGCATCTTTGGCTTCTTTTGATGATCTATCACTTGCCACAGTCTCTATGATGGAGAGACAACACTCTAGACAACTCAGGGTAGTCTCTTGCGTCCCCTCCTTGCCAAGCATAGTGTAGACTGCGCCCCTAGCATGGCCATTCACGCGCTTTGGCTGCATCGAGCACGCTCTCCGCATTGGGGCTCGTCGGGCAGCTCAGCCCTGACGGTTTACGCGCGTCTTAGCATGCCGACCTGACTCCCGTGGCCTCACTCGTCGCCCTCGACCCCCCACCCCCTCCGGAAATCTCCTTGTTGGGCCTCGTCCCCGCGCGTCCACGGGCGATCTATAGCTGGTCGTCGTCTTCTTCATCTGGCCATTTCCTCCCCGTGTCCCCTTGGCGTTGCGTGCCCCGTGAGCCTTGACAGTGATGCCACATAGTGTCCCATGCCTCCTCGTGATCGATGAGCTCGTCAGAGCCTCGGCCGGACGTGAGTGGCGGCACCCGAGCTCAGCACCTCGCCCTCACATATAAATAGACCTCCCATGAGCCCTCCGAGCTCACCAGCAGCTCCAGCTCACTCCCAAGACCCCGCCCAGCCTCTCGCCTGAGCTCCAAAGCCCCTCATCGCCTTCCATTGCCGCCATGGCCGCCGCCATGGCTCGCCTAAATTTCCTGGACGCCGATCTCCCTTCCCCCTCATTTCAGCATCAGTAGACCCCCACCACTCCGGCGCTCCTCCCCACCCCCTCCTCTTGACGCTAGAGCGACTGTGGCCTCGCGCCCCCATAGGTCGGCCGCCGCCGCCACTCTCTGTCTTCGCGCGGTGCCACCACACCGAGCCTCCTCCCTCCAACCATACACATTGAGAGGACCCCCATCTTCATTCCCAAGCCCATACCGCAGCCCTCATCCTTGCTCTTGGCATCATGCCATGCTGGCCGATGCTGCAGTGCGCCATGGAGGGAACCCCGCCCGTTCCGGAGCTCTACGACACCCATGGAGCACTCAGGCAGGTGTGGCTCGACTCCCTGAGCACGGCAGTAGCTTGAGCCCCGCGGGAGATGGCCGAAGCCGCTCGGGAGCCTCACCGGAGCGCGTGGCCTCACCTCTTCCCTATTTTGATCGGGGAGGAGCAGAGAGGAAGAAGAGAAGGGAGGAGAGAAAAGTGGATAAGGTGGGTCCCACCTGTCAGCGTCCCAGGAGCCGGCCCCGCACTCCTGACTGGGATAAGTGGAGTGTATTTATGTAAATATGCTATCCCTTCGAGTAAGCATACTTCTGTGTTTCTGCAGTGCACTTTAGGCTGTCTCTTCTGCGAAGACGTATTTCTAAAAATACGCTTTCTGTTTTTCCAGCTGCCGGCCGAAACTATAGTTTTGTGAACGTTCATCCGTTAAGAGCAGAAATGAATACTTTTTATTTCTTTTTCTGCCTAACGTACGAACGGGCATAACTTTTCAACGACAACTATGATCAAGGTGATTCCAACGCCCACATCTTTGTCTCATCGATCCTGTTCTGTTCTCATCATTTTCACTATGGTTTGACATACTGGAAATGACCATTTTGCCCTTGCCCCTAATCAGCCCTCAATGAGAGAGAACCTTTTCCGACGATTCGCTCTGCGAACGTTCTGCACTTCTCCCAAGTGTATTCTTCATCCCAGGGCAAGCCACAACACCCACTTGCATGATGGACATGCAGTAGCCATGGTTTTCAACTTTAATCTTTAATAACTGTCTGTTTGTTCTGCTACTCCTATAGTTGTTTCGTTTATGCTTTGGATCTGTGTTTACTTTCATGCTATGTTCATATGCACCTTGGTATCATGTTCTACTTGCTAGTATTACTTTCATATGTTCATGCTTGCTAGTAGTACATGTTGGGTTAGTCATGTTCCTCGTTGCATGGCTATTGTAGGTTACCGAGTACCGTTGATATGCATTGTTCCTTTTCTGTTAGTTGGTTAAGTGCTTACTCGGTAATGTTACTAATGGGTTCTTGCATAGTATTTATTGTTGATGCTATTGGTCATGTTATGCTCTGAGTAGTGTTATACTTGTGATATTCACGCTCGTTATTATGCCATACACAGTTGGATATGATCCATGGTTGTTGATCTGGTTAATAGTTATGCTGCACCCCATGCTTATGTTGATATCATGCCCATGCATTGTAGTTGCATCATGTTATTTTCATATCACTCAGGTTATTGCATTCAAGTTTAAGCAAACTTAATTGAACTTGAATAGTTGTTGGCTGAGTCATGGTGCCACCATATCGAGCTGACTAGTGCAACCACATTTGCCTTTTATGGGTTGGTCCTAACTGGGTTTATTGTCATGCCTCTCGCCGGTGTCTCCAATAGGGGGAACGTTATGTGCGGGCGCTACCTTGGCTAAGTAGGACGGCATAAGACTTGTGTGGCCGTTGTTGTTGTTGTACCCGGGTTGTCCCCGTTCGGGACCGTTTATTGTTTTGCCACGATGGTGGCTGTTGATGCCTTTGGTAGGCACGGGGCCACCCAGGACCTAACCCAGAGGGGAGTTGGTCAGAGTGGCCGGGAGAGCTGTCATGGGAAATAGATTAGTTTTGTTGGAATGCCGTTGGCCCACCCGAATGGGAGTGTGAGGCCATGGCCGGGTTCCGTGGTGTGGGTGCAGTGTGCTACCTCTCTAGTGTGTGTATTTAAATCTATCGATAGCCGCGCTCGTGGATATGGGCCCACTTCGTAGTTGGTCACTCTATGGGTCAACAGTAATAATAATGATGTTCTTAATAACAACCCCGATTCGAAGATGAGAGAAGTTGGTTGATCTTTATGTGACTGTGAGAGGATCACTATGGTATCGAGGATATCGAGTTGTTGGATATTTGTGGTGTTATGCGACAATCACAGGTGAAATTCAAGCTCCTTGTGGTCATGTAATGATTACTACGATATTGTTTATACCTAGCTTGATTTGATCCTGAGATGATCGTGTGATGTCCGAGATTGGTAAGTGATGCGTGTGATGGTTACGAGGTAACCCAAGCAGAGTAAGTTGGTGCAAGATAGTGTCATCATGTTGCACATTAGTTTCATCTTGATCATATGTTCACGCCATGCTCGTAGTGTTCTACCGGTATCATGTTAATCTTGTTCATGCTATGATTGATCTGATAGTGTCATGTTAATCCTTGTTAACCGGTAATTGCCATGTTGTTGTTTTTCTTGATTGCTCTTGGTTGTTGTGAGCTTGGCAGTACATTCAATGTACTGACCTAGCGTGTCATGCCAGTTTGCAGGTCATGCCGGATATAATTGCTTGTTTTCCGTGGATTCCTTGTTTGGGATCTAGGATAAGCATTCCAGCCAGAGTCCCTACGGAGTTGAGTTCAGCTCCTTCGTCATTGTCCACTGCCAATAGTTATTCAACTGCTTCATGCTGTTCTGCTACTTGCATAGAGCAACCGTGGCAGGCGTAGTGTCGCTGTGCTGATGTAAACCCCTTGTACCAATTTAGAATGTAATAAAGAGCTGATTTGTTCTATGCTAAGTAGTGACGTATTCTAGAGGGCTTCTCCTAGATTTTTGGTTTGGAATACGGGGTGTTCTGGTTTCTCTGAGCCAGGGTGCCACAGTCATGTTAATGGGGAGGCAATGGAATGTGTCGTGTTCATCGGAAGGCAACAAAATATGTCGTGTTCATCGGCAGCCAACCATCTTGGACAGAACAGCCAAAATGAGGTCTGGCGTACCGTAGAATGGAGGAAACAGGCCTTCTATTTAACTGCGTACGGTCGCAACGGGGTCTTGTTCATAGCGAAGGGTCTGGCGTACCGCAAAACGGTGGAAACAGACTTCTGTTCGAGCTCCTACGGTTAAAATGGGGTCATATTGATCGGGAGGGGTGTGGCATACCGCAAAACAGAGGAAATGGACATCTCTTTGACCTCCTACGATCGAAACAGGGATCCTGCTCATCGGGAGGGGTGTGGCGTACCGCAAAACGAGACTCCAAAGGCTACTGTTCATCCACCGTCTACTTCACTCAGCCTCCACCTGCTACTGTTCATCCATCGTCGACTTCCGCCAGCCTCCACCAGCTACTGTTCATCCAAAGGCTCCTGTTCATCTAGCCTCCACTACCTACTGTTCATCCAACCCTCCGTCGGGTCCTGTTCATCTAGCCTCCACCGGCTACTGTTCAACCGGCACTCCAAGTACGGGGTCCCTCCACCGGCTACTGTTCGTCCACCCCCACCTCCTCGATCGGGGTCCTGTTCATCAAGCGGCAACAGCCTCTACTACCGCGTGATCCTGTTCATCCAACCCCCACCGGGAAATATTCATCAAGCGGCAGCTTCGACCGGCTTCAGTTAGCAGCAGTAGCAAAGGAATCAGTCGGGTTCAGTTAATAGCAAGGGACCGATCGGGGTTCAGTAACGTAGCTAGTGTAATCACTTGGGTTTAGTTAGAGCCCAACGCCTCGCTCGGGTTTAGTTAGAGCGCAAGGCCTCGCACACAGCCGCGTGCGTGTATGAGAGAAACGTGCAAACATTCGTGCATTGCTCAGCCCCGACCACCCACCGTAACCAGGAACTCCCCGACATTTTCCTCGCCCTCGCTTCTACCATGATTGTTTCCATCACGGACGGCCCAAAGAATGTCATGCAGCTGCATCTCCGGCCAGCCGAGGTCAAAAAGCCCATTTTTTGTCATGATTTTTTGTCATAGAAGTAGGAGCCCACCACATCTATGACGATACCAGATTTTGTCACAATTATCATCATACAAGTGTCATACGCATGACGGAAGAAAATGTGTTCAGCCTAAAATGTCACAGATGTGTCATTTTTTTACACAGACGAAAGCGCCCATTACATATTCAACCATTTCACATATTTCTCTCGCTCTCTGTGTCAAATCACCTATGCGAAACTACCCTGCCTACCGAGCGGGAAAAATCACGCCCTCGTGTAACACTTCGGATGTAACTTTCCATAATTGTAACTCCAACTTTTGCCATTTCTGGCTATGTGATATGTTATTTCGTTCGTGGTAGGGTTTTTGTCTTTCATTTGCATTTTGTTCATGTCATGCATTTCATCTCATGTCATCATTCGCATTACATCGGCATTGTTTTCTTAAAACTTGCATCCGTCCTGGTCCCTCAGTTCTCTCCATTGTCCATTTTGAGCCAAGACTACACTCGCACGCGCCCGCAGCACCTCCGAAACATTATTTTGAAAGTGGCATAAAATGTTCTTGGAATGGTATGAAAGTTGGCGTCCGGTCTTGTTCTAGTGTAGGTAGACCGCCTACCAAATTTCGTCGCATTCGGAGTCCGTTTGCTAGCCCAACCGTTAAACATATAGCGGCACCGTTGACAGGTAATTCGTTAGGCGTTTTCAGTCTCCGAAAACCCTTGCCGGGCTGCTATTCTCTTGTCTCCTCTTAGCCCAACTCATCTACACAGCCACTAAACCCAGCCCCACATAACCCAGCTAGTCCCTCTCCGCTCTAGAACCGTCCGATGATGATTGGAGGCTCCGAAACGCTCCAAACCCCCCCTAACCAAAGCACTTACCCTATATAACACTACTAGAGAAAACCCTAGTAGTAGCGCGAGTTTTGAGGCTAGCAGCAGCGCGGGTGGCCGCGCTACTAATAAGGCGCTACAGCTAACTCATAGTAGTAGCGCGGCCCTTACCCGCGCTACTACTATTGACGATATCAGCAGCGCTTTTTATGAACGCGCTACTATTACCTAGCTGTAGCGATTTTGCAGTCCCTCGCTACTGCTATATCTTTCATCATTTTCCCCCGTACCCCTTTCCCTTTCAGTTTCCCTTTCAGATACTAGATACTAGGTACTGCTAGTAGATATCAAAGTCATAAACCATTACTAGGTAGTACTCCCTTCGTTCCAAATTACTCGTCGTGGTTTTAGTTCAAACCACGACGAGTAATTTGGAACGAAGGGAGTACTAGATAACAATTTCATGCATAGTCAACATGCATCCTCAAGCAGTACAAGGTCATATCAACGGCGATCATCATATGTAGTTATAGATGATATCGACGACGATCATCATATGTAGTTCTTGATGATATAGCCACACACACATATGTAGTTCTAGATGATATCGAAGACAATCATCATCCTCAAGCCTGGGCGGTTGGTGTTCCTGATAGTAATTAGGATGGCCTGTCCAACACGAAGATTCTTGCCATCAAGGAATTTCTTCCACCCAACCGAGTTTAAGTGTGTGCGACCGTCCGTGTCCATGCGGTAAGTACAGGTTGTGACGGAGCCCCTTGCAGTAAGGCGTAGTCCAGCTGAGCCTTCTTCATCAGGCTCGATACCATAACTCACAGATATGCTCTTTGCCAATTTCTGAATAAGAAAAACATATCAATTAATAAATAGCCTCGGAAATAAGTACATATGGATTATCTACACTATTAATAGTTTCCTTAGATTCTACACTAATAAGCATGTGATCAAACTCTACACTAAAACACATCATTGACTAGATTCCACACGACTTACCATATCATTGGACTATACACTAAGTAATTCATCGGATAATTTGCATTTGTAAGTATAACATACCATATCATGTCGATCAACCATGGTATTTTTCAAGCGGGTCACGAATGGCACCCCGACAAAGTCAGCACGTGGCGGAATTATGTCCCACAGGTTGGACACCTCCTCCTCACTCACCCTTGTTCTTTGAGCTACGATGGCTTCATGAAGTGGTTCCTCATCATCTCCATCGAGTGGGTCCTCATTATCTTCATCATCTTCATCATCTTCGTCATCTTCATCATCTTCCACCAGGTTGAGATAAATGACACCCAGCTTGGGTCTTTCTGCTCGCAAGGAGAAGCTGATCAACTCACCACCAGTAAGACGCATGCGAGCGACGAAACGGGCCCATCCATCTCCTCCAATCTGTGACATATTGCGTCCTTTCTCGACCTCCATAGTGTACGGCCCCCCAGGAGCCTCAAATGTCACAGTGTCTCCTGTCAGCTTGTTGAATTTCAACCTCACATTGCATGGGACGATCTGTGTAAAATAAGCAAAATGACACAATGCAGTAATGCCAACACTAAAAATAAAATAGTTATTAGATGACAAGGTACCACCTACAGTTTGCCAAAAAGTAACATATTAAAAAAAACAAAAGCGACTACGTACCTATCCATGTACAGAAAAAATAACAATAAAATGGTGCATACTAAATCAACTAAATGAACTAGCCTACTAAATCAACTAAATCAAAATGTTCTAAATCAACTAAATCAACTAGCCTACTAAATCAACTAAATGAACTAGCCTACCAAATCAACTAAATCAAAATGTTCTAAATCAACTAAATCAACTAGCCAACTAAATCAACTAAATCAAAATGTTCTAAATCAACTAAATGAACTAGCCTACTAAATGAACTAAATCAAAATGTTCTAAATCAACTAAATGAACTAGCCTACTAAATCAACTAAATCAAAATGTTCTGAGTCAGCTAAATCAACTAGCCTACTAAATCAACTAAATCAAAATGTTCTAAATCAACTAAATGAACTACCTACTAAATCAACTAAATCAAAATGTTCTAAATCAACTAAATGAACTAGCCTACTAAATCAACTAAATCAAAATGTTCTAGGTCAACTAAATCAACTAGCCTACTAAATCAACTAAATCATATCAACTAAATCAAAATGTTGCATATGAACTAGCCTACTAAATCAACTAAATCAAAAAGTTCTAAGTCAACTAAATCAACTAGCCTACTAAATCAACTAAATCAAAAAGTTCTAAGTCAACTAAATCAACTAGCCTACTAAATCAACTAAATCATATCAACTAAATCAAAATGTTGCATATGAACTAGCCTACTAAATCAAAATGTAGCGGGCAGGAGGGAGAAGGAGGGGCGACTCGAGGAGGGAGAAGAGAGTAGGATGGAGGAGGAAGGCGGAGCGAGGAGGGGCCGGCCGGCGGCTAGTGGAGGGTGGACGGAGGAGGAAGGCGGAGCAAGGAGGGGTCGGCCGGAGGCGAGTGGATAGGGAGGACGGAGGAGGAGGCCGGTACCGAGTCCAGCAAGGAGGAGGAGGAGGTGACCGGTACCAAATCAGATTGGGGTGGGAGATGGAATGGCTTAGCAGTAGCGCGCTATAGAGAAAGACGCTACTCCTAAGCTACCTAGCAGCAGTGCCTTTCACAATGAAGCACTACTACTATGTGTCAGCATGTAAAAATAAACTTTGTTTAATATATCAAAAATACATTGATCATCAATGATATTTTTGTGTACAATCTGATTTGTCAATATGAGTCCACACCGGTTTAGGAACAGGTGAAGACTCATATTGCAGCCACAAATTCTACACATAGAGTTCAATGAAGACCAATTGCTTGTCAAAGTTTGGGAAGTAACATATTTAAGGTGGTAGACACTCTCTTCACGGAGCGAGGTGGGACTAAATTTTTGTAGTAAACTTAGCGGTAGCGCTTATTGGCGAAATGCGCTGCTACTATGCTACGTAGCAATAGCGCCTATCGTTATAACGCGTTGCTTCTATAACTAGCCTCGCTGCGGCCTCGTGGGAATTATAGCAGTAGCGCGTCTTTGAGTGGGCACGCTACTGCTATATTTGTTTCAGCAGCGAGTTACACTTGAGCACGCTACTGCTAATTAGCAGCAGCGCTTTATTTTAAAGCGCGCTGCTGATAAGATTCTGTGTATAGGCTTTTCCCTCGTAGTGTAAACACGCCCTCCCTCCAATTTTGGCAGCCTCCCACCTCCTTAATTGTCTTCTGCGCCTCCCCAATCATCAGTCGCGGCCACCACCCTCCTTCTCCTTGAAATCCGGTGCCCGCCACCCCTAGCGCCGCCATTTGGCATCGTCTGAGCGGCCAGCCACCGCTGAGCCGCCGTCCCCCACCACTCAGCGCCCTCCACGTCGCCCATGTCTCCCTCCACCTTCCGAGGACCTGTCAAGACCGAGATCGGGCCCTGGGAAGCCCATCGGGCCCCGCACCGAGCCTGCCCGTGCTGCCGTTCACCCACGCAAGCGTCGCTCCCTCGCACCTCGCCTTGGGAGCTTGAGCTCCTCCCGAGCTTGTCGGCTTGCCCCGCCCCCACTCCTGCCTCCTCTGCAACCGGGATGAGCTCTACTCGTCGTGGTCGTAGTCGTGGTCATGTTGACCGCGCCCTGCCTCTCGGAGCCGCGGCCCAGCCCTAGCTCTCCTCTGCTCCACCGACCGGCCTGCTATGGCCCAATGTGAGCAGCCCAACCCATCTGTTTCGGCCCGCCTATGTTTTTTTCCTTTCTGCGAATTTTGCATTATCCAGTGAATTACTGTTTTATAGAAAAGTCCCTCTAGATCATGCATTTAATAACTCTTAAATGGTGCATTGGATTAAAATGATTTAAACATGTAAAATGCTTAGAATTTCATCTAGTTTCATAATATTCAAATTTCATCCATGTTTAAAATGTTTAAACATTTTGTTTGCTTTAATTTGCATAAATGACATGTTAAAATGGTTTATTTCGTAACTAAATAACCATAGCTCCAATTTAATTAAACTTTATATGTAAATGGTGTGAGAAAATGCATAGATTAACCTACTGCACTTTGTTTTAATGCTTAACAACATTAAAATATGGTTTAGGGAAGAACAGTACTAAATTCGAAATATGGACATGAGGATTTTCCAGAATTGTTGTTTGTTGTTCCGGCCTCATTTAAACTTGCCCAGATAGGTAGTTTTCATATGTTTCACCTCTTGCCATGTTTAACAACATTTAATATTGTTGTACCTAAACGAGAGCGAACTAAATAACTCAAATGTAGTGTTTCGTCAATATGCAACTCGAAGCATATTGAACTCCACTTAACTTGTAGTTTTGTTTGTTGCAATTTGCCATGCCATGCCTCATTAAACCGGGCATGCATCATACTTGGTTGTGCATCATGCCATGCTTATGTGCTGGTTGTTTACTATGTTGTTTGCTTCTTTCTGGTTGTGCCCCTTCTCGATAGTTCCAGTTTTGTTGCGATTGTGAGGATTTGTTCGACTACGTTGGATCGACTACTTCATGGACTCGTTCTTCTTCCTATTGGGATTTGAGGCAAGATGACCATTACCCTTGTTATCACTTCTATCTTTGCTTGCTTGTTGCTTGGTTCTATCGCTATGTTGCGCTACCTATCACTTATTTACCATGCCTCCCATATTTTCATGTCAAGCCTCTAACCCAGCTTTCCTAGCAAACCGTTGTTTGGCTAAGTTACTGCTTTTGCTCAGCCTCCTCTTATAGCGTTGCTAGTTGCAGGTGAAGTTGAAGATTGCTCCATGCTCAGCCTCCTCTTATAGCGCACCCGGGCAACCAGGGTCTATGCCAACCCGACGTCTTGCCCATCTGGAGTGCCCTGAGAACGAGATACGTGCAACTCCTATCAGGATTTGTCGGCACATTCGGGCGGTCTTGCTGGTCTTGTTTTACCATTGCCGAAATGTCTTGTAACCAGGATTCTGAGACTGATCAAGTCTTCCCGGGAGAAAGAATATCCTTCGTTGGTCGTGGGAGCTTATAATGGGCTAAGGTGGGACACCCCTGCAGGGTATAAACTTTTGAAAGCCGTTCCGTGGTTATGGGCAGATGGGAATTTGTTAATATCCCATTGTAGATAACTTGACACTTGACTTAATTAAAATGCATCAACCGCGTTTGTAGCCGTGATGGTCTCTTCTCTGCGGAGTTCGGGAAGTGAACACGGTTATTATGTTTGAACGTAAGTAGTCTTCAGGATCACTTCTTGATCACTTCTATATGACGACCGTTGCGTAGTTTCTCTTCCTACTCTTGTACTCGCCTGTTAGCCACCATATTTTGCTTATCAATTTCTACAACTCCACCTCATTACCTTGTTCTACACTTAAGCTTAAATAGTCTTGATCTCGTGGGTTTTGAGATTGCTGAGTCCTCGTGACACACAAGATACTACCAAACAATTGCAGGTGCCGATAATACCAGTGCAGGTGATGCAACCAAGCTCAGTTGGGAGTTCGATGAGGATCTTGGACGTTACTATGTTTCTTTTCCAGATGATTAGTAGTGGTGGCCAGTTGGGACGATTGGGGATCTAGCATTTGGGGTTGTCTTCTTTCTTTTGGATTTGTCCATACAAGGACCTATGTGTGTACTCTGAATGATGTATGATTTATTTAAGTACTTGTATGAAGTGGCGATTGTAAGCCAACTCTGTATCCCTTTCTTGTTCATTACATGGGATTGCATGTAGATGACCCGTCTTGCGAAACAAGCACAATGTGGTTATGCCTCTAATTTGCGCCTCGACATGTGGGAGATATAGCCGCATCGTGGGCGTTACAAGTTGGTATTAGAGCCATCCCCGACATAGGAGCCCCCTGCTTGATCGAATCGCTGACGTTGTTGAGTCTTAGGATTATATATATCATAGAATAGGATTCCTTTTACTCCTTAGTCCCTTCATCGCTCTGGTGAGGCCTCCTGACATAGATGTTTTGACTTTCCTCTCCTCAAATTTCACTAATTTTTTTTAGGATCACGCATGTATCTTGGAATCATTCCGATATTCTTGTGATGAGAAGATTGTTCTTGGTACCTCCTGATATTTAGGGGTTGTGGCAGTGTCCTAGGGAGTTGAGCTCTGAGGTGTTGTCGTCACAATTTAATAGTTGCAGTTCTAGAATACCTGAGTTTTGCCGACATAGAAAGTCTCTTTTATGCAGCTAGTGGTAAGGTAACCTCGACGCCACACAGTACTGGGGCGGGAGTTCGGGAGTATTGCCATAGCTTGTATAACGGATGCTTTTCGAAGGTTGAGGTACACGATTTCCGAAGGTTTCTTCGTTATGTGTTGACGGATGGATACACCTTGGATGTAGGTATTGTAGTTTGGGTGATACATTTATTGCTTCCCCTGTATCCCCAACACCAGATTGCATAACCAGAAAGTTTAGGGAGTTTTATAGGTGGGAATTCAAGTAGCTCTAGTTTTTTTCAACAGATGCATGATATGAGATTGGGGTTCGACGTCTAGTGGTTCGCCTATCTATGGTCGTTTTGACAGTGGTCTCATTGTGTCTTAAAGAGTCCTTGGCTATGCTGACTCGGGGACGCTTCATATGTCATGTGCACTGTGTTGTACATGATGATGCTGTACGATCGAGCGCGTATGTGCCCCACCACAAAAACTTCGGATGAAATCTCTATCATATGTTTGTTCCCGGATTATTCTGCAAGCCAAATCCTTTGTTTTGTTTTATTTGTGGTATTCGAGTTGCTTTGATATCCAGTGTTGATCCATACCTTCCCTAAATGGCGTTCTTGTATTTCTATGGGAGTGCTAATCTTTCTTGATAATTGAGGTTGTCATGTTAATTCTTTTCCAACTGGTGTGCTTCTCTTCAAGTGGATCCGATCATTTCAACATTCGCAAGATCAATTCTAAGTTTTTCTCAACGGTATCCATTCGGTATGCCCCAAGATGCATTTGTTTTCCCACCCTCCCACCCCTTTTCTTCAAGGACGTGTCGGCGTTTTGGGAACGGGGGTCCCAACTTGTCTGCCTGCGGCCTGCGGCATGGCTCAAGTGGGGCCCCAATGCAGCCCAGCTTCATGAGCTCAAGCTCAAGACCCTCGCGAGGGGCCAAGCCTCTCAGGGCGTACGACAGGAAGCTTCCTCAGGAGCAGCCTCCTCAGGCAGGCTCGCGAGGAGGCGGAGAGATCAAGGCAGGGCACCTCCCGAGGGGCCCGTGATGCAAGCCATGACGATCGAGGCCAGGCGGGCGCCAGGCGGGCGCTGGCCTGTGCAGTGTCCTTGTTTCCTTTTCGGTGCAAAGGGGGCAAGCAGAGGCCGAGGCATCAGGCAAAGGTTACTGTTTCGGTGCAACAAGACCAAGACCAGCATAATGGCAGGATGGAGGTCATCGTGGAGCCCAGAGCGGCGTCATCGTCAGAGCCTTTGGCAGCCGAAGACCAACTTTAGTCAGGATAAGTGTACCAGATGTTCCCCTTCAAAATGGCCAATTGTTGGCGCCCTTCCCGCTCATTATTTGGGAAGAGGCCCAGGGCCTCCCCCTATAAATAGGACTAGCCACCACAGGGTAGAGGCATCGAGAAACAGATCGCTCAGAGAGAGAGAAGCGACTGAACTCACCAAAGTAGTTCATCGCACCAGCTTAAAAACAGCCCCTCGCGAGGCTGTTCTCCGTTTGTACTGTTCACCATCAGCCCCTGAGGCAATCCATCACACCACACACTAGAGTAGGGTATTACACCACAATGGTGGCTTGAACCAGTATAAATCTCGCACCCCTTGTGTGTTCATCTTTTTTGCCTAGATCCTTGCGAGACTTCGAGACGTGAGCTGGTAGGGGAGAGATCTTCGTGCGCATCCCAGTGTTCGAACCTCAAGGGTCTGCCAGGACACAAAATCCGACATTTGGCACGCCAGGTAGGGGTGCGCCAGAATCTTTCTTCCGCTGGTCGTGTCTGATCTTCCGCCGTGTCCATGGCTGACGCCCGCCGAGCTCGCGCCGAGCGTCGGGCTGCTCTCGCCACCTGCGTCGCCCAGACGGTGCCCGTAGGCAGACGCCCTCATCACTCGCCATCGCCTGCCGCCAACGCCGCCACCATCCCGCGTGGAACGAGCAGCAGGCCTCGTTCATGCATCCTTTGGTGCGGCGCGATGGCCGCACCACCACCCCGTCGCTGACTCCAGCCGGTTCGTCGTTCCATGCCCGTCGCGCCCCCACGGACGCGCACACCGCGCTGCTCCTGGCACGTGAGCTCCTTCACTACCGTCCCGTCGACAACCTCTACGAGGAGTGGCTCGCCCGCATCATCGAGCTCGTCAATGCCGCAGGAGGCTCTCGCATGCCGTCCCTCTCACTGCCTCGCCCTCCATCCTCCGCAGGAGGCGAGGAGCAGGAGGTGCCTCCACCACCTCCTCCCCAAGAAGGCGCCCTGGTTCCAAGGCACGCGGCCCCAGGATGAGACCCGCCGCGTCCTGCGTGACAAGAAAGGAGCTGCCAAGAGCTCCCTCGCCCCCAAGAAGGTGCTCGCGTGCTCCCAGCACCGGTGCGCCATGACCGCATCCCTACACCGCCACGTCAAGAGCCCGTGCTGCTCCAGGCAGCGGTGCGCGGGAATCTCCAGGAGCAAGCCCCACATCAGCAGAGAGCTTCGGTGGCCACTGCAGGCTGCCGCGCTTTCATCTCCGAGCTGCGTAGCGTCGCGTGGCCCAGCAAGTTCAAGCCGGACCTGCCTCCTCGCTACGATGGCACTGCAGACCCCGCGGAGTTCCTCCAGCTCTACGAGCTGGTCATCGAAGCCGCCAACGGGGATGAGAAGGTTATGGCGAATTGGTTCCCCATGGCGCACAAGGACGGTGCCCGCACCTGGCTTCTGAACCTGGCACCAGGCACGATCTCCTCCTGGGATGAGATGCGCACCCGCTTCATCGCCAACTTCCAAGGTATTCGCGACCGGCCCCCGGCCATGAGTGACCTGCGACGCATCAAGCAACAGCCGGGAGAGACCCTGCAGAAGTACATCCTGCACTTCAACAACGCCCTCCTCAAGATCCCAAGGGTGGCTGAGGAGGCCATCATCTCATCCTTCTCTGATGGCGTGCGCGACATCAAGATGAAAGAGGAGCTAGCAATCCATGAGGGCATGTGCACATCACTGGAGCTGTTCAACTTGGCGACCAAGTGCGCCAGGGCTGAGGAAGGGCGCCTCTCCCTCCTCGAGCACCCGCTGCCCGACCCTGAAGAAAAGAAACCCAAGGTCAAGGACGTGAAGCGCAAGGGGGCTGCTGTGCTCGCAGCAGAGCCAGACACCAAGCGAGGCAGGGATCAGCCTGAGTCATCCAACGGCAGCCGGTACTGCGTGTACCACGACCTCCACACCCACAACACCAATGAATGTCAAGAGGTCAGGGCCGTGCGAGATGGGCGTATCGGCTGGCGCCCCGACCGCAATGACCGGGGCTATGGCCGAGGAGGAGGAAGATGTGGAGGGCGATGGGAAGATCGTGGCCCTCGCCAAGGGTGGCGTGACTGGCCTCGCGAGGACCGCTGGCAGGACCAACCTCGCGAGGGAGGTTCGAGGGATCAGCCTCGTGAGGACCGCCCTCAAGGCAACGCATGCCTCCCTCTGCCACCACCGCCAAGGAGGAATGAAGACCATCACCAGGACGAGGGGGCTGGGGTCTTCCAGGAGCTGTGCGTAATCGCTTGCATCCTGGGCGGCGCTCAGGCCCCAGCCTCTCAGCGCAACTTCAAGCAGTTCGCTCGCGAGGTAAATGCAGTCCTCCCCAAGCTTGAGGCCACGCGCCCTCTCAGGTGGTCTGCGTGCGCTATCACGTTCAGCTCAGTGGATCAGCTCAAGTTCGCAGCAACAGCCGGAGTCCTCCTGATGCATTGTTCCCCAGTCATCAGCAATGTGCAAGTCACCAGGACCCTCATTGATGGCGGAGCCGGACTCAATGTCCTGTCCATCGAGATGTTCAACAATCTCCAAGTGCCATAAGATTAGCTTCTGTCGACCAAGCCTTTCTAGGGAGTCACTGATGGTTCCACTGTTCCAATAGGGCAAGTTCGCCTTCCTGTCACCTTTGGGCAGCGCAACAATTGCCGCACCAAACTCATTGACTTCGACGTCGCCCACATCCGCCTGCCATACAATGCCATCCTCGGGTACCCGGCTTTGGCCAAGTACATGGCAGTGACTCACCATGGCTACAATGTCCTCAAGATGACGGGAAGCGGTGGAATCATCACAGTACCTTGCGAGGAGAGGGATGCAGTGTGTTCTCTTGAGCGTGCCTTCCAGGCTGCGGCAATCAAAGACCCAGATCACAGGAGCGGGAGGCTCCCCGAGGCGGTCCCTAAGAAGAAGAAGGCTTCACCTGGCCCAAGCACTAGTGATGCAGGTGCCTACGGAGGCGTTGTGTCAGGACCTGCGCCCGTTCAAGGGGCGCCACCCTCTGTCGCATAGGAAGGCGCGCCCAGCGCCCTCCTCGGGCAGGGCTTGGGGGATCTCTCCTGGAGGGCCACCGACCTCGCCAAGGTCATGAGGGAGGCGCTCGGGCACCACTTGGAGGCATGCTTCAAGGCACGTTTCCCTCAAGAAGGCATGAGGCAAGGAGGGCAAAAACCCCAGGAGTTCATCGCGAGGAATATTCAGGAGCTACAGGAGTCAAGAGTCATGCGCGGCAGTCGCCGCCTACCCGCCGTAGCCCCACATCCGGTGAAGATGGTGGGCTGTGTGTCTGCATCGACGTACCAGGTCTCAACCGAGCCGCATCTCAGGAGCGCCTCTGGCCTTCACCCTGGGGTGTTGTGAGGGTCCACCTCACAGCTGCGTTCGCGTGCCCTTCGGCCAATCGAACGCGGCTGCTGCCCACCAGCACCTGATGAGGAGCATCCTGGAAGCTCAGGTGGCCAGGCATCGCGCGTTCCTAGAGGAGATGGAGATGGACCTTGAGTAGCCGCCCGGACCCCCAGAGCCTACCGAGGATCAGGGCTCCGAAGGCTCGTGAGGGGTGGCTTCTTCACCACGCGTCGTCAGCTACTCTGACACTCTCTCTGCAATGGTATCAGGTGACATCTTTCGAAGTTCTATCTTCAGCTGGGAGCGCCCGCAGGGCCGCATCATTCCCAGGCCGCGTGGGTCCGTCCCCGCGGCATGTATCCGTTTTCCTTATGCTCTTTATCTACCTTGTTGGGGGCGCCCCTCGGGCTGCATTATCCACAAGCTGCTCGGGCTTGACCCAGTGGCGTTTGCTACCTATGCATCTATCTAAATGGATTTTCTCCTCCGAGCTTAACCTGGTCCCCATGGTTATCATCTTCTGCTTATTGCGGACCTCTCCGCACGCATGCAAAGCGCTTGCACGTTAAAAGGGGGGCACCTGAGCATCGCGACTCATGGGCTCTTACTGTCTCTCCAGCCCTCACCCCCTGGCCTTGACCCACGGCATCGCGACCTGTCATACCAGTGGCGGCTGAGCTCGCTCGAGGGCCGGGACCTGAGGACATAGAGCATTTGCATTCTAACCACCCTGCAGGAATACACCATTGATAAAGGCCCAGAGCCAGGCGCAACCCGCCTCGAGGTAGGGCCTCGTGAGTCCTGCACTGGCTCACGGGTGCCCAGATACACCACTCCCATCCCTACCGTGCCAGCCACGTGTTAGGGCGGGGCTGTACACGCCCCGGGGGCTACTCCCGGAGGGGAGCCCCCTCCCACGTACCAGTGGAAGCACCATGCTCCGTGCTGGCTGATGACACTGTCGAGGAGCGGCTATGCCCGTACACATACGGAAGTGCTATGCTCCGCGCTGGTGATAAACAACTGAGGGCGGCCCATGGCCGTACCAACCTCAAGGATCGCAAAACTCAGTGTCTGGCGCCATCGCAACGCCTCCCCTCGGGAGCTCCGCGCGAGGGGGCTGGACATGGGGGCTGCACACAGCCCACGCCCGAACGCACGCCACCCAGCCATGTCCCTCGGACCTGGTCGTCGCGCGCCCCTCCCCAAGCGGAGCCAAGGTACGAAAGCTTGTTTGCACGTCAAGGGGGACTCCTGAGCATCGCGACTCAGGAGCCTAACTGGTCACGTAGCCCCTCACTCCTTAGTCCCGTCCTGGTTTCCGGTCGGGGCTAACGGCGGCTGACGTATGCGCGGGGCCGGGCCCTGCCGATGTAGAACGACAAATCCGCCCTTACGCATCCCTTCCCTACTTGTTGTTCGCGTGTCAAGGTGGACTCCTGAGCATCGCGACTCAGGAGCCTAATTTGCCACGTAGCCCCGCACACCTTGGTCCCGTCCTGGTTTCCGGTCGGGGCTAACAGCGGCTGAGGTATGCGCGGGGCCGGGACCTGCCGACGTAGAACGCAGGCAAATAGGAGGGAAAATGCAAATTCTAAGGAATTCAAAAGCAAATATTACAAGCCATAGAGTGTTTCACAACACCAAACACAAGTTTAACCACCTCCATGTGGCATGGTGCATGTTACAGGAATTAAAAACAGGACAGAAGCCGCAAAGGGATCACTTTCCAGTGGCGCCGCCGCCTGTGGTGGAGTCACGCTGGGCGGCTCCGCCACCTGAAGCCACGGAACTAGCCACGTCGCGTCTAGGCAAGATGCTGAAGGCAGGAACCTCCCCAGCAAAGCCTCGGCTCGGCCCTTCACAGCCTCAGCAGCACCGGCGGCAAGGTCGCCGCTCACAGGGTCCAGCAGGCTGTCGAGGTCGGCGTTGGGGTCGTGAAGGTAGACGTGGCTGAGGACGTGCGTCAGCGCCGCAGACGACAGGGCCCGCGCCTCAGCCTCGGTCGTAGGGCCAAGGCCATCTACGGCATCTTCAAGCGCACGGACTAGGAAGGGAAGCAGCTCGGCAGGGCCATCCTCTTCACCAGCCAACGGGTCCTCTAAGCCGCCCTCATAGAGCGTCTTCAGCACGGTGCGAGCCTTCTCCTCCAGGTTGGTGAAGGCCACTCGATCCTCGGCTAGGACCTTCGCCTTGTGGTTTAGCTCGGTCCTATCCACCTTCAGCGCCTTCTCCTGCGTCTCCAACCGGCCATGGCGGTCAACAAGCTCGGCGTCCCGGTCTTTGACGGCAGCCTCCTGAGCCTTCATCTCCTCCTCCTTCTCCTGGCGGACGCGGACCTCCTTCGCTAGCTCCTCGCGCAGGTCTTGCAGCTTGACCTCCAGCACCTTGCAGCGGCCCCGGGATCCGCAGCGTCTCCCTGGGCAGCATCGCAAGTGGCCTTGGCCTGGCGGGCGGCTTGTTTCTCCTCGTCGGAGGCAGATGCAGCCTGCCTCAGCGCCGCTCGGACAGAGGCGGCAGAGCGGGCCCAGCCAGAAGCTAACTCCAGGCGCCCGACCACCAGGCGGGGGTCCACGCTCTGGAGATCCTCCCGCAGCCAGCTCAGTTCATTGGCGGCCTAGTCCAAGACAACGGAGGGATCAGAAGAGACGGGAGCCGGAGGAACAGGCGGAGAGGATGGCAGTGTGACCATGGCTTGGGAAGAAGGAGCCTCCCGGGCCTTGGGCATCTCAGCAGCAGCATCAAGCCAAGGCACCTCCAGGGTCAGCGGGGCCACGGGGGCTGACTCCTCGCCAGAGTGTCCCTGCTGGGGAGGCACGAGCCTTGATGCCTCCTTTCCCCGCAAACGAAGGCGCTGCCCCGGCAGACGAACTCGCCTCAAGTAGGGCCGTAGAAGCCCCCTTCAACCTCTTCGCCTCAGGTGCTGGCCTGGTCAAAAGAGTGCAGACGTCAAGTCTCGGTGGCAGAAACAGAGCAGAGCGCGGCTCGAGTACTTACAGGTCATCGCTCGTGGGTTCAAGCAGCCTCCGGCCAAACTTGAAGCCCAAGAGCCTGCAGCTGGGGTCAGCCTTGGGAGGCACAAAATCAGAGCACTGTTGTCTACTACACAACCTTCTTCTTGTAGATGTTGTTGGGCCTGCAGGTGCATAGGTTTGTAGGACAGTAGCAAATTTCCCTCAAGTGGATGACCTAAGGTTTATCAATCCGTGGGAGGCGTAGGATGATGATGGTCTCTCTCAAACAACCCTGCAACCAAATAACAAAGAGTCTCTTGTGTCCCCAACACACCCAATACAATTTTAAATTGTATAGGTGCACTAGTTCGGCAAAGAGATGGTGATACAAGTGCAAAATAGATAGTAGATATAGGTTTTTGTAATCTGAAATAATAAAATCAGCAAGGTAATAAAGATAAAAGTGAGCGTAAACGGTATTGCAATGATAGGAAATAAGGCCTAGGGTTCATACTTTCACTAGTGCAAGTTCTCTCAACAATAATAACATAGATAGATCATATAACAAGCCCTCAACATGCAACAAAGAGTCACTCCGAAGCCACTAATAGCGGAGAACAAACATAGAGATTATGGTAGGGTACGAAACCACCTCAAAGTTATTCTTTCGGATCAATCTATAAAAGAGTTCGTACTAGAATAACACCTTAAGACACAAATCAACCAAAACCCTAATGTCACCTAGATACTCCATTGTCACCTCATGTATCCGTGGGCATGATTATACGATATGCATCACACAATCTCAGATTCATCCAACCAACATAAAAGTACTTCAAAGAGTGCCCCAAAGTTTCTATCGGAGAGTCAAGAACGTGTGCCAACCCCTATGCATAGGTTCCCAATGTCACGAAACCCGCAAGTTGATCACCTAAACATAGATCAAGTGGCACATGATATCCCATTGTCACCACAGATAATCACGGCAAGACCTACATCAAGTGTTCTCATAAAAGACTCGATCCGATAAGATAACTTCAAAGGGGAAACTCAATTCATCACAAGAGAGCAGAGGGGGGGAAACATCATAAGATCCAACTACAATAGCAAAGCTCGGGATACAACAAGATCGTGCCATAGAGGGAACACGAGAGAGAACTCGAGAGAGAGAGATCAAACACATAGCTATGGTACATACCCTCAGCCCCGAGGGTGAACTACTCCCTCCTCGTCATGGATAGCGTCGGGTTGATGAAGATGGCCACCAGTGATGGGTTCCCCCTCCGGCAGGGTGCCGGAACGGACTCCTGAGAGGTTTTGGGTGGCTATAGAGGCTTGCGGCAGAGGAACTCCCGATCTATCTTCTATTCTGGAAGTTTTAGGGTACAAGAGTATATATGGGTGCAGGGGGTACGTCGGTGGAGCTACGGGGGCCCCACGAGGTAGGGGGCGCGCCCGGGGGGGCGGGCGCGCCCCCACCCTCGTGAGCACCTCCCGTATCTACTGACATGGGGTCCAAGTCCATCAGGTGGGTTTCCTTCCAAAAATAACTTCTCTAGTTGATTTCGTTCCGTTTTGACTCCGTCTGATATTCCTTTTCCTCGAAACACTGAAATAGGCATAAAACAGCAAATCTGGGCTGGGCCTCCAGTTAATAGGTTAGTCCCAAAAATAATATAAAAATGGATAATAAAGCCCAATATTGCCTAAAACTGTAGATAAAGTAGTATGGAGCAATCAAAAATTATATATACGTTGGAGACGTATCAAGCATCCCCAAGCTTAATTCCTACTCGTCCTCGAGTAGGCAAATGATGAAAAAGAATTTTTGATGCAGAGTGATACTTTGGCATAATTTCAATGTAAATCTTCTTAATTGTGATATGAATATTCAGATCCGAAAGATTCAAGACAAAAGTTCATATTGACATAAAAATAATAATACTTCAAGCATACTAATCAAAGCAATCATGTCTTCTGAAAATAACATGGCCAAAGAAAGTTATCCCTACAAAATCATATAGTCTGGCTATGCTCCATCTTCCCCACACAAAATATTTAAATCATGCACAACCCCGATGACAAGCCAAGGAATTGTTTCATACTTTAACATTTTCAAAACTTTTTCAATCTCCACGCAATACATGAGCGCGAGCCATGGATATAGCACTATATGTGGAATAGAATGGTGGTTGTGGAGAAGACAAAAAAGAGGGAAGATAGTCTCACATCAACTAGGCGTATCAACGGGCTATGGAGCTGCCCATCAATAGATACCAATGTGAGTGAGTAGGGATTTCAATGCAACGGATGCACTAGAGCTATAAGTATACGAAAGCTCTACAAAAGAAACTAAGTGGGTGTTCATCCAACTCGCTTGCTCACGAAGACCTAGGGCATTTTGAGGATGCCCATCATTGGAATATACAAGACAAGTTCTATAATGAAAAATTCCCACTAGTATATGAAAGTGAAAAAATGAGAGACTCTCTATCATGAAGATCATGGTGCTACTTTGAAGCACAAGTGTGGTAAAAGGATAGTAGCATTGTCCCTTCTCTCTTTTTCTCTCATTTTTTTATTTTTTTGTTTGGGCCTTTTCTCTTTTTTTATGGCCTCCTTGTTTTTTATTTGGGCTTCTATGGCCTCTTTTATTTTTTTCATCCGGAGTCAAATCCCGACTTGTGGGGGAATCATGGTCTCCATCATCCTTTCCTCACTTGGGGCAATGCTCTAATAATGATGATCGTCACACTTGTATTTTTCTTACAACTCAACAATTACAACTCGATACTTAGAACAAAGTATGACTCTATATGAATGCCTCCGGCGGTGTACCGGGATATGCAATGAATCATGAGTGACATGTATGAAAGAATTATGAACGGTGGCTTTGCCACAAATACGATGTCAACTACATGATCATGCTATCAATATGACAATGATGGAGCGTGTCATAATAAACGGAGCGGTGGAAAGTTGCATGGCAATATATCTCGGAATGCCTATGGAAATGCCATGATAGTTAGGTATGGTGGCTGTTTTGAGGAAGATATATGGTGGGTGTATGATACCGGCGAAAAGGGCGCAGTATTAGAGAGGCTAGCAATGGTGGAAGGATGGGAAAAAGTGCGTATAATCCATGGACTCAACATTAGTCATAAAGAAGTCATATACTTGTTGCAAAAATCTAGAAGTTATCAAAGCAAAGTATTATGCGCATGCTCCTAGGGGGATAGATTGGTAGGAAAAGACCATCGCTCGTCCCCGGCCGCCACTCATAAGGAAGACAATCAATATATAAATCATGCTCTGAGTTCATCACATAACGGTTCACCATACGTGCATTCTACGGGAATCACAAACTTCAACACAAGTATTCTCTAAATTCACAACTACTCAACTAGCATGACTCTAATATCACCATCTTCATATCTCAAAACAATCATCAAGCATCAAACTTCTCTTAGTATTCAGCACACTCATAAGAATTCTTACAAATCTTTTATGCTTAGCATATTAGGATTTTAAGAAAATTACCATGCTATTTAAGACTCTCAAAATAATATAAGTGAAGCATGAGATTTCATATATTTCTTCAAAATAAAACCACCATTGTTCTCTAAAAGATATAACTGAAGCACTAGAGCAAATGACAAACTACTCTGAAAGATATAAGTGAAAATCAATGAGTAGTCGAATAATTATGTAACTATGTGAAGACTCTCCCATTTAATAATTTCAGATCTTTATACTTTATTCAAACAGCAAGCAAAGCTAAAGAAAACTACATTGCAAGGATAGCACAACTCTTGTGAAGAAGCAAAAACTTAGGCTCAACTGATACTAACCGATAGTTGTTGAAGAAGAAAGGTGGGATGCCTACCGGGGCATCCCCAAGCTTTAGATGCTTGAGACTTCTTGAAATATTATCTTGGGGTGCCTTGGGCATCCCCAAGCTTGAACTTTTGTGTCTCCTTAATTCCTCTCATATCATGGTTTCTCTTTTTATCAAAAGCTCCATCCACAACAAACTCAACAAGGACTCGTGAGATAGGTTAGTATAAACCAATGCAAAACCTTATCATTTTCTACTGTAACAATCACTAAAATTATTATTCAACATTGAATACTAAATGCCTCTGCATATTTAATACTCCTATCCTGAAATAGAATCATTAAACAAGCAAACATATGGAAACAATGCAACCATAAAGCAATATGCCAAACATTACAGTCTGTAAAGAATGCAAGAGTATCAATACTTCCCTGACTCCAAAGATTAGGAACTAAAATTACCACTGTAATAAATTTATCAGAGCTCAATATGAAAAAAGATTCAACATTATACCACTCTCTAACTTTTCTAGGGAATTTTTGAAACAGCGGTAAACTTTCTGTTTTCAAACAGCAACATGTATACTAGCAAAATAAGCATGGCAAAGGCTATCCTTGACTTCTTTATTGAAACTAAAGATGCAAAACATTATTCTAACTAACAGCAAGCAAAAACTAACAAAAGGAAATGACGCTCCAAGCAAAACACATATCATGTGGTGAATAAAAATATAACTCCAAGTAAAGTTACCGATGAACGAAGACGAAAGAGGGGATGCCTTCCGGGGCATCCCCAAGCTTAGGCTTTTGGCTATTCTTGAATATTACCTTGGGGTGCCTTGGGCATCCCCAAGCTTAGGCTCTTTCCACTCCTTATTCCATAGTCCATCGAATCTTTACCCAAAACTAGAAAACTTCACAAGACAAAACTTAACAGAAAACTCGTGAGCTTCGTTAGCGAAAGAAAACAAAACACCACTTCAAGGTACTATAATGAGATCATTATAAATTCATATTGGTGTAATAGCTACTGTACTCCAACTTATCTATGGTTCACACTCTTCGATACTACTCATAGATTCATCAAAATAAGCAAACAACACATAGAAAACAGAATCTGTCAAAAAACAGAACAGACTGTAGTAATCTGTATCAAACTTATACTTCTGGAACTCCAAAAATACTACCAAATTAGGACGTCCTGAGAAATTTGTGTACCAAATTAGGACGGCCTGAAAAATACTACCAAAACAGAACCATATCAAAAGCACGTTTCTGTGAATTAACAAAACTAATTTACTGCGTGCAAAAGTTTCTGATTTTTAGCAAGATCAACACAACTATCACCGTAAGCTATCCTAAAGGTCTTACTTGGCACTTTATTGAAACAAAAGCTATAAAACATGATTACTACAGTAGCATAATCATGTGGACACACAAAAACAGTAAGGATAAATATTGGGTTATCTCCCAACAAGCGCTTTTCTTTAATGCCTTTCTAGCTAGGCATGATGATGATAATGATGCTCACATAAAAAATAAGAATTGAAACATAACGGGAGCATCATGAAGCATATGACTAGCACATTTAAGTCTAACCCTATTCCTATGCATAGGGATTTTGTGAGCAAACAACTTATGGGAACAATAATCAACAAGCATAGGAAGCTAAAACAAGCATAGCTTCAAGATTTTAAGCACATAGAGAGGAAACTTGATATTATTGCAATTCCTACAAGCATATGTTCCTCTCTCATAATAATTTTTAGTAGCATAATGAATGAATTCAACAATATAACCAGCACCTAAAGCATTCTTTTCATGACCTACAAGCATAGAAAATTTACTACTCTCCACATAAGCAAAATTATTCTCATCAACAGTAGTGGGAGCAAACTCAACAAAATAACTATCATATGATTGAAAGTTAAGACCAAGATGACAAGTTTCATGGTTATCATTATTCTTTAGAGCATACGTGTCATCACAATAATCATCATAGATAGGAGGCATGCTTTCAACATAGTAAATTTGCTCATCAAAACTTGGGGGACAAAAAATATCATCTTCATCAAACATAGCTTCCCCAAGCTTGTGGCTTTGCATATCATTAGCATCATGGGTATTCAAGGAATTCATACTAACAACATTGCAATCATGCTCATCGTTCACATATTTTATGCCAAGCATTCTATGTAATTCTTCTTCTAGCACTTGAGCACAATTTTCCTTTCCATCATTTTCACAAAAAATATTAAAAAGACGAAGCGTATGAGACAAACTCAATTCCATTTTTTTGTAATTTTGTTTTATAGACTAACTAGTGCTAAAACAAGAAACAAAAAGATTTGATTGCAAGATCTAAAGATATACCTTCAAGCGCTAACCTCCCCGGCAACAGCGCCAGAAAAGAGCTTGATGTCTACTACACAACCTTCTTCTTGTAGACGTTGTTGGGCCTGCAAGTGCACAGGTTTGTAGGACAGTAGCAAATTTCCCTCAAGTGGATGACCTAAGGTTTATCAATCCGTAGGAGGCATAGGATGAAGATGGTCTCTCTCAAACAACCCTGCAACCAAATAACAAAGATTCTCTTGTGTCCCCAACACACCCAATACAATGGTAAATTGTATAGGTGCACTAGTTCGGCGAAGAGATGGTGATACAAGTGCAAAATAGATAGTAGATATAGGTTTTTGTAATCTGAAATAATAAAACCAGCAAGATAACTAAAGATAAAAGTGAGCGTAAACGGTATTGCAATGATAGGAAACAAGGCCTAGGGTTCATACTTTCACTAGTGCAAGTTCTCTCAACAATAATAACATAGATAGATCATATAACAAGCCCACAAGTTGCAACAAAGAGTCACTCCGAAGCCACTAATAGTGGAGAACAAACGTAGACATTATGGCAGGGTACGAAACCACCTCAAAGTTATTCTTTTGGATCAATCTATAAAAGAGTTCATACTAGAATAACACCTTAAGACACAAATCAACCAAAACCCTAATGTCACCTAGATACTCCATTGTCACCTCAAGTATCCGTGGGCATGATTATACGATATGCATCACACAATCTCAGATCATCCAACCAACATAAAAGTTGTCGGAGTAATGGGCCACGCGTAGGCTAACCCGAGCCCCAGAACCTTTCAAAACATCGGGGCAGACTACGCCCCTCAAGACCCCACGATGAAGAGCCGCCTCCTGGGAGTCGGCAGCAACTGTCCCTCACGGCCGAGTCCCAGGGACGGCTTCGAGTTAAAGCCGACTCTTGGCTGACGACTTCGAGATGAGCCGACTCTTGGCTGGCGACTTCAAGATGAGACGACTATGGGAGTCGGCCCGCGACTCCAACCATCTCCTGCCTTCGCCACGATGGACGGGGCGGGGTACGGTCACTGCGTGGCCGTCTCTACCCTGCCTACGATGGGCTGGCATGGCTACAGTGTGCCGTATTGCTGGAGATGTCCATCGTGGCGCAGCACTGTTGGCATGCCTGCCCTGACCTCAGCCTCAGTAGGCGGCGCACTGTGCCCACGATGGCCTACCTATACGGCCCGGAGACGGCGGGACCCTCCCATCGGCGGGAGAACAGAAGACGGCGAGAGCGCCCCGAAGACGGACCCGTGGGAGTCGCCCCCTTGGAGTCGGCCGGCCCCTCCTACGGGCCCCGCACGCCATTAACCAGACAAGACGGGGAATGGCGACAGTGATCTCCCGCCAGACGGCGGCACTATTGCCATGACCCCATGACCAAGCCAGCGTCATCAGAAGCACTGCTACATTACCAGGCCTGTCGGCGGGGCCCGCCAGTCGGCGGGCCCCAGCAGTCGGCGGAGAAGACAGTGGCCTGAGAGTCAGACGGCTGGGACCCACGCCCAGCCGGATTACCATTGTATCCCTGGGGGCAGGCCTATATAAGCCCCCGGGGCACCCATGCAAGGGGGATAGCTTCTCTAGTATTACACCCGATCATAGAGGAAGGACGGAGCTAGCCTTGCCCTCTCCTCCTCCAGAAAACAGCTCTAGGAGCAACCTTGTATTCACTCTGCCATAGTGATCATGCGGAGACCCCGCAGAGCAGCAGTAGGGGTGTTATCTCCTCGGAGAGCCCTGAAGCTGGGTAAGATCCACCGGCGTGCATGTCTTCGCCTCATCCCGCTTCCGGGCACCGGCGACGTTCTACTCGCTCCCACCATGATAAGCCATCCTTTGGCATATGTCGTACCCAACCCCTGACATTTGGCGCCCACCGTGGGGCGAGGTGCACCGTCGTCCGGAGACCTGCTCTGGACGGGAACCCTATTCCTCCCTGGCGAGCACAGCCAGACCGGCACGCCAGACGGAGTCTGCACCGACGTGCTGCACGGTGCTGAGATCGCCTGCGCAGCCAGCTGCCTCACCGAACTTATCGGGGAGGTTCGCCTCTCCGACGAGCCTGCATCCGACGCAGACATAGGCGGCCCCGAGAGCCTCCTCGCGGGCCTCCTCGACCAACTCCACGTTGCCGACGAGCCTGTCATAGACCTGGAGTCCATAGGCTCCACCGACCCGATGCTGGTCGACTCTGACACCGCGTCGCTTGACGCGTTCCCCACCAACGTGGTGGTCTATGACGAGCCGCTCCCTTGCGCAGAGGGCGGTGGAAGCACCGTCATGGAGGTTCTCGTCCTCGACCATGGCGAGCGTTCCGGCGAAGGCGCTAACGACAAGCTCGACGTAGCTCTGCGAGACCTGTCCGCACCGATTCCGGGAGACGCTGACGCCGAGACGCTGGAGGCGCGCCGCCTTCATCTCGTCGAGGGAGCGAAGAAGCTCGCAAGCATGAGACACTTGTTAGAAGCCTACCAGCGTGAGATGGATCGCGCCATGGGCGGCTCGCCAGCTCCGACTGGGCCTAGCCGCCTAGGCGCGGTCAGGCAACGCGGCGTGGCAATTGCCAAACTGTTTGGGGCCGATCGCCCTGTGTACGCCACGCCTGCGGAGAACATCCGCGCCGCCCAGGCGGCGCCGGACGAGCTGGACAACTTCGAGGGTGAAGAGCGCCGCCTGATGACGGACCGAGTTCAACAGCTCCTCGATGCGGCCGCCGTGCAGAATGAGGCCGGCTGCCGCACAGAAGCGCCGCAATGACAAAACGACGACCTGCCACCCCGCCGAGATCAAGGCGCGACGTCTCGGACGCCGACTGGCGGAGTCCGCGGAAAGAAAGACAAGGAGCCGGCTGTCAGCCACAGTCGGACTCGCATCACCATCAAGCGCGACCAAGACGGCCGCCCCAAAGCAGTGGAACGGCGGGACGACTATCTGCCTCCCCCTCCTCGTAGAGAAAGGCAAGTCTCCCCGCCACCCGTAGAGCATCCGACTCTCGGCGACCGCCTTGGCCGCCGAGAGGGAGTTAGAGAGAATGATGCCCGCCACCGGATCGACCGACTCCACCGATCCCTGGCGCTGGAAGAAGAAGACGAGTTGGGTCCTCCCTGTTTCGAACCCCGCATCTGAGACGAGCTCTTTCCCAAAGGGTTCACGCTCCCCCGAGACACGCCCAAGTATGCCGGCACCGTGAAGCCGGAGGACTGGCTGATTGATTACTCCACCGCCGTCAATATAGCGAACAACAACACGTTGTATGTTCCACTCATGCTCCAGGGCACGGTCCGGACATGGTTGAATAGCCTGAAGCCCCGCAGCATCAACAGCTGGGTCGACTTCACCGAGGCCTTCGTCCGCAACTTCACGAGCACGTACAAGCGACCTCCCAAGCCTCGCCAACTCTCCTTGTGCATGCAAGGCCCTGACGAGTCCACTTGCAACTACCTCACGCGCTGGGCCGAGCTTCGGAACTCTTGCGAGGGCGTGCACGAGGTGCAGGCTATCGAGTACTTTACTGCCGGGTGCAGAGAAGGCACCCTCCTCAAGCACAAGCTCCTCAGCGACGAGCCGGAGACCCTCGATGAGTTGCTGGTCACAGCAGACAAGTATGCCACGGCCGACTCCTCCATGAAGGCGAAGATTCAAGTTAGTGCGACTAGCAAAGTAGCCCCTCAGGCTCCCAGAACTCCGGCTAGGGACACCAGTCGGCCGCAGCAGCAAAGCGACCACAAGCGCAAAGCCCCACAGCCGGCTTCCAACAGCCGGCAAGTGGCGACAGTCGAAGACCAACAGCCGGAGGGGCAGCCTCCGACCAAGCGACAGAAAGGCGGCAAGTCCAACTAGTTGCCGGCCTTCTCCTACGAGCAGACTCTAGATGGCCCCTGCAAGTTCCACAGCGGCGCGAAGCCGTCAAATCACACCACCCGGAAATGCCACTGGCTCACCAGAATCGCCAAGGGAGACGGCCTACTCCCTCCCCCGCCTGCTGGGCCGCCGCCTCCACCGCCGCCCCAGCAGCCGGCTGTCAGGCCAGTCAGCGCAATACAAGACGAGTACCCAGAAGAGAACGGAGCCTATGTGGTGTTCACCAGTGTGGCCGACAATCGACGTAGCTGGCGGCTGCAGCAGCAAGAGGTGAACGCAGTCGCGTCAAGCACTCCTGAGGTCATGCACTGGTCCAAGAAGCCTATCAGTTGGAGCAGAGCTGATCACCCAGAGGTGATGCCGAATCCGGGCTCGTACGCCCTAGTCTTAGGCGCCACACTCGCCACAGATAGGCGGGCCGCTCGTTTCTCGCGACTGCTGATAGACGGAGGCAGCAGTATCAACATCCTGTACAAGGATACCATGGAGAAGTTAGGAATCAAGCGAAGACAGCTTCAGAGCAGCCGGACTGTGTTCCACGGCATTGTTCTTGGCCTTTCCTGCTCGCCAATCGGCAAAATCCTGATAGACTTCCTCTTTGGGTACAAAGATCATTTCCGCCGAGAGCCAGTTTGGTTTGAAGTGGTGGACCTCGAAAGCCCGTACCATGTGTTGCTTGGCCGGCCTGCTTTGGCCAAGTTCATGCCGGTCCCCCACTACGCCTACCTCAAGATGAAGATGCCGAGTTCCAAGGGGATTCTAACCATAGCTGACGACTACAGAAAGTCGTCCGCTTGCGCGGCTGAAAGCAGTCGGCTGGCCGAGTCCTTGGTGATCGCAGCTGAGAAGCGGCTTCTTGATCGGGTTGTGGCGATGGCCGGCAAGCAGCCCGAGATGTCGCCCGACCCCAAGGAGTCGGAAGCGGAAGGATCGTTCAAGCCGGACAGAGAAACGAAGAAGATACCCTTGGACCCGGAGCACCCAGAGAGGTACGCTGTCATGGGTACAAACCTTGACAACAAATAGGAAGGCGAGCTCGTCGATTTCCTCCGTGAGAATCGAGACATCTTCGCATGGTCCCGTAAAGACATGCTGGGTGTACCGACGGAATTCGCCGAGCACAAGTTACATGTCCGGTCTAATGTGAAGCACGTCAGGCAGCCCTTGCGCCGCCTGTCAGAAGAGAAGAGAAGAGTTGTTGGAGAAGAGATAGCCCGGCTCCTGGCAGTCGGCTTCATTATGGAAGTGTTTTTCCCAGAGTGGCTAGCAAACCCAGTCCTGGTGCTGAAGAAGAGCAAGCAGTGGCGGATGTGTATCGACTACACAAGCCTCAACAAAGCTTGCCCCAAGGACCCATTCGCCCTGCCGAGGATTGATCAGGTGATAGACTCCACAGCCGGATGCGAGCTGCTGAGTTTCTTAGATGCATATTCTGGATATCACCAGATCAAGCTGAATCCGGCTGACAGACTGAAGACCGCCTTCATCATGCTGTTTGGTGCCTTCTGCTACCTGACCATGACGTTCGGCTTGAGGAATGCCGGCGCCACCTTTCAGCGTTGCATGCAGAAGTGCCTCCTCAAGCAACTCGGCATAAATGCCCACGTCTACGTGGATGATGTGGTGGTGAAGACGGAAAAGCGTGGAACACTGTTGGAAGACCTCAAGGAAAACTTTGAGAATCTGTGTCGATTCCAGATCAAGCTCAACCCCGAGAAGTGCATCTTCGGAGTACCAGCCGTCCAACTCCTTGGCTTCCTGGTCTCTGAACACGGCATAGAGTGCAACCCTATGAAGATCGAGGCCATCGAGAATATGGAAGTACCCCGCCGACTGCTAGATGTGCAAAAGTTCACCGGCTGTTTGGCGTCCATCAGCCGATTCATCAGTCGGCTGGGCGAGAAGGCTCTCCCCTTATATCAGCTCATGAAGAAGACATCCTTTTTCGAGTGGACTCCCAAGGCAGACGAAGCTTTTCTCCAACTGAAGAAAATGTTGACTACGCCCCCTGTGCTGGCAGCCCCGACTCCCAAAGAGCCCATGCTCCTGTACATTGCCGCCACCAGCCGGGTAGTCAGCACAGTCATTGTAGGCGAACGCAAGGAGGAAGGCAAGACACTACCTGTCCAGAGACTGGTATACTACCTGAGCGAAGTAGTGTCGACCTCCAAGCAGAACTACCCCCACTACCAGAAGATGTGCTACGGCGTGCACTTTGCCGCCAAGAAATTGAAGCCTTACTTCCAGGAGCATCCAATCACTGTGGTCTGCACAGCCCCTAATGCTGAGATCATCGGAAGCCGAGATGCTTCTGGCCGGGTGGCCAAATGGGCCATCGATTTGGCTCCCTACACCATCTACTACCAGCCCCGCACCGCCATCAAGTCGCAAGCACTGTCCTACTTCCTCGTCGACTGGGCCGAGACCCAGTACCTGCCACCAGCGCCCGACTCCACTCATTGGCGGATGCATTTCGACGGCTCCAAGATGCGCACCGGCTTGGGAGCCGGCGTCTTCCTCACTTCCCCCAAAGGCGACAAGCTCAAATATGCGCTGCAGATCCATTTTGCCTCCTCCGACAACGTCGCTGAGTACGAGGCACTCATTCACGGGCTCCGGCTTGCCAAAGAACTCGGCATTCGCCGGATCCTGTGTTATGGCGACTCTGACTTGGTGGTCCAGCAGTCATCTGGCGATTGGGATGCCAAGGATGCAAATTTGGTGAGCTACCGCTTCCTTGTGCAGCAACCCAGCGGATACTTCGAGGGGTGCGAGTTCCTCCACGTGCCAAGGAATGACAACGACCAAGCAGACTCCTTGGCACGAATTGGCTCCACCCGCCAAGCAATACCATCCGGCGTCGCCCTTCGGCGCCTCCTCAAGCCGTCTGTCAAGCCTTCACCAGAATCAGACTCCATCTTTGTGCCGGCTCCACCCGAAGAACTCGGATCCGACTCCAAGAGCGCTCTAGTCGAAGCCGGCCCGGGGACTTCAGAACCTGGCCCAGGGACTGCGGCGACCAATCCGATGACTCCAGAACTCGGCCCGGGGACTGCTCTAGTCGGCCCAGGGACTTCATCAATCCAGCAAGCGACTGCGGACTCCAACCCGCCGCCTCCCAGCCCAGCCGCCCTCGTCCAAGTCGCAGTATTGGTAGTCGAAGAAATAGCAGCACCCTCATGGGCACAACCCATCCTCAAGTTCCTGGTGAGCAAAGAACTGCCAATTGATGAAACCTTGGCTCGGCAAGTACAACGCCGAGCGGCAGCCTACACCATAGTTAACAGAGAGTTGGTCAGGTGGAGCATCACTGGTGTCTACCAGCGATGCGTCAAGCCAGAGCAAGGCCAAGCGATTCTCAAAGATATCCATCAGGGCGAGTGTGGCCACCATGCGGCTTCAAGAGCACTCGTCGCCAAAGCATTTTGACACGGTTTCTTCAGGCCGACTGCCCTAGAAGAGGCCAAAGAATTGGTTCAAAAGTGCAAAGGGTGCCAGAAGGTCCGCTCCAAGCCACATCAGCCGGCTTCGGCACTCAAGACTATCCCCATCGCCTGGCCCTTTGCGGTTTGGGGCCTGGATATGGTGGGACCATTCAAAACATCCCGAGGCGGCCTAACTCACTTACTCGTCGTGGTGGACAAGTTCACCAAGTGGATAGAAGTAAAGCCAATCAAGAAGTTGAATGGTCTGACTGTGGTGACTTTCATCGCCGACATCACGACTCGGTACGACATACCACACAGCATCATCACTGACAATGGCACAAACTTTGCCAAGGGTTCTTTGGCCCGTTTCTGCGCGACTCAGGGCATCCGACTGGACTTAGCATCCATTGCCCATCCACAATCAAATGGCCAGGTAGAGCGAGCAAACGGCCTCATCCTGTCTGGCATCAAGCCTTGACTGGTCGAAGCACTGGAGCATTCGGCCGGCTGTTGGCTTGACAAGTTGCGAGCCGTCCTCTGGAATCTGCGCACGACTCCAAACAAGTCAACCGGCTTCACACCCTTCTTCCTCGTCTACGGTGCTGAAGCCGTCATACCAACGGACATAGAGTTCGACTGTCAGGACCCCGACTCAATGCCACATCGACCTAGCATGTAACACCTCATATCACTTTGCGGCCTCACGCACAGTATTCCCACGGGTGTCGCCTTACCTTTGCCCAGGACCGTTTGCGCCTTTTGTCATACGTATATGATAGTGTCGCTACCATCCATATGATAAGGAGACCGGGCTGACATGGCTAGTCGTAAAACCAAAGTGGCACAAACTTACAGGGACAAGCATACATGACCCAGCAACGAACGTGTCAGTCATCAGCGAATGAATCCGGGCTGTAGCAACTGGGCTAGCAGGACTCCGGTAAACCGGGCTGTAGCGGGCTAACAGGACTCCGGAATTCATCGCGTGACATTTCCCCGAGGGGACAGACACAGGAACGAAGAAGGACACATGCCAGCCAGCCTAAGTGTTCCAGAGCAGTAGCAAGCTACCATGGCTCAGTGGAAAACACTAGGAGACATTTCCCGGTAAGAGAGGCTACTAAGGATAAACAACTAGATAGTCAGATCCCACACATACCAAGCATTTCAATAACATACACACAATATGCTCGATATGTGCAAATACAACATGACATCACAACATGACTCTACAACTCGAGTATTTATTCATTAGGCTCCGAGGAGCGAGATATTACAATCATGGATCTCAAGACCCAACAATCAGAGCATACAAATCAAAGCACATGCGGAAGCTTAACATGTCTGAGTACAGACATCTACAAATGAAAAGGCTGAGAAGCCTGACTATCTACCAGATCCTGCCGAGGGCACAAGATCGTAGCTGAGGTAACAAGCTAAACGTCGAAGTCCACGCGGTACTACTAGCGAGACTGAAGTCTCTCTGTAAAAACATAAATTAAGCAACGTGAGTACAAATCTACCCATCAAGACTTACATCAGATCTAACTACATATGCATCATTATCAACAAGGGGATGGTGGGGTTTAACTGCAGCAAGCCAGCTTTGACTCGGTGGCTATCCTGAACTACGACTGCAAGTAACTCTTTTGAGGTGGCGCACACGAGTCCACATATTCACCATATCAATACACCACTATGGATCCGCCCCGTCTCCCTACGAGAACGCCATCCATAGCACTCACACTTATCTTGCGTATTTTAGAGTATCCACTTTCACTTGTCTATGAACTGTACAGGCAACCCATAAGTCCTTTACCGCGGACACGGCTATTCGAATAGATCATATTAACCCTGCAGGGGTGTACTTCTTCACACACGCTCTCACCACTTACCGTCGTTTACACGACATGTAGCCGGCAACCTTCAAGCGGAAGCCCGGCGAGGGTGTCGGCCACGACCTGACTAACCACACAAGTCTCTCGTCCAGGTTTATCGCCTATTCGGGTTCCATCCGCAAGGAGATCCGGCCGGGGTGTCGCTCACAGCCCCAAACGATGTGAGCAGGGTTCCCAAGCCCACCATCCGGGTGCCACTTGGTACACCGTGCCACTGCGCCTAGTCTGTCCCAAGCCCACCTGTACCGGGTGCCACTTGGTAGACTACTAACACTACCTACAAACACCAGAAACTAGTTGCAACTCCTAGACAGAGATCGAGTTGATTAATAAGTCGAGAGAGTCAATTAAGGATCCCAATGTGTGGTAGTAGCTGTTCATGGATCACAAACACAGAACTCGGTTCCTGAGGACGGCTGCAATGAGACAACCCACCATGTACTCCTACATGGCCTCTAACTGCTACCTTTACCAAATCGTGTTCACACACTTATCTCTCAACAGTAGGACATGTTCACCACATTCCAATTCATCCCCAATGAATCAGACCTGACTCAACTCTAAGCAGTAGCAGGCATGACAAACAAGCATGAATGAGTAGGCACATCAGGGCTCAAATAACTCCTGCTCATGCTAGTGGGTTTCATCTATTTACTGTGGCAATGACTGGTCATGCAGAGGATAAAGGGGTTCAGCTAACGCAGCAAGTAACAGATGAATCGTTGTTGTACTAATGCAGTAAAAGAGAGTAGGAGCGAGAGAGTGGGATTTTATCGGAATGAGCAAGGGGGTTTTGCTTTCCTGGCACTTCTGAAGATAGTATAGTTCTTCATCGGTGTCATCGAACTCATCGTCGGTACACGTCTACTGAGAGGGAACAAACACCGGCAAACAAGGAAGAACACAATTAATGCAACGCACAATATGATGCATGATCATGACATGGCAATATGCTGTAGTTTGAGCTAATGCAACTCGCAACCAGATTAAATGAAGTTGGTTTGAATCCAAGATTCAAATTCAAACTCCATATGTGGATATTAAAATGCCATTTATATGATTTGTGCTAATCAGCAGCTATAAGTTGCTCTAACATGCATGAAAATGGTACAGATGGATAGATTGGATTTTTCTGATCATTTTTCATATATAAATTATTTCATTCTGAGCTACGGTTGAATTTATATGAATTCTAGAAGTTTTGAACATTTTTTGGAATTTCTTGATTTATTTATACACAGAAAAATGATTAACTGCGTCAGCATTGCGTCACGCTGACCTCAGCAGGTCAACAGACCTGGTCCAGGTCAAACCTGACGCGTGGGGTCCACACGTCAGTGGCATAGAGCCGGCTAGTGTCACAGACAGGTGGGCCTAGTCAACGGCCACGTCAGCGTAGTCAACACTGACGCGTGGGCCCACCGGGGTTAGTTAAAACTGAGCAGAAAATGTAATCTGTGTTAATTAGGGCGTGGGGCGCATTAGTCAGTGGCCTAGGGGGTTGGTTAGTGTGGGGGGGGGGGTTAGCCGCTAACGACGGCCACGTCGGATTCGCCGGCGGTTAGATGACGGCGACGACCCAAAGCGGCAGTGGCTCGCCGGAGTGGCGCCAGGGGCCACAGCTGGGTGCGCTGAGGGCACCTGGAGGTAGCCCATGCTCCCGTGCATCCAGCGGAGGCAGGGGCAGGTCACGGGGTGGTCGGAGCTCGCCGGAAGTGAGCTCGCGGCAGCGCCAGAGTTCGGGCGAGTGCGGGGTTGGCGCTGTGGTGCACGGGAGGCGAGTTAGAATATGTGTTAGGCTCCTGGTGGCTTCCTGAGCGTGGTGACACGCTCGGAATCGAGCTCAAGCGGCTGCAGTGACGACGGCGACACGGTCAGCGGCGGCCGGAGTTCGTCCGTGATGGAGCTATGGCCTAGAGCTCGCAAACGCGAGGGAAAAGAGAGAGTTTCTGCACGGAGGCTCACAGCGGGCTCGTAGAGGTGGCCGGCGAGCTCGGGGGAGGCCGGACGGCGTCGAATCATCGGCGGTTGCCATCGGATCCCGCATAAGGTGCGAGCGGAACACGACCCGCTCGCCCTTCTCTGGTGCCGGCACTATTTCCCTCTCCGGTGCGGCACGGGCTCGCACTAGGCCCACGCCGGGGAGGCGGCGCGTGCTGCGGAGAAACTCGATGTGGTCGTCGTCCACCTCGGAGCCGTCCCATACGCTGGAGCGCACGGCGGGAGGTGCGGCGGCGGAGGAAGAACTCATCGTCGTAAGCGTTGCGTAGCTCGGTGCGGCAGCAGCAAGAGGAAGAAGAAGCAAGCAAGAAGGAAGCAAGGGGAGTAGGGGAGATGGGCGTGCGTGCTTCGCCGCTCCCTTCCTCCCGCCTACTTATAGGCTCATGGGCTGAGAAGTCGATGAGGCGGGCGTGGAATTAACTACGCCCCGGCCCCCACGCCCCCCACGATTTACCACACACAGTAACTGCGTGCAGTTACGGCGTGGGAAACCCAACCGTCCGCACGGCCGCAACAAATCCGCTCGCGTGCCGAGGCACGGTAGTGGCAGGCCCCGCCTGAGGCCCTGTCCCATCGCACGCGTGGGTGGGCAGACTGACCCCGCCACATGGCGCCACGCGACGGACCCGCAACGGGCGGCTGCCCGGAAGTTTATCGGGCACGCTAACAGGGACCCCACCGTGACGTTCAAACTCTCTAAGAGGCAAGATGGCTTTCTCCGAGTCCGACTCAAGCTAGTCGGCCTGGAGGAAGACGGCGAGCGGGGCCGTGATTCCACCCCTAGAGAGATGAAACGGTTGAGGCTCCCCGACACATCTCCCGCGGTGCCTCACCAGCTTCGGGGACTACTGTCGGAGTACTGGGCCACGGTAGGCTAACCCGAGCCCCAGAACCTTTCAAAACATCAGGGCAGACTTCGCCCCTCAAGACCCCACAATGAAGAGCCGCCTCCTGGGAGTCAGCAGCAACTGTCCCGCACGGCCGAGTCCCAGAGACGGCATTGAGTTAAAGCTGACTCTTGGCTGACGACTTCGACATGAGCCGACTCTTGGCTGGCGACTTCAAGATGAGACGACTATGGGAGTCGGCCCACGACTCCAACCATCTCCTGCCTTTGCCACGATTGACGGGGCGGGGTACGGTCACTGCATGGCCGTCTCTACCCTGCCTACAAGGGGCTGGCATGGCTACAGTGCACCGTATTGTTGGAGATCTCCATCGTGGTGCAGCACTGTTGCCATGCCTGCCCTGACCTCAGCCTCAGTGGGCGGTGCACTGTGCCCACGACGGCCTACCTGTACGGCCCGGAGATGGCGGGACCCGCCCGTCGGCGGGAGAACAGAAGACGGCGAGAGCGCCCCAAAGACGGACCCGTGGGAGTCGGCCCCCTAGAGTCGGCTGGCCCCTCCTACGGGCCCCGCACGCCATTAACCAGACAAGATGGGGAATGGCGATAGTGATCGCCCTCCAGACGGCGGCACTGTTGCCATGACCCCATGACCAAGCTAGCGTCATCAGAAGCACTGCTACATTACCAGGCCTGTCGGCGGAGCCCGCCAGTCGGTGGGCCCCAGCAGTCGGCGGAGAAGACGACAGCCTGAGAGACAGACGGCTGGGACCCGCGCCCAGCCGGATTACCATTGTATCCCTGGGGGCAGGCCTATATAAGCCCCCCGGGGCACCCATGCAAGGGGGATAGCTTCTCTAGTATTAGACCCGATCATAGAGGAAGGAGGGAGCTAGCGTTGCCCTCTCCTACCTCCAGAAAACAGCTCTAGGAGCAACCTTGTATTCACTCTGCCATAGTGATCATGCGGAGACCCCGCAGAGCAGCAGTAGGGGTGTTATCTCCTTGGAGAGCCCTGAAGCTGGGCAAGATCCGCCGGCGTGCATGTCTTTGCATCATCCCACTTCCGGGCACCGGCGACGTTCTACTCGCTCCCACCATGATAAGCCATCCTTTGACATATGTCGTACCCAACCCCCGACAAAAGTACTTCAAAGAGTGCCCCAAAGTTTCTATCCGAGAGTCAAGAACGTGTGCCAACCCCTATGTATAGGTTACCAATGTCACGAAGCCCGCAAGTTGATCACCAAAACATACATCAAGTGGAACATGATATCCCATTGTCACCACAGATAATCACGGCAAGACATACATCAAGTGTTCTCATAAAAGACTCAATCCGATAAGATAACTTCAAAGGGGAAACTCAATTCATCACAAGAGAGTAGAGGGGGAGAAACATCATAAGATCCAACTAAAATAGCAAAGCTCGGGATACATCAAGATCGTGCCATAGAGGGAACACGAGAGAAAACATGAGAGAGAGAGATCAAACACATAGCTATGGTACATACCCTCAACCCCGAGGGTGAACTACTCCCTCCTTGTCATGGATAGCACCGGGATGATGAAGATGGCCACCGGTAATGGGTTCCCCCTCCGGCAGGGTGCGGAAACAGGCTCCCGAGAGGTTTTTGGTGGCTACAGAGGCTTGCGGCGACGGAACTCCCGATCTATCTTCTATTCTGGAAGTTTTAGGGTACAAGAGTATATATGGGTGCAGGGGGTACGTCGGTGGAGCTACGGGGGCCCCACGAGGTAGGGGGCGCGCCCGGGGGGGTGGGCGCGCCCTCCACCCTCGTTAGTACCTCCCGTATCTTATGACATGGGGTCCAAGTCCATCAGGTGGGTTTCCTTCCAAAAATAACTTCTCCAATTGATTTTGTTCCGTTTTGACTCCGTCTGATATTCCTTTTCCTCGAAACACTGAAATAGGCATAAAACAACAAATCTGGGCTGGGCCTCCGGTTAATAGGTTAGTCCCAAAAATAATATAAAAGTGGATAATAAAAGCCCAATATTGCCTAAAACAGTAGATAAAGTAGCATGGAGCAATCAAAAATTATAGATACGTTGAAGACATATCAAGGACGCGTCGGGAAGGCCAGAGCTGGCCTCAGACCGCACCGGAGCCAGAGCGGATCCTGGGGGCACCAGCCCCGACCCGTCTTTCCCGGGACCAGGGGAGAATCCACTCCTCCTCTCCTAGCACTGGCCTCGTCATCGTCCGGCATGGAGCGGAGGGTGCGAGACCTGCGCCGGGGAAAGGACTCCTCCGACTCCCCGCCAGTCGCCTCGGAGTCAAACTCTTCCCCCTCCTCCTCCTCTTCTTCCTCCTCAGTCCCGCTTGAGTCGCTGGAGGACACATTCACCGTCGGCAACACCGTCAGATCCCCGGGAGCCACTGTGGGCACCAGCCCCTCACCGTTGAAGGTGGGCATGGCGTTCACCACCTGCTCCCATTCGCCGCGAAGAAACAGGGGGACAGGAGCACCGTCTGGCCTCGCCACGTCTCCCCCGACCAAGGAGTGGAGGGCCGCGACCAGATCCTCATCGTCCAGGGCTGCAGAGCTCAAGCGAAGGGCAGCGTCCGCTTCCCCAAGCCTCCACAACGTGTCAGGACCCCGACTCGATGCCACATCGATCCAGCATGTAACACCTCATATAACTTTGCGGCCTCACGCACGGTATCCCCACGGGTGTCGTCTTACCTTTGCCCGGGACCGTTTGCGCCTTTTGGCACACGTATATGATGGTGTCGCTAGCATCCATATGATAAAGAGCCCGGGCTGACATGGCTAGTTGTAAACCCAAAGTGGCACTAACCTACAGGGACAGGCATCCATGACCCAGCATCGAACGTGTCGGTCATCAGCGAGTGAATCCAGGCTGTAGCACTGGGCTAACAGGACTCCGGTGAACCGGGCTGTAGCAGGCTAACAGGACTCCGATATTCATCGCGTGACATTTCCCCGAAGGGACAGACACAGGATCGAAGAAGGACACATGCCGGCCAGCCTAAGTGTTCCGGAGCAGTAGCAAGCTACCAGGGCTCAGTGGAAGCACTAGGAGACATTTCCCGGTAAGAGAGGCTACTAAGGATAAACAACTAGATAGTCAGATCCCACACATAGCAATACACATTACACGTACGCATAACATGCAAGTATGTGATGTACAACATGGCATCACACCATAACTCAACAACTTATATATATAAAGGCTCAGAAGAGCCATCACAGCATTATTACAAACAGGGGTCACATGACCCAACAGTCAGAGCAATCAAGCAACAAGCGGAAGCATTACATGTCTGAGTACAGACATCTATAAATGAAAAAGGCTGAAAGCCTGACTATCTACAACGTCCGCTCAAGATCGTAGCTGAGGTACTAGCTACTAGTCGAAGTCCACGAGAACACTAGTAAGACCGAAGTCTCCGCTGCAAAAACATAAATAAAGCAACATGAGTACAAAGGTACTCAGCAAGACTTACATCAGATCCTATCATACATGCATTTGTATCAAGAGGGTAACGTGGGGTTTAGTTGCAGCAAGCCAGCTTTGACTCTGTGGCTATCCTGTTTTACGACTACCAGAAACTCTAGAGGTGAGACAACGTACACGAGTCCACTAATCACCATACAATACACTACTATGGGTTCATCCCCGTCTCCCTACGAGAAGGCCATCCATAGCACTCACACTTGTCTTGAGCATTTTATAGTATCCACTTCAAGTTGTCTATGTACCATGTAAGCATCCAAGAAGTCCATAACCGCGGACCCGGCTATTCGAATAGATCATGTTAACCCTGCAGGGGTGTACTTCTTCACACACGCTCTCGCCACTTACCGCCATGTACACGTCATGTATCTCGGCAACCTTCAAGCGGAAGCCTGGCGAGGGTGTCGGCCACGACCTGACTAACCACACAAGACTCTAATCCAGGTTTATCGCCTATTCGGGTTCCATCCGCAAGGAGATCCGGCCGGGGTGTCGCTTACGGCCCCAAACGATGTGTATAGGGTTCCCGAGCCCACCATCCGGGTGCCACTCGGTACACCAGGCCACATGTGCCTAGTCTGTCCCAAGCCCACCCTGCCGGGTGCCACTTGGTAGAAAAATAGCACTACCTACAAACACCAGAAACTAGTTGCGATTCCTGGACAGAGATCAAGTCGGTTAATAAGTCGAGAGGGCTTGGAGCGCCCGGAGCCCAATGTGTGGTAGTATCGAGTCATTGGACAACATATATAGAACTCGGTGCTTAAGGACGGTTCAAGTGAGACAACCCACCATGTACTCCTACATGGCCTCTCACCACTACCTTTACCAAATCGTGTTCACACACTTAACTCTCGGCATCAGAACATATCGTAACACTCCAATTCATTCATAATGAATCAGACCTGACACAACTCTAAGCAATAGCAGGCATAGCATGGTAGGAACACAACAATGGCTTCAATCAACTCCTACACATGCTAGTGGGTTTCAACTATTTACTGTGGCAATGACAGGTCATGCAGAGGAATGGGTTCAACTACCGCAGCACAAAGTAGCAGACAAATCGTTGTTGTCCTAATGCAATAACTGAGAGCAAGAGCGAGAGAGTAGGGTTTTATCGAGATGAACAAGGGGGTTTGCTTGCCTGGTAAAACAACAGAGGAGGCACTGCTTCACAGACAGGTACTCTGGAACGGTCTCCGTAGCAAGACCTATCGAGAAGGAACGGTGCCGGCAATCAATACACAAACATATGCAACAATATGATGCATGAACATGGCATGAAGATGTGATGTTGTTTGAGCTAATGCAACTAGTATTCATTTGGTTTGAAGTCCATTTGAACCAAAGGTTCAAATGCATCTCCAAATTAAGCTCCTATATATGCCATAATGTGTTTTCTTATATTCAGCATGTATAAGTTGGTTTGTCATGCATGAAACTAGTACAGATGGAAAGATTGCATTTTTCTGATAATTTTTCATATATAAATTATTTTAATCTGAGCTACGGTTGAATTGTTATGAATTTTTGATGTTTAAAACAATTTCTGGAATTTTCTGATTTAATTTAAATCCAGAAATAAATATTGCGCCAGCATGACGTCAGCACGACGTCAGCGGTCAACTGCGGCTGGCTGGGGTCAAACCTGACGTGTGGGGTCCACACGTCAGTGACAGGGGTTAAACAGGGTTAGTTTAATCCTAATCAAAAAGATTAGTGGCACTGGGGCCCACTGTCAGTGTCAGGGGGTTAACTAAACGGTGATTAGCACTAATCTAACTTAATTAGCCGGGGGGTTAGTTAGCTGGGTTGACCCGGTCAATCCCGCCGGCGTTTAGCCGCCGGCGAGGCCGAACGTGGCGGAGGGGCTCGGGATCGCCGTTCCGGCGACCATTCGGGCGGCGGAGACCACCCACGCGAAGCCCCGGCTCGCGCGCATCTAGTGGTTCATGCGGGAGGCTGCGGGGGCGGCGGAGCTCGCCGGAGCGAAGCTCGGGGCGGCCGCCGGAGTTCGGGTGAGGCGCGAGCGGGTGCTGCAGGGCATGGCAGGAGCTGCGGGCGGAGGCGTTGGCCTTCTGGGAGGCTACTGAGTGCGATGGCAGGTGCAGGCACGGGCTGCGGTGGCTCTGGCCACGACGGCGAGGAGCTGCGGCGGCGATGGCTTCGGCCATGGTGGTAGCGACGGCTGCAACACGAGAACGAGGGGGAGAAGAGAGGGGAAACAGGGAGATGCTCACGGCGATCACGCAGAGCAGCACAGCGGGGTCGGGGGAGACCTGGTGACGGCGAATCGACGGCGGCGGACGGCGGAGCCCGAGGAGGAAGACGATGGCGATGGCGGCGATGGAGGCCGTCCGGAGGTGCGTGGCTCGACGAGGAGGTAGCCGGCGACGTGGCGGAGCTCGTGGACTGCTCAGAAGCTCTCGAGGGGCGCGGTGGCTACGACTACGGCAAGCGGTGGCGACGGGCGCGTTCGGGCGGTCGGGAGAGAGAGAACCAGGGGAGGGGGAGGAATGAGAGAGTGGGAGAGAGGTGCGGGGCGTCGCGTGGCGTCATCCGGTCCATCCAGAGCGACGAGGGGAGGGAAGGCAGGCAGGGAGGGAGGAGGTGGCGCGGCGCGGCGGTGCGCGCGCGTCGGGCACGCGCCGTCCCCCTGTCGGGGAGGAAGACGACAGAGGAGGGGGGGCAGGTGGGCTGGGCCAGCTGCTGGGCTGCGCCGGGGGGGAGCCCCAGGTAGGCTTCTCCTCCTTTTATTTTTTTTGTTTTTCTAATTTTCTGACATTAGTATGAATTAATAAAATACTAAATCAATTTATTACCTTATGCCAATTTTTGCAGGAGCTAGATATATTATTCCAGAGCTCCTTTATAAATGGCATAATTTTTGGACCATATTTCATAAATATAGCAATATATCTCCAATGCAAATATTTATCGAATTAATCCAAATGGCCAAAATAAATATCCATGAGCTCCTCAAAATATTGTTTTGATTTTTATCTCTGTCCAATATTTTCAGAGAGCAACATGAGCATTTTCTTGGACCCTTTTGGAGAAATTTTTATTTGGGTCATTTTCAAAAATGATTCTGAGGGTTCCACCAATCCTCATTTCAAATTTAAATGAAATTTAAACATGATGCACGAATGACTAGCTAGTCTAGGTCATACCAGACTAGGGATGTGACAACTCGCCCCCACTTGAAAGAATCTCGTCTCGAGATTCAGGGGTTGACGGAAAAAGAGTGGGGTACTCCAATCGAAGACGATCTTCTCGCTCCCAAGTAGCTTCTCTCTCGGAATGATGAGACCACTGAACTTTGAGAAACTTGATGTTCTGACGTCGAGTGACACGCTCTGCTTGATCAAGAATGCGAACCGGGTACTCTCGGTATGTGAGGTTATCTTGGAGATCAAGCGTTTCATGGTCCACTCCGCGGATGGGATCCGAGAAGCAACGCCTGAGTTGAGATACGTGGAAGACATCATGAATTCGAGAAAGATGTGGGGGTAGTTCCAATTGGTAGGCAACCTCTCCTCGTTTAGCGAGAACACGGAAAGGACCAATGTAACGAGGAGCCAACTTGCCCTTGATACCGAAACGATGGGTACCCTTCAAAGGAGTAACCCGAAGGTAAGCCTTTTCGCCAACTTCATAAGTCATATCCTTATGATGACGATTGTACTGGCTCTTCTGACGAGACTGGGCTGTTTTCAAATTCTCACAAATGATGCGAACTTGCTCTTCTGCCTCCTGGATCATGTCCGGTCCAAAGAATTGTCTTTCACCGGTTTCTGACCAGTTCAAAGGTGTTCGACATCTTCGTCCATAGAGAACCTCAAAAGGAGCTTTCTTGAGGCTGGATTGGTAGCTATTGTTATAAGCAAACTCGACGAAAGGAAGACATTTCTCCCAATCCATACCGAATGAGATAACGCAAGCTCTGAGCATGTCTTCGAGAATTTGATTGACCCGTTCCACCTGACCACTCGACTGAGGGTGGAAAGCAGTACTGAAGGAAAGATGGGTTCCCATGGCAGTTTGGAAACTCTCCCAGAAATGAGAAGTGAAAAGACTGCCACGGTCTGAATTGATCTCTAGTGGAACACCATGAAGTGACACTATTCGAGAAATATATAAGTCAGCAAGCTGACTAGCAGTGATATTTTCTCGAACAGGAAGGAAGTGAGCCACTTTGGAAAGACGATCAACGACTACGAGGATAGCGTTATTCCCTCTCTTGGTCCTGGGAAAGCCGGTGATGAAGTCCATACCAACTTTATCCCATTTCCATTCAGGAATAGCTAAAGGCTGAAGGGTGCCAGCAGGTCTCTGATGCTCTGCCTTAACGCGACGACAAACGTCACATTTAGCAATGAACTCTGCGATTTCTCTCTTCATCCTAGTCCACCAGAACCTCTGGCGTAGGTCCTGATACATATTAGTACTACCGGGATGAATCGTGAGAGGAGATTCATGCGCCTCCTTAAGAATCAATTGTCGCAGATGTTGATTCTTGGGAACCACCAAGCGATTCTCAAAGAAAACAACACCACGATCATCCATAGAGAAACATCCACCAACTCCCTTCTTAATGTTTCTCTTGATCCGAGAAATTCCTGTGTCTTGCTTTTGAGCAGCGATAATCCGATCCTCAAGATCAGGTTTCGCCACCAAGGTAGAGAGAAATCCGCGAGAAGCTATGTGAAGATTAAGCTTACAGAATTCCTCATGGAGAAGTGGTTGGCCTTGCTGCAACATGAGATTGTTGCAATAGGATTTACGGCTTAGCGCATCAGCCATGACATTGGCTTAGCCTGGGGTGTAGGTAATCCCTAGATCATAATCTGTGATTAACTCCAACCAACGTCTTTGCCTAAGGTTCAAATCTGGTTGGGTGAAGATATACTTGAGACTCTGGTGATCGGTGTAGATCTCGCAATGTTTACCAAGAAGGTAATGTCGCCAGGTCTTGAGTGCATAGACTACGGCTGCAAGCTCTAGATCATGTGTAGGATAATTCTCCTCATGTGGATGCAACTGTCGAGATGCATAGGCAATCACATGACGATCCTGCATAAGAATGCAACCTAGTCCCTGTCGTGAGGCGTCACAATAGATAACAAAGTCCTTTGTGAAATCCGGTGGCACAAGTATGGGAGCAGAAGTCAGGCGTCTTTTCAGTTCCTGAAAACTGTACTCACACTGTGGGGACCACTCGAACCTTTTATCTTTCTTGAGAAGTTCCGTGAGGGTTTTGGCTACTTTGGAGAAGTTTTCAACAAAGCGGCGACAATAACTGGCTAGCCCAAGGAAACTCCTAACTTGTTTAACGGTCTCAGGTGGAGTCCAATCAAGAACAGCCTGAACTCTCTCGGGGTTGACAGCAATGCCCTTACCAGAGATTACGTGGCCTAGGTAGGTCACTTCTGGCAACCAAAATTCACACTTGGAGAACTTGGCATAAAGGCGGTGCTCTCTGAGTTTTTCTAGCACAAGTCTAAGATGTTCGGCATGCTCTTCCTCGTTCTTCGAGTAGATAAGAATATCATCGAGGTAAACCACGACGAACTTATCTAAGTACTCCATGAAGATCGAGTTCATCAAGCGGGAGAATGTGGCTGGGGCGTTGGTTAGGCCGAAGGACATGACGGTGTACTCGTACTGACCATAACGAGTGACAAAGGCTGTCTTGGGAATGTCCCCGTTTCTGATCTTAATTTGGTGGTATCCTAACATCAAATCCATCTTGGAGAAGACTGAGGATCCAGCGAGCTGATCATACAGGTCGTTGATCCTGGGGAGCGGATACTTGTTCTTTATCGTGACCAAATTAACGGGACGATAATCAACAACCATCCGGTCCGTACCGTCTTTCTTCTTGACAAAGAGGACGGGGCAAGCCCAAGGAGAAGAACTAGGACGGATGAAACCCTTTTGCAAGGACTCATCGAGTTGTTTCTTAAGCTCGGCTAGTTCTAGGGGTTCCATCTTGTAAGGTCTCCGGGAGATTGGAGCTGTTCCTGGGATAAGATCTATGACGAACTCTACATCTCTGTCAGGTGGAACACCTGGCAGTTCCTCTGGAAAGACATCCGGAAATTCACGGACTACCGGGATATCTTCAAGGTCTGGAAGAGGGCTGGCACTAAGAGAATAGAGCTGACGCTTTGCAACTCTAGTGGAGACGGTGACTATCTTGCCAGACGGGTGTGTAAGCTGAACAGATCTTGTATAACAATCAATCTTGGCATGATGAGCTGTCATCCAGTCCATACCCAAGATGATGTTAATATCTGAGGACTTGAGGGCTACAAGTGATGCAAGGAATACAAGTCTATCAACAAGGATTTCGTTACCATGGCTGATTCTGGTGGTCTGCCATCTAGACCCTGGGGTTTGGATTTCAAGCGGAGTTGGCATATCACAAAATGACATGTCGTGCAAACGAGCATAGCCTTCAGAAATGAAGGAGTGAGATGCCCCAGTATCGAATAGAACTGATGCTGGGTGACAATTGACAAGGAGTGTACCAAGAACGACATCTGGATCATCATGAGCGTCTTTAGCTGAGACGTGATGCACACGTCCACGTTCAGTGGGAACTGACTTGACACTGATCACCTTGCGTGATGGCTTAATACAGCCAACAGTCTTCTCGGGCTGGGGTGGAGCATAACTAGTCTGAGAGCAATCACGTGCATAGTGTCCTGGCTTCCTGCATGTGAAGCAAGTTCCCGAGGTTAGACGTGGACCCGCACTGACAAACGGTCTACCAGTAGGCCTGGGTGGAATGTACGACTGAGCTGGGGGAGGCACCACATGAGATGACCTCGGTGTATAACCGGAAGGAAGAGCGGAGTTTGGAACCCACATCTGGCGCTTCTGGGAACTAGAGCCAGAGGAAGATCCCAAATTACGGGTGTGCTTATGAGACTCCTCGTAAGTGAGCTGAGCTGTCTCTGCATTAATGGCTTTGTTCACAAGAGCTTGGAATGTATCACAATGATGCAGGTGGAGATCACGACGCAACTTGGGGTTGAGACCCTTTCGGAACCTAGCCTGCTTCTTAGCGTCCGTGGACACTTCTTCTGTGGCATAGCGGGCGAGGTTCTCAAACTCTCGGCTGTAAGCATCAACAGCCATCTTATTCTGGGTGAGACTACAGAACTCTTCTCTCTTGCGATCAAGGAGGGCCTGGGGAATGTGATGCTCGCGAAAAGCCTCAGTGAAATCCTTCCAGGTAGGAATCTGGCCAGCTGGAAGCAAAGCCTCATAGTTCTGCCACCAAAGACTAGCAGGACCTTCCAGGTGATATGTGGCATAAGTGACCTTGTCATCTTCGGCTACGCTCGCGGAAAGCAGCTTATGAGTGATGCTACGGAGCCAGTCATCTGCATCGAGTGGCTCGATGGAATGATGAAAGATAGGTGGGTGCAAGCGAATGAGATCATGAATGGTAGCAGACCCTTTGAACTGATGTGCAGTGTTCTCCTCGATACGTGCCAACAAACGGTTAGACTCACGCTTGTTCCTCTCCATCTCTAGCATGAACTCGGTCAACGAAGGCTGATCGGGAGGATCCTCATCCCTACCATCTCCGTGGTTCTGGCTACGAGCAACGGAACTTTGCTTAGCTGATGACATCCTGAGAAACGAAACCAAGGACGGAATCAGCATCAACTATAGACTGTAGAATGTAGGACAAGGAATTAGTATCTCTCGAACTCCTAGGAAAAATTCCGGCAGCATAACGGCAGTAAAATGCTCAGAATGAGACATCCTACTAAAAATGGGGTAGTACAACAACTCAACATCACCTCTCAAGGTTCTGGGATAGTACTAAACAGACTACACCGGAAATACTCAAAACTGGGTATGACTCTGATCAACCAATCCTATGGGACTACGGAGTAGTAACACGTGATCCTGATAGACGGAAGAGAAGCCTAGTTCCTTAATCCCGTCGGAAAGATAGGATGACTCAGATCAGAAGGTCATGAGGTATAAGGAGTAAAAGAGCCTTACGTTCCAATCCACAATCAATTCCCTTACATAGCTAAAGATTTTCTAGACTCAACTTCGACCAGTTTGGCTTGGTAATCCTATAGGCAGTCAAGCTCTGATACCAGCGCTGTCAGGACCCCGACTCGATGCCACATCGATCCAGCATGTAACACCTCATATCACTTTGCGGCCTCACGCACGGTATCCCCACGGGTGTCGTCTTACCTTTGCCCGGGACCGTTTGCGCCTTTTGGCACACGTATATGATGGTGTCGCTAGCATCCATATGATAAAGAGCCCGGGCTGACATGGCTAGTTGTAAACCCAAAGTGGCACTAACCTACAGGGACAGGCATCCATGACCCAGCATCGAACGTGTCGGTCATCAGCGAGTGAATCCAGGCTGTAGCACTGGGCTAACAGGACTCCTATATTCATCGCGTCACATTTCCCCGAAGGGACAGACACAGGATCGAAGAAGGACACATGCCGGCCAGCCTAAGTGTTCTGGAGCAGTAGCAAGCTACCAGGGCTCAGTGGAAGCACTAGGAGACATTTCCCGGTAAGAGAGGCTACTAAGGATAAACAACTAGATAGTCAGATCCCACACATAGCAATACACATTACACGTACGCATAACATGCAAGTATGTGTTGTACAACATGGCATCACAGCATAACTCAACAACTTATATAGATAAAGGCTCAGAAGAGCCATCACAGCATTATTACAAACAGGGGTCACATGACCCAACAGTCAGAGCAATCAAGCAACAAGCGGAAGCATTACATGTCTGAGTACAGACATCTATAAATGAAAAAGGCTGAAAGCCTGACTATCTACAACGTCCGCTCAAGATCGTAGCTGAGGTACTAGCTACTAGTCGAAGTCCACGAGAACACTAGTAAGACCGAAGTCTCCGCTGCAAAAACATAAATAAAGCAACATGAGTACAAAGGTACTCAGCAAGACTTACATCAGATCCTATCATACATGCATTTGTATCAAGAGGGTAACGTGGGGTTTAGTTGCAGCAAGCCAGCTTTGACTCTGTGGCTATCCTGTTTTACGACTACCAGAAACTCTGGAGGTGAGACAATGTACACGAGTCCACTAATCACCATACAATACACTACTATGGGTTCATCCCCGTCTCCCTACGAGAAGGCCATCCATAGCACTCACACTTGTCTTGAGCATTTTATAGTATCCACTTCAAGTTGTTCTATGTACCATGTAAGCATCCAAGAATTCCATAACCGCGGACCCGGCTATTCGAATAGATCATGTTAACCCTGCAGGGGTGTACTTCTTCACACACGCTCTCGCCACTTACCGCCATGTACACGTCATGTATCTCGGCAACCTTCAAGCGGAAGCCTGGCGAGGGTGTCGGCCACGACCTGACTAACCACACAAGACTCTAATCCAGGTTTATCGCCTATTCGGGTTCCATCCGCAAGGAGATCCGGCCGGGGTGTCGCTTACGGCCCCAAACGATGTGTACAGGGTTCCAGAGCCCACCATCCGGGTGCCACTCGGTACACCAGGCCACGTGTGCCTAGTCTGTCCCAAGCCCACCCTGCCGGGTGCCACTTGGTAGAAAAATAGCACTACCTACAAACACCAGAAACTAGTTGCGATTCCTGGACAGAGATCAAGTCGGTTAATAAGTCGAGAGGGCTTGGAGCGCCCGGAGCCCAATGTGTGGTAGTATCGAGTCATTGGACAACATATATAGAACTCGGTGCTTAAGGACGGTTCCAGTGACACAACCCACCATGTACTCCTACATGGCCTCTCACCACTTCCTTTACCAAATCGTGTTCACACACTTAACTCTCGGCATCAGAACATATCGTAACACTCCAATTCATTCACAATGAATCAGACCTGACACAACTCTAAGCAATAGCAGGCATAGCATGGTAGGAACACAACAATGGCTTCAATCAACTCCTACACATGCTAGTGGGTTTCAACTATTTACTGTGGCAATGACAGGTCATGCAGAGGAATGGGTTCAACTACCACAGCACAAAGTAGCAGACGAATCGTTGTTGTCCTAATGCAATAACTGAGAGCAGGAGCGAGAGAGTAGGGTTTTATCGAGATGAACAAGGGGGTTTGCTTGCCTGGTAAAACAACAGAGGAGGCACTGCTTCACAGACAGGTACTCTGGAACGGTCTCCGGAGCAAGACCTATCGAGAAGGAACGGTGCCGGCAATCAATACACAAACATATGCAACAATAAGATGCATGAACATGGCATGAAGATGTGATGTTGTTTGAGCTAATGCAACTAGTATTCATTTGGTTTGAAGTCTATTTGAACCAAAGGTTCAAATGCATCTCCAAATTAAGCTCCTATATATGCCATAATGTGTTTTCTTATATTCAGCATGTATAAGTTGGTTTGTCATGCATGAAACTAGTACAGATGGAAAGATTGCATTTTTCTGATAATTTTTCATATATAAATTATTTTAATCTGAGCTACGGTTGAATTGTTATGAATTTTTGAAGTTTAAAACAATTTCTGGAATTTTCTGATTTAATTTAAATCTAGAAATAAATATTGCGCCAGCATGACGTCAGCACGACGTCAGCGGTCAACTGCGGCTGGCTGGGGTCAAACCTAACGTGTGGGGTCCACACGTCAGTGACAGGGGTTAAACAGGGTTAGTTTAATCCTAATCAAATAGATTAGTGGCACTGTGGCCCACTGTCAGTGTCAGGGGGTTAACTAAACGGTGATTAGCACTAATCTAACTTAATTAGCCGGGGGGGTTAGTTAGCTGGGTTGACCCGGTCAATCCCGCCGACGTTTAGCCGCCGGCGAGGCCGAACGCGGCGGAGGGGCTCGGGATCGCCGTTCCGGCGACCATTCGGGCGGCGCAGACCACCCACGCGAAGCCCCGGCTCGCGCGCATCTAGTGGTTCATGCGGGAGGCTGCGGGGGCGGCGGAGCTCGCCGGAGCGAAGCTCGGGGCGGCCGCCGGAGTTCGGGTGAGGCGCGAGCGGGTGCTGCAGGGCATGGCAGGAGCTGCGGGCGGAGGCGTTGGCCTTCTGGGAGGCTACTGAGCGCGGTGGCAGGTGCAGGCACGGGCTGCGGTGGCTCTGGCCACGACGGCGAGGAGCTGCGGCGGCGATGGCTGCGGCCATGGTGGTAGCGACGGCTGCGACACGTGAACGAGGGGGAGAAGAGAGGGGAAACAGGGAGATGCTCACGGCGATCACGCAGAGCAGCACAGCGGGGTCGGGGGAGACCTGGTGACGGCGAATCGACAGCGGCGGACGGCGGAGCCCGAGGAGGAAGACGATGGCGATGGCGGCGATGGAGGCCGTCCGGAGGTGCGTGGCTCGACGAGGAGGTAGCCGGCGACGTGGCGGAGCTCGTGGACTGCTCAGAAGCTCTCGAGGGGCGCGGTGGCTACGACTACGGCAAGCGGTGGCGACGGGCGCGTTCGGGCGGTCGGGAGAGAGAGAACCAGGGGAGGGGGAGGAATGAGAGAGTGGGAGAGAGGTGCGGGGCGTCGCGTGGCGTCGTCCGGTCCATCCAGAGCGACGAGGGGAGGACAGGCAGGCAGGGAGGGAGGAGGTGGCGCGGCGCGGCGGTGCGCGCGCGTCGGGCACGCGCCGTCCCCCTGTCGGGGAGGAAGACGACAGAGGAGGGGGGCCAGGTGGGCTGGGCCAGCTGCTGGGCTGCGCCGAGGGGGAGCCCCAGGTAGGCTTCTCCTCCTTTTATTTTTTTTGTTTTTCTAATTTTCTGACATTAGTATGAATTAATAAAATACTAAATCAATTTATTAGCTTATGCCAATTTTTGCAGGAGCTAGATATATTATTCCAGAGCTCCTTTATAAATGGCATAATTTTTGGACCATATTTCATAAATATAGCAATATATCTCCAATGCAAATATTTATCGAATTAATCCAAAATGGCCAAAATAAATATCCATGAGCTCCTCAAAATATTGTTTTGATTTTTATCTCTGTCCAATATTTTCAGAGAGCAACATGAGCATTTTCTTGGACCCTTTTGGAGAAATTTTTATTTGGGTCATTTTCAAAAATGATTCTGAGGGTTCCACCAATCCTCATTTCAAATTTAAATGAAATTTAAACATGATGCACGAATGACTAGCTAGTCTAGGTCATACCAGACTAGGGATGTGACACAACGGGAGCGAGTGCTCCCGGAGAGGAGCCACCCGGTGCTCTAGAAACTCCCTCAGGAGCGTGGCCCCGGTCAATTTCGTTGCCCCCAGATTGCCTAGCCTCGGGTCCGCGTCCATGCTCTCCAGCACCGCCCTCGTGCGGGGGTCGACAATCTCCGCACGGGACCACGCGTCAACGGCCTTGGGCTGCCCCGTAGGCAGCACTAGTCGGGGGTCGATGCGCCCGGCGTCGACCATGACCCACTTGCTCCGGAAGCCTTCGATCCTCTTCCTGGGCTTCAAGATGGCGTTGGAGCCGGAGTATGTGATAAGACTCGCGCATGCGGAGATGGGGTCACGGGAAACCCGGAGATAAAAGTAATGGCGCAGCAAGGCCAACAAGGGCTTTATCCCAATGTGATCCTTACAATAGTAGGCGAAAATCGCCAGGAGAAGAACAGAGTTGGGGTGGAGGTGCAGAGCTTGCAAGTTGTACAGGAGAAGAACAGCAAGGAAGAACTCAGAAAAAGGAGGCACCAGACCGGCGATGATGTTGCTCACAAAGAGCGGGTAGAAGGTGCTCCCCTTGCCTTCAGGGTGGTCGGAGCCAGCCTTGAACACGGTCTCTCCCACGTTGCCCTGCGCCACCGTCCTCAGGCGCATGAGGGCGAGATTCCTCTCCGACACATTCAGGGGATCCAGAGCCGGCGAGTACCAGGCCTCTGTCGGAGTCTTGCGGGGCGCCATGGCTCGTCGGATGGGAAGGATTGAGCCAGATCTGGTGGACTTCGAAAGCAGGAAGGAGAAGGGTGAGAAAGGGGATCTGGAGCAAGGCAAGCGAGAACAAAGTAGGTGAGTCTGGCCCGGGCACCTCTTTTTGTCAGATGGGCGGTTGCCGAGGCGTCGTGGGGAAGCGGAGACACCCACGTCCAATCAATCGCCACGCGGCGCCCAAGGCCGTAGGCTGATGGGGCCCGCGGCGCTCCGCACTTGTCCCTTCGCTTCTCTGCTAAGCCAAGTCCGTGCGCGCCTTGGGCCTGGGGGCTACTGTCGACGTTCTGGGAACGGGGGTCCCCACACTTGCCTGCCTGCGGCCTGCGGCGTGGCTCAAGTGGGGGCCCAATGCAGCCTAGCTTCATCAGCTCAAGCTCAAGACCCTCGCGAGAGGCCAAGCCTCATGGGGCGGACGACAGGAAGCTTCCTCAAGAGCAGCCTCCTCGGGCAGGCTCGCGAGGATACGGAGAGATCAAGGCAGGGCACCTCCCGAGGGGCCCGTGATGCAAGCCATGACGATCAAGGCCAGGCGGGTGCCAGGCGGGCGCTGGCCTGTGCAGTGTCCTTGTTTCCCTTTCGGTGCAAAGGGGGCAAGCATAGGCCGAGGCATCAGGCAAAGGTTACCGTTTCGGTGCAACAAGACCAAGACCAGCAGAATGGCAGGATGGAGGTCATTGTAGAGCCCAGAGCGGCGTCATCGTCAGAGCCTTTGACAGCTGAAGACCAACTTTAGTCAGGATAAGTGTACCAGATGTTCCCCTTCAAAATGGCCAATTGTTGGCGCCCTTCCCGCTCATTATTTGGGAAGAGGCCCAGGGCCTCCCCCGATAAATAGGACTAGCCACCACAGGGTAGAGGCATTGAGAAACAGATCGCTTAGAGAGAGAGAGATAAGCAACTGAACTCACCCAAGCAGTTCATCGCACCATCTCAAAAACAGCCCCTCGCGAGGCTGTTCTCCCTTTGTACTGTTCACCATCAGCCCCTGAGGCAATCCCCCACACCACACACTCGAGTAGGGTATTACACCACAATGGTGGCCTGAACCAGTATAAATCTTGCGCCCCTTGTGTGTTCATCTTTCTTGCTTAGATCCTTGCGAGACTTCGAGACGTGAGCTGGTAGGGGAGAGATCTTCATGCGCACCCCAGTGTTCGAACCTCAAGGGTCTGCCGGAACTAGAAATCTGACAGGACGCAATTTTCTTAATCAAGTATCCTTTTATTGATGGTAAGTCTCTCCATTCTTTTCCGTCAATGTTCTTATCCGGTGATTCTCAGGAAGATACTAATGAAGCTTCAAGTTTACTATTCTTCGTCTCTTTTCTTCTATGGTGGATTAATTTCAAGCTTCGGTGTTGATCATATCTCTTCCTTTTGTTTCACATATATTCCCATGTGAATTTCTTATCCAAGGCTCTCTTATTTATTCACTGCTCCCAGTTCATATCCGGAGTGTTGAAGATATCTCGGAAGATTCGTGTTTCCATTCTCAATCCGTTCAAGTTATTTTGAGGTTGTTATCTCATTCAAGCCATGTAATTCAACCGGTGCAATATCTCTTTCAAGTAATCTTTTCCAACGGTGTTTCCTTTTGAGTGGGCCCTAACCCACTGGTCTTTTCCTAGGATCTTACCTGACTTCTTAAATCCCTATCCGTTCTTGCAGAGATTCATGGTTCTAGCTTTATACCATCCTCTCATAATTGCTTTCGATTGTAAGAATTCTTTTCACCCATCTGGAGCATTTCATGAGTTGTTACCATTTCTTTCCTCCAAAGGCCATCATGTCATAATTCTTCATTCTCAGCGTGTAGCTATCGTTCTCCAAATCTTACCACTGCATCATTCAAGTATTCTCTAATTAGCTCGTGATCTCTTTGTTCACTTGTATCTAAATCCCCTCAAGTATCTTCATTCGTTTTCCAATTCTTCCTGGTGAATTGTGCCTTTTCTACTTTCATTTTCAATTTTTATGGTGGTTCGTTCAAGATTTCACTTCCTTCGTTATATGATATTAATGCATTTGTTGTTTCCAAATCCCACCGGTGGTTCCATCAATACCTTCTCAAGTTTACGCTATATTTCTCTTAATCCTTTCTACGAGAATAACTAGTATGCCAAATCCATTGCTTGTCATCAATTTATTTTGGCGAAGGATATGCATAACGTAATTCTTATTATTGGTTCATCCAAGTGATCTAGTTTCTTCTTTCCAGAGTTGTTCATCATGTCACATTTCTCGGTACAAGATGCTTCATCTTTTATTTTCCGGAGTTCCAAGTTTGCCGCTTTATCTCGTCGTGAAGCTCCATATAAATCATCGCAAGGCTTCACCTTGTGTTTTCAACTTCTCTTTCTTTCTATCATCCTTTTATTACCGGAGTTCTTCATGGAGGCTCTACATGGTGGTTCGTCAAGGATTCCTTTCATTCTTCATTTGTTCTTCAATATTTCTATTGAGGCTATGATCCGCCAGGCTTACTCAAAATTAAACATGATGCTCAACACATGTTTTGTTTTGAGGCGTTCAAGCATTCTTCATCTTGCATTGCAAAGTGCAATTCTCCTACCTTATCTTTTGAGATGGCGTTATATCATTCTTGAAAAATTCCATTCATGTTTTGTGATTCACATGTTGTCAAGAATGAGGTATTTTAAATCCATCAATCTCTTCGTTGGAGTTATCTTGGTATAGGTTTCACTTAAAGTCTTCCCTAAGGAATGTTGCTAATTATGGTGTCTATCGATAATCCAAGTTTCCACCTATTCTGAAAGAAGTTTTTCATCTCTTTGGTGCTCTCAATCAAATCAATGGTTTCCATTAGTGGTCGGTTGTCACCTCATAGTCTTGAGATGTTTTCCATAAGCCCACTACAAGCTTATTCGTTTCGTTGTTGGTTTTCCAACAACCCCGTTGTAACCTTCTTGGAAGGGTGCTTCCAAGCTCATTTGTGGCAGAAATTTCCATTTTCTTCTCCATTCTGTTATTCCAATGATCTATGTTCTATTCTTTCTTCTGGAGGCATTGTGATGTTACTCTCTTTGACCCATCATATCATTTTGTGAATATCATGTTCTTTTCCTTGCTTATCCGTTTAACAGGAGTGTTATGTTCTCTGCTCTAGTTCTTTTCATCTTATCAAGTCTTGCTTATCTTTTCAACCGGAGTGTTGTCCGAATTTGATCTTCCATGTTCCTTGTTTATCTCGTTTCAACCAGAGTGGTTCCAATTACTTCTTGTCCATTGTTCTCGTCATTCATAGCTTTGCAACCTCCAAAGTTCACATGGTACGTGTTCCTTGTTTCTATTTTCTACCGTGGTGCTCTCACTTGTGTTCAACTCTGTTGTGTTCTTCTTTCAATTTTTCAACCTCTCAAGGTTCTTTGTTTTCACTCATTGGTCGAAGAAGCAACTTAGATTTACCTCTTCTCTTCCTCTTCCATTTCTCCCCGGTGTCAATCTAGATCTTGGGTCAAGTTCCTCTTGTAGCGGTGGAGTGTTGTAACACCCCAGATGTAAATTTCCATAATTGTGACTCCAACTCTTGCCATTTCTGGCTAGGTGATATATTATTTCCTTCGTGGTTGTGTTTTTGTCTTTCGTTTTGCATTTTTTTCATGTCATGCATTTCATCTCATGTCATCATTTGAATAACATCGGCATTGTTTTCTTAAAACTTGCATCCGTCCTGGTCCTCCAGTTCTGTCCATTGTCTGTTTTGAGCCCGGACTACACCCGGACACGCCCGCGGCACCTCCAAAATATTATTTTATAAGTGGCATAATAATGTTCACGGAAAGGGGTGAAAGTTGGCGTGCGGTCTTGTTGTAGTGTAGGTAGACCGCCTGCCAAATTTCGTCGCATTTGGAGTCCGTTTGCAAGCCCAACTGTTAAACATATAGCGACACTGTTGCCAGGTAATTTGTCGAACGTTTTCGGTCTCTGAAAACCCTTGCCGGGCTGCTATTCTCTCCTCTCAGCCCAACTCATCTACGCAGCCACTAAACCGATCCCACATAACCCACCAAGTCCCTCTCCGCTCTCGAACCGTCCGGTGATGATCGGAGGCTCCGAAATGCTCCAAAACCCCCCTAACCTAATCATTTACCCTATATAAACACCCCCTCCCTCCAATTTTGGCAGCCTCCCACCTCCTTACTTGTTTTCAGCGGCTCCCCAATCATCAGTCACCGGCGCCCGCCACCCTAGTGCCGCCATTGGGCGTTGTCTAAGCGGCCAGCCGCAACCGAGCCACCGTCCCCCGCCACTCAGTGCCCTCCAGGTCGCCCCTATCTCCCTCCACCTCCCGTAGGGCCCATCAGGATCCATATCGGGCCCTGGGAGCCCATCGGTAACCGCCCCGAGCCCGCGCGTGCCGCAGTTCTGCCGCACAGGCGTCGCTCCCCTGCACCTCGCCTTGGGAGCCCGAGCTCCTCCTGAGCTCGCCGGCTCGCCAAACCCCGACTCCTGCCTCCTCGGCAACCCGGACGAGCTCTACTCGCCGGGGTCGTGGTCGTGGTCATGTTGACCACGCCCTGCCTCTCGAAGTCGCGGCCCAGCCCCAGCTCTCCTCTGCTCCACCGACCGGCCTGCTATGGCCCAATGTGAGCAGCCCAATCCATCTGTTTTGACCTGCCTATCTTTTTTTTCTGTCTGTGAATTTTGCATTATCCAGTGAATTATTGTTTTAGAGAAAAGTCCCTCTAGATCATGCATTTAATAACTCACAAATGGTGCATCGGATTAAAATGATTTAAACTTGTTGTTTTCTTTAATTTGCATAAATGACATGTTAAAATGGATTATTTCATAACTAAATAACCGTAGCCCCAAATTAATTAAATTTTATATGTAAATGGGGTGGAAAAATGCATAGATCAACTTGGTGCACTTTGTTTTACTGCTTAACAACATTAAAATATGGTCTAGGGCCGAACAGTACCAAATTCGAAATATGGACATGAGGATTTTCCGGAATTGTTGTTCGTTGTTCCGGCCTCATTTAAACTTTCCTAGATAGGTAGTTTTCATATGTTTCACCTCTTTCCATGTTTAACAACATTTAATATTGTTATACCTAAAAAAGAGCGAACTAAATAACTCGAATGTGGTGTTTCGTCAATATGCAACTTGTTGCATATTGAACTCCACTTAACTTGTAGTTTTGTTTGTTGCACTTTGACATGCCATGCCTCATTAAACCGGACATGCATCATACATGGTTGTGCATCGTGCCTTGCTTATGTGATGGTTGTTTACTATGTTGTTTGCTTCTTTTCGGTTGTGCTCCTTCTCGAGAGTTCCTATTTCGTTGCGATCGTGAGGATTCGTTCGACTACATTGGTTCGACTACTTCATGGACTCGTTCTTCTCCCTATCGGGATTTCAGGCAAGATGACCATTACCCTAGATACCACTTCTATCTTTGCTTGCTAGTTGCTTCGTTCTATCGCTATGTTGCGCTACCTATCACTTGTTTACCATGCCTCCCATATTGCCATGTCAAGCCTCTAACCCACCATTCCTAGCAAACCGTTGTTTAGCTAAGTTACAGCTTTTGCTCAGCCCCCTCTTATAGTGTTGCTAGTTGCACGTGAAGTTGAAGATTGCTCCATGTTGGAACATGTTTATGTTGGGATATCACAATATCTCTTATTTTTTAATTAATGCATCTATGTACCTAGTAAAGGATGTAAGGCTCGGCCTTTTGCCTAGTGTTTTGTTCAACTCTTGCCACCCTAGTTTCCGTCATACCAGTGTTATGTTCCTTGATTTTTGCGTTCCTCATGCGGCTGGGTTTATGGGAACCCCTTGACAGTTTGCTTTGAAAACAACTCCTCCAGCAAGGCCCAACTTTGGTTTTACATTTGCCTAACAACATATAACCTTCCCTTGGGTAGGCCAACACAAGGGTCATCTTTATTTTAACCTCCCTGGGGCGGTGCTTCTCCAAGTGTTGGTCCGAACCGGGCAATGTCCGGCCCCCCTGGGCAACCAGGGTCTATGCCAACCCGACATCTTGCCCATCCGGAGTGCCCTGAGAACAAGATATGTGCAGCTCCTATCAGGATTTGTTGGCACATTCGGGCGGTCTTGCTGGTCTTGTTTTACCATTGTCGAAATGTCTTGTAACCGGGATTCCGAGACTGATCGGGTTTTCCCAGGAGAAGGAATATCCTTCCTTGGTCGTCGGAGCTTATAATGGGCTAAGTTGGGACACCCCTGCAGGGTATAAACTTTCGAAAGTCGTGCACGTGGTTATGGGCCGATGGGAATTTGTTAATATCTGGTTGTAGATAACCTGGCACTTGACTTAATTAAAATGCATCAACCGTGTTTGTAGCCGTGATGGTCTCTTCTCGGCGGAGTCTGGGAAGTGAACACGGTTTGGGTTATGTTTGAACATAAGTAGTCCTCAGAATTACTTCTTGATCACTTCTAGATGACGACTGTTATGTAGTTCCTCTTCCTCCTCTTGTACTCGCCTGTTAGCCACCATATTTTGCTTATCAATTGCTGCAACTCCACTTCAGTACCTTGTCCTACCCTTAAGCTTAAATAGTCTTGATCTCGTTGGTTTTGAGATTGTTGAGTCCTCGTGACTCACAAGATTCTACCAAACAGTTGCAGGTGCCAATGATACCAGTGCAGGTGATGCAACCGAGCTCAGTTGGGAGTTCGATGAGGATCTTGGACATTACTATGTTTCTTTTCCGGATGATCAGTAGTGGTGCCTAGTTCGGACGATCGGGGATCTAGCATTTGGGGTTGTCTTCTTTCTTATGGATTTGTCCGTAGACAGATCTATGTGTGTACTCTGAATGATGTATGATTTATTTAAGTAACTGCGTGAAGTGGCGATTATAAGCCAACTCTGTATCCCTTTCTTGTTCTTCACATGGGATTGCGTGAAGATGACCCTTCTTGCGGAACGTCCACAATGCGGTTATTCCTCTAAGTCGTGCCTCGACACGTGGGAGATATAGTTGCATCGTGCGCGTTACACCTTGCATGTTTAATCGGGTCTGTATCGATGGATCATGCGAAACAACAAAACTATAGTAGTACTACAGTACAAGTAACAGTTCACTCGGTCGCCGTGTCGTGTACTCCTCCATCATAAGAGTGGAGTTCTTGCTTTCATAAATGTTCTAGTCCCTTTCGCCGACATGTGGGACATCAAGCAACCGGGTCCACGCATCATACAGAAATAACAGTGCAAAGCAGCAGTGGGACGCACCCCGGTCTTGGCATCATCGTAGTAATGATCAATGAGGTGTCAAATGTCAAAGTTGCTCCCTTTCCGCGGTAATTTGGAGGGACGAAGTGATGATAAAGTTGGACGGACGAAGCAACCATCATTCCCTCTTTGCCGAATCCACTTCTCCCTCATCTTCTTCAAGTTAACCACATGTTGCTTCTATTGTTGTTCTGCCTCATGCGGGACACGGATCGGCTAGGTACATCACTGACACGTTGAAACGCATGTTAGCAAACTGCCAGGCGAACCTCCTCTAGAAATAAGAAACTTGCCCCGCCTTCCGCGCGGCAAAATCACCTCCTTTTTACTAATCTTGATATATTTTTTAGATCAATATAATTGGGATTTGTATAGATAGCACGAAGGAGCAAAAACAAGTGGTACGCTTAAGGGCATCCGCAATGTGTAGCCAAATGTTAAAATAGCTTTTGGCATCGATGGGAACCATTGTGGAGGGTGCTGCCAAAGCCAAAAAATAGGGAGCTGAAGCTCCCAAATTGAATGATTGAAGGAATAGGAAAATGCAACCTTTCTCCTCTTTCTCCCGTGCTTGGACGCATGTATAGAGCATAGAGTCTACTCCCTTGTTCCTTCTATCTCAAATCACAAAGTAGTGAGGTGTCAAATCACAAAAGCACGGACGGAACAACCATCATTGCACTCTTCGTTGACTCCGCTTCTCGTCTTCTTCGAGAAACCACCTTTGCTGCACTAAGCTGGACGGACAATGCTATTGGGCTACCAGTAGTACGTTGGCGTCCTTCTGTTCAATGGACTTCCTGGATGCAAAGAAGGCGATTGTCTTAGCATGCAGGCGGCACTTGTAAACGACTTGCCGTTGTATGCCTCAATGGTGTTCTCCGTCCAACGCACTTCGCCAAAGTCACAGCGATCGAGATATCATCGACGTCACCGCAATGGGGAAGGAAGTAAAATAGTTACACCCTCCATTTTTATGTATACAAGGCCACTATAAAAATTAGAATTTGCAGAAAGCCACTAACCCTAATCGAGGCAAAATTGATGGGGTTTGCCTAGTACTAGCAACCAAGGACATTAATACACCCTTGGATGCATGAGGAAGTGAGAAGGTTTGTTTGCATGTGCCGCATTAATCAAGCAGTGAGGGGTGAGATAGTTAGCTAGTACATTTGGCAGCATCCGTTGGTGAAAAAAATACTCATTAATTGACACATTAAACGAGGATTTGTATCGATCGATCCCATGAAGGAAAACCGTGACATCTTTTTTAACAGAGTAATAGGTACTAAAATCGAAGTCTCTCACCATCGCAAACTAGATGTTATTACAAGTTCAAAATGAAAAGGTGGTACACTTACGCATGACTGTCGCGATCGCACCGTACCCTCACACAGTCGGTCCTGCATGCTTCCTGCATGCCGCAAACCAAACTAAGCGAACACACCCTCACTGACACATGGTACCGCATGTGATCAAACCAAACTCAGCCATCCAACCGCTAACACCTAATTTTTGTTCATACAATATGGTTACCCAACTGCCTGTTGGGGAAGATCTATGCGGCCCGTGCGGTGGTTTGTTGGGAAAAAAGATGTGAGGAAGAAGGGTTAGGAGACGTAGAATATTCATCCAACCGCCTTAAATGATCGACTGGCCCAAATGATGAAAGTTAGGCAACTTGCATAAATATATGTTTTTTAGAAGGCATAAATATATGTTTTTACATAAAAAAAGATCCCTAAAAGCAAAAACATAAATAAAAACTACGACTCCTCGCAGAACGAGCCGACCTCGTCTCTTTGGCTGGTGGTGCGAACCAGCCATAGCCACCAACGTGTGTCTCCACACCGTGGTTGTCCTCGGCCTCCAGCTACTCGTTCATGAGGAACATGCGGGAGCTGTGCATGAACACGAGCACCGCGTAGTTCACGTCCACGACGTTCCGTTCCGCATGCGGGAGGGCCTCGATGGTAACGACATCCGTGGGCTTCGTGTTGAGTTGAGCCTCCGCCGCCCGGCTCATGTACAGGACATCCGTGTGCTCCGCGTCAAGTTCAGCCTCCACCACCCGGTTCATGTCCATGACATCCGGTTCCTCCTGTAGGAGGGCTTCGATGGTAGCAGCTTCCGCACGCTCCGCGTCGAGTTGAGCCTCCGCCTCCTAGTGCTCCTTTATGATCGCTAGGTTGAACCGCTGGTCTGCCTACACCAAGGGGGACCCAGATGCTGGGACGAAGTCAATGTCCATCATCTCATATGCATCAAGTGCCTTCTTCATCGTGACCTCCGCCAAGAACACTGGATCGGCTTCCTCCTCCTCGTAGCCTGGATCCCGAGAACTCATGGATTGGCCTGCCGTGATGTGAGCTTGGGAACGGAGGTCTGTGGCGCCAACCACTGCAGTGATTTCTGCGCAGCGCTCCGGCATCAGCATCTTGTAGTACGTGATCTTGAATCACACCATGGATTTCTGGTGAACTAGGGGACGACTAATGCGGGCTAGGGGATCGAAAGGTGGGGGAATGGGCTGTAGAGGAGGTGTGGTTTTGGGGCAGTGGTGACCGGTCGACAAGTAGCTGGTGTAGGCCAAGCAGCGAAGGTTCTGGCATGAATAGTGGTTCCAGTGATGACCAGTCAATCAGTTTTGACTGTCGAGAGTTTGCAAAGCAGGATGGTTGGAGCCTGGAGAGTTGTGGTGTGGGATGGTACCAAAGTTTTGGAGTTTCACATGGCAGATGTCCGGACGTCCCCACCGTTCCCGTCGAAGACGAGGCGATGACTTCGTAAATCTCAAGATGAGTAGCAAGATGCCCGTGCATTGCACGAAACATCAGGATGCATTTATTTATAAAACACCTGTTGTGATTGACCCATGCAGGAGTAATCCCTTTTGTAAAAACTAATGATATCTCGAGATTTTCATTGAAATACTGGTATCTTGAGAATTTCATCAAAAAATGATATCTTGAGAAAGATGAGAGACAAGGTGAGGAGGAGTGGGGATGGGTGACACCATGCAGTTGTCACCATGCCAGATTGTTCCAGAGGCTTCCTTTTAAATTAATCAACAATGAAGTGGTGCGAGATAAGGATGAACGAGAGAGGTGCGGGTATCCTTTTTTAAAATTGCCATATTTGCTTTCTATCTGTCAGATATAGATCAGATAGTCTATATTTTAAGATGGCAGGCACACCATCATCACCAACTCAGTTTTTAATCAGAGTAGAGATAGAGATATGCCGGCACAGTCTCTCGAAGGTGCTCATAGTTATGGTGTTCGTGTGAGCGTTCATAGGGTGTCGGGGTACGCAAACAGGGGTGTATGTTCCCCTAACTCGCGCACAGACAATAGGCCTCCAACCCAGCAACACAAAGCATCCAAGTCAAGCCCAAGCCAGAGAAACAGCTCTTCGAGAAATAAAAGGGCGAATCGAGAAGACCAAGACACGCCAAGGAAGCAAGATATCACTAAGAAGAGGCCTCCCTTACCGGGCAGTCGAGCCTGGTCAGACCGAGGCCTCAAAATGACAAGTCCCAAGATCCCCCCCGGCAGGATTGCCGGGACCTCCAAGGGCGATTCTCCCCTCCAAGACTCCACCGCTCCACCGCACAACAATGCAAGTCACTTATTAGTGTGGTGTCGAGACCCAAGTTATTAAGTGGTGGTCATTTGGCACATGGTGGCCATTTGGAAGAAAGATTCCCCCTATATGACATCCATCCAGAGGCGTGTCATGCAGACATGAAGAAGATGATTAAGCGGCACGACAGGCTTGGAGGGCTGCTTCCTCAGCATGACACCTAGTAGTGCATTTAATGAGCTTTGTGCTAACTACCAGAGTTAGGTATGATAGCACTGTTAGCTATCTAATCACTAGATAATGAATGCTTTGCTAGTGTGGTAACCCCTTAGCCAAAAGGAGGACCATGGCAACCTAAGAAAGGATTCGGACACTTGTAAACTCATACGCGCGTACCTGCTCTCCCCAAGGTAGCCTTGTCGGGCTTGAGCGTTGTGTGACCACCACGGTCCTCCCTTCCCCCTTGCTGAACTGCAATGGTCTGATGGCCCCATAGTTTTTCGTTTTCCACCATGACATCTTTGGCGCGCCAGGTAAGGGGAAGCGTTTGCGCGAACCCGAGGTCGTTAACAACATGTGAATCTTCATCATCATCATCTTCATCACCAGCTTCGTCATCCATGGCACCCAAGCAATAGTTTGGCGCAACGGCTCACTCTTCCACCTCGAAGGCCCCCTCGCATGTGGCCACTGAGATAGTGGGTGTTGCAGGGGCGTTGGTGGACGCTAGTGCCTTAGGGGACGCGACTAGCGCAGGCGGCGCTATCGTCAATCCCCTTGCGGCCGAAGCAGAAGCTGAAAACGCCGGGGAAGGGCGGCATCAACAGCGTCCCGAGGGCTATGTATGGCAAGGATTGGTTGGGGAGAATGTTCCATCTCAGCCTCCCCACCATGCCCTATCATGCTAGGGGCGCAACCACAACAACTATGCCTGCTCTGGTGTCTCTTGCGACCCCCTAATTATCCATATTATGGACGCAGCTACAGGGCACACGCCTTTCCCAGGACAGGGTAACCAAGAGGAGCACCAAACGGGGTCGTCAACCCCCGAGCGCACCCCTCTCGCCACCATACTGCTGTGGCGGCTGACTCGCAGCAACGAGAACATGGCGCCGCCACCACCGGTACGATCAGGAGTCGAGCGACGTCACGGTCTGCAGCATCATCTATGCCAAGCACTACTTCAGAAGCCATGGCGCGGGCCCAACTCCTACTGAGGTTCCCACCATCGGCCAATCAAATTGATGAGTGGAGAGCCACCATTCAGAGTTTGATCGATTTTGCTGAAGCGGAAGGATCTCAGCAGGCAAGCCCACCACGACACCCGCAAGCAACGACTACGGTCCGAGTTGCTAATCTTGTCGAGGGGGACACTCCGATGATGCAATACCCTCCACGGCAGCTAGCGCAGAGGCCACAGCCCGAGCCAGGTGACCAGGAGCCCGACAAGGCATCGATGGCTTCATCTGATCCTCGGGCCCCTCGAGATCTGCGGCAGGTCCTAGAAGATCGGCGAAGGGAGGATGCGTGTGTCACCATAGAATAGCACCGTGAAACCCGCTGCTAGTCTCACAGGTGCAATATCCCAAACATCAACAAACCCGCACCCCGTGAAGGTGGGTACTTACCTTTAGAGGTTTGGTGCCCTGCCTTCACTCGCAAGCTGCGGCTAGTCTGTTGGCCATTCACCCACATTTTCAAACCAGAAATACCAGAAAAGTATGATGGAAGACTGAACCCGGCAGTGTTCCTGAGCATTTACACCATTGTTGTTCAAGACACCGGAGGAAGAGATGAGAAGGTGTTCGCCAACAACTTCCCGTTGGCACTGAAGCTAAACTTCAGGTCATGGCTGATGCACTATCGGAGTACTCCATCTCGACCTGGGCTGACCTGTGCAATGAATTTGTTGGTGCCTTCACGGGCGGCTTTCAAGAACTATGGCGGCCCAATAATTTGCAACTCCTTCCACAAAAGGAAGGGGAGAGTTTGCGGAAGTACATGCTGAGGTTTAGCGGGGTGTACAGGAACATTCCAGATATCCACCCATCAGCTATTATTGCCGCGTTCCAGTCCAATGTGCGCAGCAGGAGCCGGTTAGAAAAAGCGGTACCCTACTAGGAAAAAGGCCTGTTAGTGGCGCACCTATTTTTTCCATTAATGACGCACTATAGGTGTGCCACTATTATCACGCCACTAGTAATTTAATCTCAAGTAAAATCACACTCCGTGGTCAAACTTCCTGAAAGGTCACCCATCCTCACACTACTCAAGCCCAAGCACGCTTAACTTCAGAGTTCTATCCAACCCCAGCACCAGCTCACTTAACAGGCACTTCTTGATATATCTAGCATATCAATCCTATTAAACCTTGTGAGTCTAGGACTTTGTTCATGTTCATGAGTGTGATGAAATTTTGAAAAAATATTTCAAACTTCCGTTCATATTATGTATCATATTTTGAACATTTTTTCCAAAAAAATTCAAAACTAAATTTTTTTCTATTACTAGTGGTGCACCTAGCAAATGGTGCGCCACTACTAAGTTTGATTTTTTCCCCATTTTTTCCCCTCTAGATCTTAAAAGCCCTGTATCTTTTATTCTGTTAGGTTTTTGGGGGTTCTAAAAATCTTCAACGGGGTTCCCCAGCAAGAAGGCCAAGACTGAAGCCCGCAACAAGGAATTTGCCACATGGACTGATTGTCGGGAGGCTGCGGCGGCCGAGAATGCTGGGAAGGCTGATGGACCGTACTGCAAGATCTGCCGGACCAAGGATCATGATCTCCAAGAGTGTCACCAAGATGAGCAACTTGTCAAGAAGCAGAAAGCTGAGTACCATAAGTGTGAAAAAGAAAGAGACCAAGAAGGTGTTGTCGGGAAGGGCCGAGGCAGCAGAGGAGGCCGCCGCGGCAAGATTCCCCAGCATAAAGAGAAATCTGCTAGAGGCCGTGAGAAAAAGGAAGGTGATGTCGAAAGTGATGGAAGGGGATAAAGAGGAAACCAGTAAGCAAGAGTTACAAAAAGCCACTAAGGCTATGTGTGTTGATGGAAGTGCATCTTTGCACTCCCCTCACCCCCAACTTAAACAGTGGGCGCATGAGGTCAATGATGTGGAGCCTACGGCAGATTCCGGGAAGGGCACAAGTGCATCTTTGGCGAAGAGGATCACTTTAACTGCACCATCGCTGTAGGGTACTTGGCGTTGTTGGTTTCACCAACAATCCACAACCTGAATGTCACATATATGTTGGTTGATGGCGGGGAAGTGTTGAATCTAATTTCCCCAAGGTAATCGGCAAGTTGCAAATATCAGATGAAGAACTCACATTATTGGTGACGTTTGGAGGAGAGTTGAACTTGAACTACCAGACTGAGGAGCTTGTGTTCGACGTAGTCGAGCTTACCTTGCCATACAATGTGATTCTTGGCCACCCAGCTCTAGCAAAATTCATGGTAGAAAACCACTATGCCTATAATACTCTGAAGATGCCAGGGCCAATGGGCGTCATCTCCATCCCGTCAGACATGAAAGACACAATCATATGCGTGGATAAGATGTATCGGGATGCCGTTGCTGTCGAGGCCGCAGAAGCTACAGTTCCCGCCAAAGAAAACAAAAAGGGAAGAAAGATAACAGGTATACCAGCAAGAAATTCGGGAAGCGTGCCTCTCCGGAGTGTGCTGCACCCGTCGATGATTTTCCAGAGAGTTCCACTAGCAAGAGATCCAAAGTTACTTTGCCTGCTATGAAGAAGGTCTCGAGAGGGCTAGGTGGCGTTGATGATACTTTCACCATCAGCTTGACCTTGGATAACAACTAGGAAAGGGAGCTCGTTGCCTTCCTACGGGTGAATGTCGATGTGTTTGCCTGACAAACATCCGACATCCCCGGCATTCACAGGGAGGTAATCGAACACCACCTAGATGTCTGCCCTCATGCTCGGCCCGTCAAGCAGAAGGTCAGAAAACAAGCTTTGGATCGGCATCAATTCATTGCCGAGGAAATCAAGAAACTTGAAGCAGCTGGTTTAGTCAGGGGAGTGTTGCATGCAACATGGTTGGCGAACCTGGTGGTGGTGCGCAAGGCGAATGAGAAATGGAGGCTTTGCATAGACTTCACAGATCTCAAGGCATGCCCGAAGGACCCATTCCCCTTGCTGCGCATCGATTAGATTGTGGATTCCACTTCTGGTGTGACCTACTTTCCTTCTTGAATGCATACTATGGGCACCATCAGATATTCACATCCATGGAGGACGAGGAGAAGACCGCATTCATAACTCCATGTGGCACATACTGCTTTGTATGGATGCCCTTCGGGTTAAAGAGCGCTAGGTCCACTTTTCCAAACTAGTGCAGATTGGGATTGAGTCTTAGCTGCATGGGAATATTGAAGCTTATGTTGATGATATTGTGGTTAAAACCAAGGACAAATCGACACTTATTCAAGACTCGGAAGAGACCTCTACAAACAGGCGCAAGATCAACTTGAAGTTCAACCCCGAGAAGTGTGTGTTTGGCATTCCCTCTGGTAGGCTACTTGGCTTTTTGTGTCTTACCGGGGAGTTGAGGCCAACCCCGATAAGATCAGAGTGATGAAGCGGATTCAAGCACCCAGGATAGTTAATGACATGAGGCATTTAACTGGATGTGTTGCCGCGCTGAGTAGGTCCATTTCCAAATCTGCCGAGCGCACCCTGTTTTTCTTCAAAATTCCGAAGAAGGTAGGGCCCATGAAGTGGACTCCGGAGGCAGAAGCAATGCTGCAAGACTTAAAGGCCTATATTTCCTTTGTTCCCACCTTGATTGCTCCCAAACCTCAAGAGTCGTTGCTCCCATATTTAGTGGCAACCAATCAAGTGGTTACTAGAGCACTGGTGGCGCTGTGTGAAGTAGATGAAGGAGTAGCTGCAGCTACTGTCCTCCCCAAAGAGGGAAGTGAACCAGTCACGGCAAGGTTGGTATGCATCAGGAAAAAGAAGCACAAGGTGGTGAAGGTAATCCCAAGGCCGTGACAAAGAAGAGGGTGGTGTAGCAACCAGTCTACTTTGTTAGCTCCCTATTGCAGTGGGCTAGGTCAAGGTACTCTGGGGTGCAGAAGTTGATCTTTGTCCTCATCATGGCTTCAGGGAAACTACACCACTACTTCCAAGCCCGTGAGATCACAGTTGCCACATGTTTTCCTTTGCAACACATAATGAGGAACCCTGAGGCCAACAGCATAATAGTTGAATGGCATTAGAGTTGTCATGTTTTATTCTGAAGTATGAAAGTACTTCAACCATTCAGAGTAGGGCACTGGAGGAGTTCATTGCAGAATGGATGCCTACTCCGGACAAAGAGACTCCACAAATGGTTATCCTCGGCAAGGAGGTGCCCCAGGAATGGATCATGTACTTTGATGGTGCTTTTTCATTGCAAGGCGAGGGGGCTGGCATGCTCTTCGTTGCACCCATGGGAGAGCACCTCAAGTATATTGTCCAGATGCATTTTCCCCGGGAGAAATCTACCATCAACATTGTAGAATACGAAGGGCTCCTTGCGCCGATCAGGATTGCAGTAGAGTTGGGACCCAAGATGTTATCATCCATGAAGATTCACAGCTTGTGGTGAGACATGTCAACAAGGACTACCAAAGCCCATTGATGGAGGCATACATCAATGAAGTGAGGAGGTTGGAGGAGCAGTTTGATGGATTGCAAATAGAGCATGTGCCGCTGCGGAAAACAGCATTGCTGCTTATCTATCAAAGTGTGCCACACTAAAGCTTCATGTGGAACTAGGGACCTTTATCCTTCATTGGACGCAACCATCAGTATCTACATTAGTGATGGCTAGGAAAAGGAGGAAGCTGGACTCCGGCAAACCTTTACCGATAGAACCTCCAGAGGTCCCTAGTAGCGAAGCTGCCGGGAACAACTCCACTTCACATGGTGAGTTGCACTCTTCCACATGACCACAAGTCCTTGTGGTCGAGGTAGGCGCTCGCATGGGTGAGGAGGTGCCATTGGTCCTAGTAGTAGAGCCATGAGCTCCAACTTGGGCACAACACATCGTCCGCTACCTCCAAAGTGGAGAACTTCCCGAAGAGCAAGAAGAAGCTGACAGAGTAGCCCGAAGGGCCAGTATGTTTCAGTTTGTCGATGCCACACTATACAGAAGGAGACCCAACGGTGTGAAATTGAAGTGCATTTGCCGGGAGGGGGAGGAACTATTGGCAGAGATACATAAAGGCATGTGCGCCTCCCATATTGGATAAAGAGCCTTGGTTGGAAAAGCATTCTGGTAAGGTTTCTACTGGCCCATGGCCCTCCAAGATACCATTGAGCTAGTCACCAAGTGTGAAGCCCGTCAGTTCCACTCCAAGAATATTCATCAGCGAGCTCAAGATCTCCAGACAATCCCTTTATCATGGGCATTTTTGGTTGGGGGGCTCGACATCTTGGGCTCCTTCCCCCGTGCTACCAGATACTTTCAATTCTTGTATGTTGCAATCGACAAGTTTACAAAGTGGCCAGAAGTGGAGACTGTGAGGAAGGTAACTTCCCAATCAGCTATCAAGTTCTTGAAAGGGTTGGTGTGCCATTTCGGAGTACCCGCCAGAGTCATCACTAACAACGGTACCCAATTCACAAGCCGCGCCTTCATGCAATACATTCAAACCCTCGGAAGCAAGGTTTCATTCGCATCTATTTCTCATCCCAGGATCAATGGACAAGATGAAAGGATAAATGTTGAAGTGTTGTGTGGGCTCAAGACAAGGACTTTTGATAAGTTGTAGAAGTGCAACGCACGATAGATCGACGATCTGGCGGTGGCTCTTTGGTCCCTCCGTACGATGCCAAATCGAGCTACCGGCCAGACTCCCTTCTGCCTAGTCTATGGGGCAAAAGCAATGCTCCCCATGGAACTCATATCTGGGTCACCTCGAGTATTTTCCTATGATGAAATAGAGCAAGAGCAGCATAGACATGACGATGTCGTGCTCCTTGAGGAGAACCTTCTCCGGGCTGTTGTGCATGCTGCATGCTACTAGCAAGCCCTGTGCCGCTATCATAGCCGTAGGGTCCGCGCCCAGAGCCTTGAGGAAGGCGTCCTTTTCCTTAGGCATGTTCAGTCCACAAAGGGTTCCAACAAGTTGACGCCAAAGTGGTAAGGCCCTTACTAGGTAGTACAAGTCACCAGACCTGGCGCAGTCCATCTGGAGACCGAATATGGCCTCGAAATGCAAAACTCATGGAACGTTGAGCATCTCTGCAAGTTCTACCCATAAGGCACCGCTACCGGGCCCTGCCTTGGTAGCCACCCTTTTGTACAAGCATTGTCGATGCGCATGTAACCCTTTGTACAAAGCCAGGCGTAGAACCTGAGCACAAATAATGAAACAAAGCGTTGGCGCCGTAAAAACATGCATGCATGATTAGCTTAGCATAAACTTGCCATGAGCATTTAGATAAGGTCATATGCAGCTATGTTTTCCCTGCACTAACTACGGTGCTCTTACCGCAGACTTGATCCATGGAAGAAGAGAGGGATAACCAGCTTACATATCGACCCTCAACAAGCCAAACAGATAAGTTTGTTTTTTATCCATACGTGTCTCTATAACAAGAAAACTTGTGCATAGAAAAACCTTGTTACCTTCAAAACATTTGTGCTCCCATCCTTGGGTTCGAACGTATTTTGGCCAAGATGGTTGTCGTGGCATTTGACAGAGAAGGATCAACAAGCGGCTGGTTCTCTTCTATAGTTTTGAGCCCGGCAGGCCAAGCCCCGTGGCAATAACAGAAGGCGTCGACAAGATAACTCGCCTGGAAAACTTGTTTACTTAAAAGTATAGAATCGTTCCTCCTCTGCATGGATAAGATACATGCACAAATACCCGGCAAAGCTTGTCCTTTTTCATTAATATGCGGATAAACAAGTACAAATCTTATAGAGCACAAACATGGAGAAAATAGATTACATATTTAATGCTAAAATTTGGCAAATTCTTACTTGTTTTGGAGTAAAAAATATAAGTGCCCCATAATCCCTTTATTTTCACTCTCCTCCTAGGAACTGTGCTAGGAGGCGAAGAGGGCAAAAGGAGCGCCAGGGCAGAAGCCCAGCCTGACCCCGTTAGGGCCCGCAGGATGCAACCAGACAAGATCAGGATGGCGTGGACGAAGATGATGGAGGAAGAAACGGGTGCGAATGAGTAGTGCCCTTTCGCGTTTTTTCTCTTTTATGAGGAACAAATGCGGGGGCTGGCTCTTCGATGCTTTCTCACAAGAAGTTACCGTTTTTCATTAACTACCACGTGTTAGTGCACTGTTTGGGGCCTAACCCAACATGCCCGGTGACACGTATGGCTCAGGACCGGGGGCTTCTGTCGGGGGTACACAAACAGGGGTGTATGTTTCCCCTGACTTGTGCACGAATAGTAGGCCTCAGATCTAGAGACACCAAGCATCCAAGTTAAGTCCAAGCCAGAGAAACAGCTCTTTGAGAAATCAAAGGGTGATCAAGAAGACCAAGACAAGCCAAAGAAGCAAGAGATCACTAAGAAGAGGCCTCCCTTACCGGGAAGGCGAGCCTTCTCACACCGAGGCCTCACCAAGGAGAAGTCCCAAGATGCCCCCGGCAGGCTTGCTGGGGCCGCCAAGGGTGATTCTCCCTGCCAAGACTCCACTGCTCCACCGCATAGCAATGCAAGTCACTTATCAGTTAGGTGTCGAGCCCCCAAGTGATTAAGTGGCTGTCATTTGGCACGTGGAGGCCATTTGGAAGGAAGATTGCACCTATATGACACCCGTCAATAGGCGTGTCATGCAGACAGGAAAAAGATGTTAAGCGGCACGATAGGCTTGCCGAGCTGCTTCCACAGCGGGACACCTAGCAGTGCATTTAATGTGCTTTGTCCTAACTGCCAGAGTTAGGTATGATAGCACTGTTAGCTATGTAATATGTAGATAATGGCTGTTTTGCCACTATGGTACCCCTTAGCCTATAAAAGGAGGGCCATGGCAACCAAAGAAAGGATTTGAACCCTTGTACACTCATACGCGCGTAGCTTCTCTCCCCAAGGCAAACCTTGCTGGGCTTGAGTGCTGCGTGACCACCACGGTCCTCTCTGGAATCCACCAAAGCAGGAGAAGTGTTTTATGCTTCTCAGCAGCCTGAATCTGTGTAAGAACCACCTGCGTCACCACCGCCATGCTGCTCCATGGCTTCTGCTATTTGTGTAACGTGCCCTTACCCCTTGCCGAACCACAAGGGGCTAATGGCCCCATAGGTGTTCATGTTCCACCACAACATAGGGGTGAGTGTATGCGCGCATGTATGAGCGCCTGTGTCATAGCCCTAGATATTGCTTGTAATCAGTTACATTGTGAGCATACATGCATCAAATTTATTTTAAGTGAAAGTTGAATTGAGGGAATCTTGAAGCCCCAAAGAATTAAATAAAAGGGGCATTAGAACCCTAAAAATCTCATTCAATTGTTCCAATGTTCCTTTAAATTGTTTTGAGAATTTTGGCAGGAACTATATTTTAAACCAAAATTCAGGAACATTTTTAAGGTATTATTTTGGGCATTGAATTTAAATCATTATGCTATTTCAATTTAAATTGACATTCATATAAATATAATATAACTTCAAATTCCCCTGAAATGTTCCATGTGCTTTGGAAAAGTCCATCTAGCAACATAAAAAAATTTCAGAGAAGTTGGCACTGGTTTTGAATTCCGTTTGAATTCATAACAGTGACAAAATAATTAAATAAATAGAAAACATAAATTAAAAAAAAGAAGAAGAAAGAAACTAACCTGGCCTTACCTGGCAGCCCACTAGCAGCCTAGTTCACCAAATTCGGCCCAGCCAACCTAGCGAGGGGCAGGTTTGTCTTCAACCCCTCGCCAGGAGGACAGGTCGTGGCAGAGCGTGCGTCACTGGCCACTAGCTCCTGATTCGATGTGTCCCAGCCACCCCGACCCTTCCACTGCACCGTTAGAATGCCCTCGACCCCCTCTGCTTTCGCCATCTCTCTCTGGGCCTCCTCCCCCTTTGTTGCCTCTCTCCCGCGACAACTCGAGCGGAGCTCATTGCAACCGCTCGTCGTTGCCGTGGCCACGGCCCCCTCTCATAGCAGAGTCATGTCCAGGACCTCCGCAGTAGAGGACCTCATTACCATGCTGAAGGAAATGAGCCAGAGGGCTCCACTTTGCTACCATCATCGACGTCTTCATCATCGGCCGCCGAAGATCGCCACTGACGTCCCGTCATCTCCAAGCCATCCCCGAGCGTGCTGAGATCACCGACAACCTCGCCGTGAGCTCCTCTACCGAACCCCCTCCCCCGTGCTCGATCGCTTAGCGTAGCTCACATTTCCGTCGAGGCCGAGACCTCACCGGCGCTGGACATGTCGCCGTCATCGTTTTGGCTCGCCTCCGTCCAAATGACACGAGGAAGCCGTAGTACCTCTCAGTTGGGCTCCCCATGCTTCGTAGCCTCGTACCGCTCAAGGACGAACTTCAGACGCCACCATTTAGGTTGCCGCTGTTGATTGGTCTCACCGGAGGCACTGCTGTATACATAAGTTGATGCGGCCGAGCAAGGGCTATGCAATGGTGCCCTCAGGGTGCCAAACCCCCGCCCGTAGCGCGTTCTCGAGCATCCCCGCCGCGTCGGTGTGCTCGCCAGCGTTTAACTCCAGCGGGATGACGTGGCACATCATTGGCGACAAATCACTCGCTAATAACCCTGCTAACCATCATCGATGAATTTGGGCTTGTGCAGTCGGGGCCTCCCCGCCCGCCTACTACTTTGGTGCACCTGTCCTCTGATGATACTTCCTCCGAGGCCACCGAGGACAGGGTCTTGGAAGAATCCTCTGCCCCACAGCAGAGGGAGCTCCTCCGCGATTTCCCTGATGATGATGATGATGATGAGTCCCCGGTGGTGGAGGTGCCACGCCCCGCTGGGGTCACCACGAGATCCGGGACGCCCTCTTTGAAGCAACCCGAGCGGGCGGCCACGAAGAAATGCAGGACTGCGCTAATTCCTCCGGGCGGCACTCCGCCTTCACCGAGGACGTCTCGGGCGGCCCCAACCACGAGTTCTCCCGCTCCCAAGAGCTCGGCACCAGTTGCTCCACCTCAGCGCCCACTCTTGAGCATGAAGATGGGCTATGCCTTTGCCGGCCAGTAAGTCTTTTGCTTAACCTTGTTTGTTGATTCTTGAAGTGATGCTTAGTGCCTTCGTCTGTCATTAGGAAGCAGCCGTCGAAGAAACAGAAGGAGGGCACGGAGGTTGCCGTGGCCGCAGGAGCTAAAGTGATGTCGTCTCCCACGGCCGTGGAAGCCGGCACGAAGGAAAATACTGCTGCCTCCGCAGCCCCAATGGTGATGTCGTCTCCCACGGCCGTGGAAGCCCGTCCTCAGGAGGTGCCGGTGCCCCCGGCGGGCCTGACCCCTCCGGCGCCTAACCTTGCTACGACTGCTGAGGTCGACCAGCCTTCGGAGCCCCTGGTCCTCCCTGAGGCTGAGGTTTCTTCTGTCTTGGCACTGAGGGCGTCTCCTCAGTTCGATTTCACCAATACCAAAAACAAACTTTGCTCCCATGCTACTCTCTGCAATGAAGATATACTAAAGATGTTGCCCATTTGCTATTTTTGGTGGATGCTAACCCTGTTGTACTTAACATGCCTATCCATGTACTTACGCAGGGCCATAACAGACGATGCTGTTGTTTGCCGTTGAGGTTAGCTGCATCCCATGTCTTATAGTATTTTACATCATTTGTGCAATTGCAGTTTGGCTTCTAACATTTACTTTCTTCTTGTAGGTACAAATGTCAGGGGCACTGATCCACGCTTCAACCCGAAGGAAGAGCTTGGCTCCGCCGCTGCTGACTTTGGGCGGGCTCTGGCCAAGATGAAGTGCCCCAGCAACTACCCCTCAGAACTTACCAAGCATGAACTCACCAGTTCAGTCTTACCAATACCACTTGCAATTAATGGCTATGTTTTTTATGGTCGATGTCTTAAGCATCTTGTAGTAAACATGCCTAACACGTTTTAGCTAGTTCCCCTACCTTTTTGTAGACAACTGGGCAATTATCTGCTCTAGCAGCACCTGCCTTGTGATGTTTAACTCTGCCAATTGCATTTTTATCAGTACCGGTTTCAATGGCCATTAAGCCTGTTGCAATTAATAGTTGTATCCATTTTTAAACAGTTGTATTTCAATGGCTACAAACTTACAAAACATGAATTAGGATGCTGTTAAGCCTGTTGCAATTAACAGTTGTATCCATTTTTTAATCCGTCCCTTTTCTACCGTGCCACTCTTTCGCAATGAAGACTCACTACAGACGCTGTTGTTTTTATTACCAGTTGCTATTTTTGGTGGATGTTAACCCTGTTGTAGTTAACATTGGCTTTCCATGTACTTACATAGGGCTACAATGGGGGATGCTATTTTTTGCCGTCGAGGTTAGCTGCATCCCATGTCTTATACACCATCTATTCCTAAATTTAAATATTTTTAGAGATTCCAATATAGACTACATAAGGAGAAAAATGAGTGAATCAAGATTCTAATCTAAACTATGTCTATAATTATATATACATCCGTATGTAGTTCATATTGAAATATCTAAAAGTACTTGTACTTTGGAATGTAGGTAGTAGTATTTTACATAATTTGTGCAATCTCATTTAGCTTCTAACATTTACTGGCTGCTTGAAGGTACGTATATGAGCGGTACTGATCCACGCTTCGATCCCTTTTGCGTGTGGTCCAATGATATATTCATTAACAAGCCTCAAGTGAGGAAACTAAGAAAGATTGTTAGGAGAAAGAAACGGGTGATGGGAATTAAGCTCTTTATTTACACTTTGTACAAGACATCAGTGAACTTTAGGATGGTAAGTAATCTGTTGCCTTTCCCCTCTGCCCATAACAAGTTACTCTATTATACCTCATGATCTGATATATTTTTCTTTTAAGTGGTTTCTGAAGCTATTTACTGATGATAACCTTACAAACTACATGACCGCAGTGGAGGCAACTAAGGTTAAAGTATATAATTCATGCTACCATGATAATGCTCTAGAAGTCTTCCGGAAGGCGGCCAAAGATGAGAGGGTGTCACACCCGCATTTTCATGCCACAACACTTAAGCTAATAAATCATGATAAAATATGGTTTCACAAAAACTTTTGAGTGTTTTGGTCCTTGCTTGATTTGATTTTTTGTGTGTTGGTTGCAAGTGCTCTGAAAATCAAATAAATCCTCCAACTCTTATACTCCTCCCCCCTGATCCAAAACCTCTACCCAATGATCATGCCATGTGTATAGTAGAGTATAGGATTTCCTTATGAAAATAATTTGGCCAAAAAGTATTTTCTAAATTTAGTTTTCCAAAATCCCCTAAGTTAAGGTTTGCACTACAAGTACTTCATTTGGGATATAAAAAATCTTTCAAAGAGTATGTTTGACTCCTATTAGGTATAGGACTCCCATAAAGCACAAAAATATAATTTCGAAAGTTATTTTGCTATTTTATTTAAAGGCTTTTTCTTTAGGCCAGAAATGGTCTTTAATAGGTAAAAATTATTTTTAATGTTTCAAAAATATTTAAAAAATTTAGGGAAACTAAGTGGACATATATTTAATATATATATATGAGTTTAACACATGGTCATGTTCAAAATATTGGTCAAATCCCTCAAAAACCCTTTCTGGATATTTCAATCTTTTAGAATATTTACATAGGAAATAGTCTATAAAAATTCCAAGAAAATTCTAGCATGTCACAAATGCCCTATTTGGTGACCTTGCCAAGTTTCATGTCTTGGAGAACAATATAACATCATCAAATCCCCTCAAAACCATTTCTGTCCATTTTGAAATTTGAACAACTTTACATTGCCAACTTTCTCCTTTTGCTTTCAACCTTTGTGGGCATGTTCTAAACCCTAAATTATGACACTACACGAAGTGGTGCATCAAGGAGAATACTTTTGCATCACTAGATCTTGGAAAACTCAATTCTGTTGATTTCTAGGGTTTACAAAAGTTGCATTGGCAACTTTGCCCAAATGGACTCAATATTGGTGGAACCTCTTATTTTCTCATACCATTTGACCATGTCAAGCCTCATGACAAGATGAGATCATCTTCTTGCCCAAACCATCATCTAACACCTTCTGGAAGAATTTCAAAATGCATGTTTCAACCCCTTACACTCATCTCCATGAGCTGAAAATTTTCCCACTGCCTCATCTACCCCTCCTCTACCTCCTGCATGCTTTGCTGCCCAAGGAGCAATGATTAAGAGGGGCAGAGACCCATTTTTCCTCTCTGAACAGCAGCATTTCTCCTCTCTCTCCACCTCCACTCTCTTCCAGAGGACACACAAGGCATCCAATGCCACTTTACCATTGTTTACTTCCCCCTGCAGCTTCCAGACACAAGTGGCCGCGCCCATTCCGCAAAAGAGATGCCATGCCAGCCAAAGTCGCGCTCTAGAGCGACTGGCAGGGCGTTCGAAAGTTGACGCCGCGTCCCCAGACCACCTCGAGCCTTCCCCTCCCGCCACTCGAGGTGCCTCGACGTCCGCAACACGCCACCGCGCTGGACCCCTCCTTCCCCTCTCCTTCCTGCCCGTGCCACGCGTGCCCGGAGCCGCTCGAGCCCGCCAATGCGCGTGCGAGCTCGTGGCTCCACCCGGAGCTCGCCCTGCCCTCTCTCTCTCTTCCTGGCACCACAGACAAGCCCTCACTCTCTCCCCTTGTTGCCGAGCCGTTACCACGGCTACCCGTGCGCCACGCCCATGGTGAGCCACGGGTCGGCTACTTAAGGCCACCCCCGAGACCCCTCTCTACTCCTTGGGCTCTCTCTCCTGGATCAACCCACTCCCCTCCTCGCGCTCTCCATCTGCAGCCATGGCCAAAGCCTTGCCGTCGGCCTTCGCCTAAATTCGCCCCCACCACTCCTCCTCCTCCCCTCTAGACCGCACTAGAGCATCTCCAACATTTCCTCGGGCCCCACCCACGCTTCTCCCTCTCCTCCCCGTAGTTGTGCCGTCGAGATCCATCGTCACTGTCAGCCTTCTCTGTCGCGGTCGCTGCCTTGCTCAACCTGGTGCCCCTGGGCAACCGTGCCACCAACGGTTGGACGTGGTCGGGTCCCCTGAGCACGCTAGTGGCTAGCCCACCGGAAACGGTGGTTTGTGGAACCAACAAGCCGCCGTTGAAACTGCCCTTGCCTCTGCTCTGTTCGAGCGGGAGGTTGGGCACGAACCCGACAGGCGGGGCCCGCCTGTATGCGACCTGGCAGTAGGGCCCGCTCATAAGTGGAGGTGGCTTCTCTTTGGCCTGCCTCCTTACTGCGAAGACGCCCAGGTTGAATGCGCCTTCGACGTTGTCCGAGCGCCTTCACGACCAAGCCACTGGGCGGCCCACTGACTATCTCGCGCCCAATGCGTAGGATAAGGGTAAGGGCTTATTTTGTTTTTTTAGACCACTTGTAAAATCCATAATCAATTCAAATGGGCTCCAAATTTGATGATTCAAATTTCTAGAAGCTCATAAAATCATGATCTATCTCATGGAGCAATTTGCACATTTTTTCAGAAACTTTTTCTTCACAAACATTTCTCAAACCTTGTTTTTCCATATCCATGATGAACTTTAGAAAATCACAGAAAGCCCATTTTTAATCCAAATTCCATGATTCAAATTCCAAGATGCTTATAAGTTCAAAACATATTTTTTGAACATTTTTACTAAATACTTTATATGCCACCTCAAATAATGGTCTATTTATTCATGTATAGCCAACTTTGCAAATTTATAGATAAATCATTTGAACTCCAAATCCAGTGAAACCAACTCCTAGGTGCTTCAAAAATCATTCCTTGTTAAATGGGTGTCTTTGCTTGTTTTTCAAAATAATATTTCTGTACACTTCTTGCAAATCCACAAAACCAATGATCCCATCATATTGAAATGTTTAGAGATATCCATAGACGAAATCCCAATGAAACCACTTTGGTCATTCCTCATGTGACCAAATGTATCCTAGAAAAGTCCAACTCACATTTTTAGAGCACTTTATTTTTTCCTTGTTGTGTTGCTTATTGTGATTGTTTCCGACGTAAATTGACTAAGTAGATGGAGTACTTGGAGAAGAACCCGAAGACTAGAAGACTCTGATGAACCGGGCAAGCAGCCCTTTGACCATGATGAACCCTTTTTTTATCATAGTAGCATTTCTTTCCATGATTATTGAGTGCATGATATCTTGAATGGCAACCTTGCTACGTTTTCCTTTGTTGCATACCCCATTGATACTTGCATTGTTCAACACTCTATCCTTGCTTAGAGTTCTGTTGGTGGGTTGTAGAAATATGCTATAGTTGTTGGCTGAGCAAAATGGGTCGGAGTTATGCATGGTAAGGAACAAGTGTGGTTTGACATACTTGCAAATAGCCCCAGTAGGTGCCACTAATGCCCCTGGGAGATGATGATGAACTAGGTCACTGCTTGCTGGAGAGGTAGTGTACTGAGGCATGATGAAAGTGTTGTTTACAGAGATGGATTAGATTTAAGATTTGTTGACCGTCCCAGCCCTACATCCGCAACCACTCTACCCTAATATGGGAAAGGGCATTATTGATTACCTAGTTTGTGCTAACATGGATGCCCGCATTACTAGTGATGGGAGTGATTTGTGGTCACTCTCGGGACGGGGTCGTGCCAGGTAGGGCGGCCATGACTATTTTTACAGGGCACCGGACAAAACGTTGCTACCCTGTGCTTGTGATATCTGATGAATATGGGAGCATGCCTCCACAAACAGAATTTATTTTGTGACAATGTTGGCCACGGGGGCTACTATCAATCGAGTGGACTCCTTGTTAGTCGTGGCTGGGGAAAGGTAGTGATCGGGTGCTTATCCCAGGTACTTGAGGTACCGCGGGATCGTGGATGACACGAAAGCTTTCCGGATCTTGTGGGTAAAGTGTGCAACCTCTACAAAGTGTCAAACTATTCGAATAGCCGTGTCCACGGTCAAGGACAGTTGGGTGATGCTTCTTAGACTATGTCCATATGTTTCTGAAAAACAATACGTTTTGGAGATATTGTTGATGTTATTTTTTTGACTATACACAGTAGGGCAAAACCCCACTGCCATTTTTATTATAAATCAGCAAAGAGGTCCAGCAATACAAAAGGGCTTGAGGTAAGCCAATAAACCAAAAAGAAAGAAAAGAAAGAAAGAAAGAAAGAAAGAAAAAGAAACTACAAGCTAACAGGTACTAAAAATACAAAAGATTACAGGACAAGCTTGTCAAGCCAGAGACAGAAAGCTCTAGCATAGCTCTTCTTAATTCTGGATCTTGGCAAATTTAGTTCCTCCAATAAGATTCCTTTCCATCCTGGAATGCTTGGTTGAATGTCCTGAAAAATGAGATTGTTGCTAGTGATCCAGATGGCCCATGAAGCCAGAATGATGATTTACATGAAGAAAGGCACATGAAGTTTCAGTTTTAGATCAGCAAAAGCCTCGAGAACTGATGCATTTCTCTGCCTAGTGGGACAGATCATATCCCAACACTATGCAGCAAAAGGACATGTCCAAAAGAGGTGTTGAAGTGTTTCCTCCAGCTGGCAATTGTTTACAGCACAATTATAATTGTCCAAGTGAAAAGTTTTCATTCTAAGGATATTCCTGGTATTGAGTCTGTCATGTAGTAATCTCCAAAAGAACACCTTGTGCTTGGGTTGACAAGAGCTATTCCAGATCCAGTTAAAGTGTTGTGGCACTATTTTAACACCCATCATCAGTTTATATGCCTTTGCAACTGAGAATTGATCACTTCCCCAAATATAGCTCCAGGTATCAGTACATTCTAGATATTCAGAACCCCTCAAAGCTATACAAATGTCTTCCATTGCTTCAAATTCTTGGAGTGCTTCCACTGTCAATGGTAAGTGAAAGAGATCCTCCAGAAATTCATTGTGAATGATGGTATACACAGTGGAGGTCCTATTCTTCACAAAAGAAAAGAGATGAGGGAACATGTCTTGCATGTAAGCAGAGTGCCAAAGGTCAGACCAGAAGAATGCACTTTTGCCATCTCCAATGTGGCATCTGGCCATGGATTTGAAATTGTCAATGAGCTTGAGATTAACTTTCCACCAGAAAGATCCTGTCCAATTGTTGCCAGGCAGTGAATCAACACTATAATGTGCTTCCCAGATCAAGTTAACCCATGGAATGTTGTGTCTGTTATAAAACTTGTGGAGATTCTTGAGCAGCAGAGCTTTGTTTTGGACAAAGATATCCATCACTCCCAATCCTCCTTGGTCCTTTGGCCTACATACAGTACATGATCCTCCAAATCAGGACCTCTCCAGATCAGGCCCATGATCCTCCAAATCATGACCTCTCCAGAGGCAGTGCCTCAACAGTTTAATTGCTTGAGCTTTAATTGTGACAGGTACATCAAGACATCCCATAAGGTAAATCAGCAAAGAGTTAAGCACAGATTTTACCAACAAAAGTCTTCCAGCCATGGTCAAAAAAGATGATAGTCCCATAAGCTTGTTCTGAAGTCTTGTGACCATAGGTAAACATTGCTCAACGGTTAGTTTATAAATACCCAAAGGTGCACCCAAATATTGGATGGGAAAGAATTCCCTTTTACAATGGAAAGTATTAGTCAGAATTTCAACTTTCTCTTCGGGTACATTGAGTGAGATGAGGCTAGATTTAGAGTAATTAACTTTCAGTCTAGTAGCATCAGCAAAAGTATTAAGGAGGGCCTTGAGGCAGTGAAGTTGTTTGGCATCTGCTTGAAGGAGGACCAAAGTGTCATCTGCATATTGCACTATTGGTAAATCAGGGCAAGAGTTCACTTGCAGTGGTGAAGAAAGCAAACCCCTTTGCATGGCCTTGTTGAGGATTGACTGAAGAAGATCTGCAGAAAGCACAAAGAGAAGGGGTGACAAAGGGTCTCCTTGTGTCACACCTCTGAGGCAGTAGAATTTTTTACCAGGCACACCATTAAGTAGTATGGCAGAAGATGCAGAAGTGAACAACATTTTGATCCAGTTAATCCATCTATCTCCAAAGCCTTTAGCTTTTAAAATATCCAGAATTGCCTGATGTTCAATGGTATCAAAGGCTTTTTTAAAGTCCAATTTGAACACAATAATCTCTTCCTTTGATTTATGGCATTGATGCAAATATTCATAAGCCCAACCCGGGCAGTCATGGATAGATCTCTCTTTGAGGAAACCATATTGATTAATGTGGACCAGCTTTAAGATGACTTTCTGTAACCTGTTTGCCAACAGTTTAGTGACTAGCTTGAGACAACAATTAAGGAGGGAGATTGGCCTGTAATCATTTGCTGTTAGAGGAGAATTTCCTTTTGGAGTAAGAGTTATGAATGAGGTGTTCAAACTCTCCAGAGAGATTTGTCCAGCATGGAAGTCAAAAATGAATTTGAGCACATCTCCTTTAATTATGTCCCAACAAGCTTTGAAGAACTTATTATTGAAGCCAACGGGACCAGGTGATTTATCCAAAGGTAATTCTTTTACAACATCATTGATTTCTTCCTCAGAAAAAGGCAGTTCCAAGGACTCAAAAAGTGTGGGATCCTGTCTCTATTGAAATAATGACTCCAAGTCAAAATGCATGGTAGTTTTGTGAGAAGTCCCCATTATTTTCTTATATGTATCCCATAGAATAGCAGCTTTCCTAGCATGATCAGAAATGTCAACTTGATCCTCATTTTGCAGGACAACAATATGATTATGCCTGTGGTTGATAGAGGCCTTGGTATGAAAGAATTTGGTATTTTCATCCCCAAACTTTACCCCTTTAATTTTTTCCCTCTGCTTCCAATAAATCTTTTGGTTCTTCAAAAGAACGAGAAGATGCTCTTTGAGGAGAATCCTACAATTCCGTTCATAAGTGTCCAAAGCTCTAAACTCCTCAAAAAAGTCCCAAAGAAAAATGAGTTCATTGATTTTAGCAATTTGGGTTTTCATACAAGCTAGAGATCTGACCCACAACTTCAAAGCTCTCCTTAAATTTTTAAACTTTGCATTTAAACATTTGACTGAATCAAGGTTCCTAACTGGAATATTCCAAGCAGCAAGAACCACCTGCTTGAAGTATAAGTGTTGCAACCAATAGTTCTCAAATCTAAAGACTTTTGCTTTGGGAATTGAGGTACCAACTTTGATTACACATGGCAAGTGGTCTGAAATTGGTTTTGCAAGAGGTAGCACCATAGTGTTTGGGAATGTGGTCATCCAGGAAGCTGAAGTGAAGAACCAATCAAGTTTAACCAGCAGAGGATTTTGCTGCATGTTACTCTAGCTAAATTTCCTTCCATGCAAAGGTAGATCCACTAAACCTTGATTACTAATTGCTTCATTGAACATGAGCATCTCATTAACATCTCCACCAGGTCTATTCCTATCTGTTGGGGCCCTCATGAAATTGAAGTCTCTCACAAGAATCCAATCTACATCATCAAGCATATGAAGATTCAAAAACCACTCAATGAACTCAATTTTGTCCTGTGGGTCACAAGGACCATAGATATTGGTGAGAAACCATGACTGATTGGAGAGCAAACTTGTGAGCTGGATGGAGAGTCAAAATATGTTTTGAGAAATTACTTCTCCAGTAAAGAGAGAGCCATTACAAGCCACTAGGAGACCCCCTGAAGCTCCAACAAGAGGAAGGAAAGCAAACTTATTGATTCTTGGGACAGAATTTTTTTATGTAAGCATCATCAAAGTTTTCTCTCTTAGTTTCTTGTAAGCACAGAATATTGCAGTCACTCTCATCAATTTTCTGCCTTAAAGCCAGCCATTTATCCTGTGAATTCATCCATCTAATATTCCAGTTCGGAATGTTCCAACTTCTATTTGTGTTATTCATGGAGACAAAGATGTGAACTACCCCAGAGGTCAAGCACCAGCACTTGGCACATAGTTAAAATGGATAAAAAAATTCAGATAGTCTGCACCAGAGCATATGACAAAACCATCAATACATCCAAGTAGCATACATCATAGAGGTGCCATTGAGATAGATAATCTCCAAAGCAAAGAGTTGATTAAAGGACCAGCACTGCAGAATTACATCATATAATGGATTGTCCAAAAGAGCACATGAAGCTCCACCCAAATTACCCCCCCCCAACCACTAGTCCAATGAAGTTTGTAAATCATCATGGAGATGCAGGTGTGTTATCCTCTGCAGTGGCCAAGGGCACCTTGACCAAGTTCTCCTCAAGCTTCCTTCTTGGCTTCTTGGCCAGCTTGTCCTCCAGATCCCCCTCAGCAACCTTATAGAAGGAGGCAGTGAGATTTCTAACAACTGAATTTTGAATGACAGGAGGAATAGCATGACAAGGAAGACAACTAGTATTTGAGCAGGAGTTTCTTTTATATCCATCATTCACTTTTTTAATTCTGTCACTTCTCCTTACCTCTGTTTCCACTAAGGGGGTTTTACCACATCTTCTTTTCCTGAGGTTGTCAGTGCCAAAAGGCTGTAGAAGAGCTTGAGACTCCAAATCTTGCATGTTGGAAGCAACCACAACATTCTCCTTGCCCTTATCCTTTGCAAGCTGTTCCTCCAGGGCAATGGCTTGACAAACAGAAGCAGGGCATTTAGCAGGTATATGAAACAGAATAGCTTGCTGGATGTTCTCAATAGTAGAGAAAAGTTCCCACATCCCAGTCTTAAGCATATTCACAGTCCAGTCAAACTTATCAGGAGTCAACAGAAGGTGGACAATGAAATTAAACCAACTTACAGGAATGTTGGCAGAAAAAGAGCTTTTCTTATCCACAGGCTGTTCATGAATGTGCTTCTTCCACAACAAGAGACCTTCTTCAGATAGAAGAGCATCACTATTAGCAGTTGCAGCAAGTTGAATACATTTCAAAGCTATAAGGGAGGGTGCCATGCTGAAGTGCTCATTAATTTGATTTACCCATTTACCTTGCAGACCTGACTAAAGATTCTCAAAGCTGGTGACAGGTTCCAACCCTCCTCTGACAGGGTTAATGTGAGAAGGACATGATTGAAGAACCTGGTCAGAAGAACCACCCACAGTAGCAGCCAAATCAGACTCAGAATCTGGCACAGGATCATGTTCAGGCAAGACAAGGGGCACACTGTTTTCCATAGCAGCAATTTTTTGCAGGGCATTGGAGTTATGACCCAAACTATGGACACAAGAGCTAGCAGCTACCACTGCACTCCCATTAGGATTATTGTCATCCAAAAGAAGTGGCTGACTTGCAAGCACTTGAACAGGAGGAACTACAGCTTCAATTGCTGCAACATGAATCTGCTCAGGTAACACATTGGGATCTTCATCATCAGAAAGGTAGGCTTGAATAATGTTCTGAAGCCCATTTGCAACCACAATGGCAGGAGGAGGCAGAGCAATATGCTCAAAATCTATGGGTAAAACATTCCTAGGAAGCAGAGGTGGCACAACTATATTGGAATTAACTCCTTCAGAGAAAGACATGTCTGAAGAAATGCTCCTGTTACTGAAAGCAGGAACTAACTCCTCATCATCTGCCCAAGCCATCTCCTCTTGTTGCACAACATCCAGAATGTCATCAATAGGTGCATGCAAGTTGTCCTGTTGTGGAATATTCTAGTTGTCTTCTTGCTCCCAGTTTTCTTCCTGCTGAGCATTTAAATTGTTGTTGATCATTGCAGCATTGAGAAACCCAGCAGCAGGCCCAGCATTCTCTAGAAGAGGGTGTGGATCCACATTGCCTGGTGGAATCGGGTCTTCATCTGCTGGGCCCCCACCAAGAAGCTCACTAGCCAGCACTTCAATGGAAGAGGACCAACCATCCTCTTCAAACTCATCTCCTTCCGACCATCTCATGCTCTTGGGGATTATATCCAAATTCATAACACGAGTCTTGATCACAATACGACCCATGTGATCGTCCTCTTTGTCCCAGGAGATCATGCGACCAAATTTACTCACCGTGCATGCCAAATCTTCAGTATTTCGAAAATCAAATGGAACTCCGGTCAACAACAACCAAACTGTTCTATTGAAATGCACCCTCCTATGATTCCTACCCTCGTCATGCTTCACAAAAGAGATGAAGACGTCTCCAAATTCATGCGCGCTATCCAGAACAAGCTTTTCCCTGTCTCTAACCCTTGTCAGACGCACATACGCCTCCCCAAAATGGCAACGCTGGATGTCCCTCAATCCTAACTGCCTATGCTCGACAATAAATTCTTCTAGGACGTCTCTTACATTGGGGAAAAGTGCATATGCAGGGAGAGGATGGATGGTGGCAATAGCCCAGTCTTCATGTCGACGAGGACGATGCGGAAGCACCACCCGAGCCACCCCATTGCGGCCCGCAAGCTGCTGGATGGCGAACCCATGCGGCACAAAAGGCCGTGGGTCAATCAGAATGTTGGCCATCAGAGAAGCCGCAGAGGCGCCCACCGACACCGGCGAGCAGGAGGTGACAGGAGCAGAGTTTGGGAAGTGTGGTGAAGCAGAGGCTGACTGTGGAGAAGTTGAGGAGGCAAGTGCCAATCGAGGCTGGAAATTAGGAAAAGATCCCAAAGATAGCTCACTAAAAGAGGCAACCACCGGAGGGTCGCGGGCCGGGCCAACCGACAAAAACCAATCCTGGACCACATTCATGTTCCAAGCTTCAATGGGTGGGCCGGCAAACGTAGCAAACCGAAGAAATGGGAACAGCCCAGATAGCTGTTGGACTCGACACTCCCTGGCAAAGTGTCCCACAAGGCCACAAGAATAGCACGTAAGCGCTCCATTTGAAAAACCCTGATTGCCGCCCTGAGAAACCGCAGCGTTAACCTCTCCTGAGGTATTAAGATTCTGCATTGAAGATCCATTATTGTCTGAGACCACATTATCGTTAGAGACCACATTATTGCTAGAACTCAAAAAATTCGCAAGGCGAGCAAAAACCGATGCCGGAGTTGATCGCCGGAGTAAGTGGAAGTGGCAACAGTTCGGGCACGCGGACCAGAAGTAACCAAGGTCCAAGAAGATTCCTCCTCACGATAAAAAAGTTGTTCTTCATGGAACCAGTTGGGTCCTCCGAATCCCCAAAGATTAAACACTAACTCGAAATCCTTTTCAACCACACGTCCATGATTATAGATCTCAAAACCCACAGCTTTTGAAGCAGCCGAAAACTTGAAGGATCTGTCTTTGAGATGATGAACACGAAAACCTTGTGGATAACCATGAAAGCAAGATTGGAGTATGATGCTAATCGTGTGACAATCCAGCCGAAAATGGGATTGGCAGAAGGAAACCACCAAAGTGAACTCCCGTTGGCGAAAACCAGGAGAGAAAACCACTGGATGTCCAAACTTCTCCCTCATAGAGCGTTGAAAGTCTTTACCTCTTGCAAACTTGAGAGAAGGGGGATCCATGGCCATCTCCTCGACTCCAGCTCCAAAAAAGAGGCTAAGAGGGTGGTGGTTGCCACAACCGGAGAGGAAGGTGGCAGGGGAAGGAGGTGGCCGCCGGGGCCGGAGTGGCCACCGGCGTTAGGGGTGGCCGCCGGGGCCGGAGTGGCCACCTGCGGGAGAGTCTAGAGGGAGAGTCTAGAGGGAGAGTCAGTGTCTCGAGGAAGTCACGAGGATGTCACGATGAGCTTGAGCATGAGTTGTTCGTAACCCTTTCTCGAGTTTGATGTCTGTAACCTCCTGATACTTGCTGTAGACACATTCATGTCCTTGGTAAATGTTGATCATACTTGCATGAGAAAAACTAGCTTTCTGCAAAAATGACAATTAAGTAGTAGAGCTTTGCATAATTATTTGTTACCACTCTTGGGTTGCTTGCGAGTACATTCAAAGTACTCATTAGCTTGTCACTGGTTATTTAATTGGCCAGGTATGAAAGAACATGATAGGGCGAAGAGTTCTTTGGTGACGATCGTCCGAGCTAGGACGTTTCCCAGTTAGAATGCCTGTAGGGTTAAGGCAAATGGCATGGGTTCAAGTTATCGATGAAGATTTCCACTGCGATGATATACTGAAGACTTGACCATAATGGTCACAATTTTTATAAAACGGTATGTATGGATGTAAGACTCTTGTTATTCAACTTATGTGTGTTCAGTGAGCATTGATCTCTAGGATCATTATACATGTGCAATCGGTGATTACGACTTATGAGTTGGGTTCCTCACAGAGCTGGTATCAGAGCCATCCTGGTTGTAGGAAGCCTTAGTTAGCATGGTCGTTAGTTAGGTAAAACTATTTTCAAAACTACTACTAATTTTCAAAAACTATCTATACGTCTCTCCCCCCTTCTCAGTTTTTCAAACACTAAGATATATTATCCTAATTGATCTCTTCCTGTTCAAAATTTTAAATGGTCGCTAGAACCATTATGCCCCTGACCACGGGATTCCGTGTAATCCTCGTGGATAATCTAGAAGGAAGACACCTTGCCAAACATTCATCCACATCTTCTAAACACAAGTTTGGCGACACCAGGACAAGACAGAAGACACCTTCCGAAGAATTTGAGGAAACCAAGGCTCAGAAGATGGTGACACCCTTGACATTGCCCCAGGATGATGCAACCTTGTCCTACGACGATCAAGGTGTAAGATATGCAAGATCGTGATATACATCGCTAATAGAGCAACCATGTACTTACCGTTGTTTTATCGGCAAACCACCGGTGGATGAGAACCTCACCATCTGGTCTGCCTCACTATAGTGAGCAGGAAAAACGGTTCTCGGCATCCCCCACTCTTGGTGACGATACTAGCAACAGTGTGTCCGGTAGAGTGGACCTCTACTATGCCTTGTTAGTATCATTACATAAAGGATTGCCTACCAGGTACCCTCGACACCTTAGAAGGAAAAATGGATCATCGTGATTAAGAAGACAAGAGAAGACCATGTCAATGCCAGCTGCGAAGAGCCACCTTCACCCCATCACTTCAACAGGAGAGAAGTTATTGAAGACTCTCCAGGCTCAACCTAGATCGTTTCATCGAACAACTACAGGAGACGTAGTGACACCTGAGGAAAACCGAGAAGACTGCACGAGGCATGGAGCAAAGCACGACTACTGAATCCAAGAACCCCTATGGTAGGATGAGTCGTGTACCCCCTATGCGCAATCGAGTATGCATGATGGTTCGAATAGAACCATGATTGTGTGTTGCTTGTTTTATTTGTTTGTGTTCTGATATCAGTCGCCCTTTTGCCCTAGGCAACAAGTACGTGACTATATCACCTTCCTTATCTTAATGCTTGTGTTTGGACCTCGCAGCACTTGTTTGCACTTGCACTATAGAACCCCCTTTAGGCATCCCCCTCCTCTATGCTACTTTTCCCTCTCATCTCTCTCCTCAACTAAAAGCCGGCAAGACAAGATACACCAAGGGTTCTACTTTGGAAGCAACTAGCACTAAGGACTTTTTCTATAGCCTCCTTGACCAAGTGCAACCCCGTAGAGTTATGTTTAGTTCTCCAGACTAGAAGCCCGTCCCTAGACTCATCAAGACTCCACGAGATAGCCTAGCTCGAATCCTTAACCATGTGCTTAACCCACAGAATTGCAAGAGAACCAGTTAAGCCTCCGTAACCTTACACAACACTGGGTTCATTATGGAACTAGTAGACATAGTGGACTAGCACATTATCATCCTAAGATAGCACTAGAACTGATGATTGCCATAGCGAAGACCAATTTGAGGATATAGGAATAGAGGACAAATGACTTGATGAGGCTATACTAGTAACCTTGAGGAATTATCTGAGACTCCTTGGTGTGTTATGAGGCTTTCATGTTGGTAGATGAACTTGGTGGGATGATGTGGATAGAGTAGCATAGATTTCATCACCCCGGAGTAAATTTGGATTTAAATAGGTGATCCTAGTCGAGTATAGATGTTGAGTATCTCTACATGGTTCGGAGTAAATTAGATTCAGGTTGATGATCTCGATCATGATGCCATGTTTCTCGATGGGCAATAAAATAGGAGGTTGGTGTTTTTCAGATCACGACAATGGAAATTGGTGGTATTACTATAGTAGAGATAGCCCTTTCAAGTATTTGGGGATTATAGGACATTAGAAGATCGGGTGGAACACCATATACATTTGATTTGTAGAATTAATGGATTATGTAGGGATTGATGGAAGTTAATGAGATGTTTGAGTTGATTCATAGCAAGGAAACAAGATCTTGGATTGGAATACAACGCGTTTCCTTAGGATATAGATGCACTGTCTTAGACCCTGGAAGGATAGGCCGAGCACTTAAATTGTTATGTTTAATTCAAGCTTAGCAGCTTATGCTCTACCCATGGACTTTTACATAGGGATAGCCATACATATGAGTTTCGGGATAGTTGACGTGTATGATTTTTGTTACCTCCTCTTGGGGGTCAGGAGGACATGAATAACATGAGTGATGATTGGAGTTTATCTATACAAGATGATGCTTTCGGTGGTATAAAGTGATTTGTTGGAAGACTAGATAGAACAATTGGCATCTCAGAAACTCTGCTCAAGGATAAGATAACTGACGTTCACTCGCACCCTAGAATCCTTGAAACCCTTAAGCCTTACCAAGCCACAACATGGTTAGATCATGACCACATGCTTTCGCTCTAGGTCGAGAACACCTTGACCCATACTCAACAGAGAGCACCACCAATACCCCAGCCTACTTTATGTACCCCATGAACAAGTCTTCATGGAGTACTTGGACAGGTTGATTGTCATCTATATGTGGTCACCTACTTGACTACCCGAAGACGGAAGAAGGACCGTTCAGCTAGTTAGGGAACATCTGAAGACCGCCATGTCAAGGAAGAAGAACTATACCAAGCACCACCCTTAAGAAGTAAACTTGCTCGTCGAAGACTGTACGTATCTGCAAACCACTCCTCCCGCAAGAACCAAGCATTTCCAAAAGGAAGCTCACACCAAGATTTACCGGCCCCTCCTAGATCTTTCTAAGACTAAGAGTAGACAACTACCAGCTGGAGTCACCACCTGAGTTACACACTTTGCGCAACATTTTCCACATGACACAACTGCAGAAGCGTCTCTGACTTCCTAACTAGCCCGATCGCTAACAAGGAATTCGATCACCGAGCCATCAACCTCCAGCCCAACCTGACCTACGCGAGAAACCCCTTAGCAACCTGGATCAAGCAGAACATCATACATGAAGCCAGACCATCAAGTACTTCAAGGTTCAATGGAGCACCGCTCGGAAGTAGAAACAGTATGAGGACGTGAAGACCACCCCACATAAAAGTTTTTGTATTCCTTTCCGCGCCTAGTTCGGGAATCTTGGGGACAAGATTCTTGTAAGGGGGTTGGTCTGTCACACCCTGATTTTCATGCCACAATACTTAAGCTAATAAATCATGATAAAATATGGTTTGACAAAAACTTTTGAGTGTTTTGGTCCTTGCTTGATTTGATTTTTTGTGTGTTGGTTGCAAGTGCTCTGAAAATCAAATAAATCCTCCAACTCTTATATTCCTTCCCCCTGATCCAAATCTCTGCCCAATGGTCATGCCATGTGTATAGTATAGTATAGAATTTCCTTACAAAAATAATTTGGCCAAAAAGTATTTTCTAAATTTAGTTTTCCAAAAACCACTAAGTTAAGGTTTGCACTACAAGTACTTGATTTGGGGTATGAAAAATCTTTCAAAGAGTATGTTTGACTACAATTAGTTATAGGACTCCCATAAACCACAAAAATATAATTTTAAAAGTTATTTTTCTATTTTATTTAAAGGTTTTTTCTTTAGGCTAGAAATGATATTTAATTGGTAAAAATATTTTTAATGTTTCAAAAATATTTTTGAAAATTTAGGGGAACTTATTGGACATATATTTACCATACATATGAGTTTAAACACATGGTCATGTTCAAAATATTGGTCAAATCCCTCAAAACCCTTTCTAGATATTTCAAGCTTTTGGAATATTTACAAAGGAAATATTCTCTAAAAATTCCAAGAAAATTCTAGCATGTCACAAATGCCCTATTTCGTGACCTTTCCAAGTCTCATGTCTTGGAGAACAACATAACAACATCAAATCCCCTCAAAACCATTTCTGTCCATTTTGAAATTTGAACAACTTTACATTGCCAACTTTCTCCTTTTGCTCTCAACCTTTGTGGGAATGTTCTAAACCCTAAATGATGACACTAGACCAAGTGGTGCATCAAGGAGAATAGTTTTGCATGACTAGGTCTTGGAAAACTCATTTCTGTTGATTTCTAGGGTTACAAAAGTTACATTGGCAACTTTGCCCAAATGGACTCAATATTGGTGGAACCTCTTATTTTTCTCATACCATTTGACCCTGTCAAGCCTCATGACAATAGGATCTCATATTCTTGCCCAAACCAACATCAAACAACTTCTGGAAGAATTTCGAAATGCATGTTTCAACCCCTTCCACTCATCTCCATGAGCTGAACTTTTTCCCACTGCCTCATCTGCCCCTCCTCTACCTCCTACATGCTTTGCTGCACAAGGAGCAATGATTAAGAGGGGCAGAGACCCATTTTTCCTCTCTGAACAGCAGCATTTCTCCTCTCTCTCGACCTCCATTCTCTTCCAGAGGGAACACAAGGCATCCAATGCCACTTTCCCATTGTTTACTTCACCCTGCAGCTGCCAGACGCAAGTGGCCACGCCCATTCCACAAAAAGGGATGCCATGATAGCCAAAGTCGTGCTCTGGAGCGCCTGGCAGGGCGTTCGACCATTGACACCGCGTCCCCCGACCACCTCGAGCCTCCCCTCGCGCCACTCGAGATGCCTTGATGTCCGCAACAGGCCACCGCGCTGGACCCCTCCTTCCCCTCTCCTTCTTGCCCGTGCCACGCGTGCCCAGAGCTGCCCGAGCCTTCCAACACTACAAGAAATATGTCAACTTATGGCCACCACTATTGGTCACTAAAAGGTCACAAATTTCCATTTATGTCCTTTTTGTGACCAAAAACAGAATGTCAAAAGCTGGCCATCATAAACTTACTATAGCGACCTTTCTTCTGGAATGGTCAAAGACGTTTACGACCAAAATATTCCTACTGTGGCGTTTTGGTCACTAGCAACCTCCCCCAGGCCACGTAGGCATCCAGCGTGGCAAGCTGATGTGGCACAAGATTCAGCCCGGTCCAATTGGGTGTTTATATGGGCCGAGCCCATTAATTCAGCCTTTTAATGTATTTTTTCCCTGTTCATTTTGGTCACCTACATGGGCCAGGCCAAACAATTCAGCCTCTTATTTTCTAGGCCTTTGGCCTTTTTGCTTCGATTTCTTATTTGGGCCTCAGCCTTTTTACAATCCATTTTGGACCAGGTCCCACTAGTCAGGTCATCTAATTAGGTCCCACTTGTCAGTTTTTTTCATTTTAAAGGACCCACGTCTTCTCTATTTGGGCAGCAACCAATAACTTGATTCAAACAGAGCCAATAACACATAAAATTTCAAACAACAGCCAAACAAAGTACTTTACAATCGGGTATTCAATAGCCAAACACGTCTTCTCTATTTGGGAAGTACAAACAGCTATTCAACTATAAAATACAGCTGAATATTAACATGACTGGTGGCAGTGTTTGTCGCCCTGGTGAAGATCTGCTGGCTGGACTAGATTGACACCATCCTGATGAGTCCCCTCTCCATTAGGTCCTTGATGGCCCTGAGAGCCAGCGACCCGTTGATCTGCACCACCATAAAAATCAAACAAACATATGACACACTAATATACATTGTGCATACTTGAAAATGCACGGTTCTCACATCAATCAGTAGTTCTAATGAACAAGGCATGTCAGGCACATATTGTTGACAGTAAGAAGCAGGGACATGTTAATTAAGTGTAAAGCAGCAGCATCAAACCACATTTAACTATATGAAACACTACAAATCAATGGCTATGTTGAATATCTGTGACACATGACATAAATGATGACCAGATGGCCATATGAAATCCACTGCACCCTATCTATAACATGGCACACCAAGCAAAATCTGCACAAAAAACTAATGCAGCAACTGAATCCAGCATCCAATCAATTCATAACACTAGCGCATGGGTGTGTTCTTACAATTGTACAGACTGACCCCAAAACAGAGCATCACGGTAAATTACTTGACCAGGAGCCATGATGCATCACACGCATATCCTACCATCCCCAGATGTCACTTCACATAGGAAGGAAGGAAGCAAGTAAGAATAACAAATCCAGAGGGAGTGCGTTACCCTGAGTCGCTCGGACAGGACGGAGGGCGTGATCTGCTTGTACTTGGGCACCTTGGTGAGCAGCTTGTCGTAGGTGGCCTGGTCGAAGATCACCGTGTTGTTCACCTTCTCCTTTTGCTTGCCCTTGCTCCACTTCTTCTGCTTGCGTCCACCCGACTTGGCCGGCTTCGACGATGCGGTGGGAGCTAAACACATTGTTGGGTGCGGTGGGTGCGGGTTTTCGTTGGGATTCTTCTCCTGGAGTTCCTTGTACACCAACTTTTGACATATGAAGCCCAAAATCTGTGGGTTATAAATCATAAAAGTTAGGAATATAATCAAGTGAAGCCGTGCATATATTTCTGGACAGCAAACTAAATAGATGGCTGCTCTCAAACTGTACATCCAAACGAAGCAAATAAGTACTCTACGGAAACCTTAGAACATGCTTTACAACTCATATGTAGAGGTCAACTTGAAATTATGAGCATAACAAACTTGTTTTTCAGTTAGAAGCTCGCTGCCCTAAACAGTCAGGTAGTGCAGTTTTTTAACTGAACCAGATTCAGTTTAGAGAACAGCCGCAGAAATCCAAAAACAGGATCACTAGACCGAGTAAACTGAAACTGCATAGCCGTCTAGTTTAGAGAACTAAAACTTAGCTAGATGAGGTACAAATTGAAACAGCATTCATTCAGTAGCAAAACAACCACCTTAGCTAGCTAGTCCGTGAGCATTAACCAAGCATGCATCATACAGGAAGGAACAAATATGATATGAACTAAGACCAAGGCCACATACAGGACCTCATCAATCAGGCCACCCTAGTTTGGTTTCACAGCCACAACAGAAACTAGACTACAACATAGTAGCGATAGGAAAAACATCACAGTAAGGATCAAACCTTGTTTGGGGAGTCGATTTCCTCCTCGTCGATGTCGTCCATGGAGGGCTCCTGCTCCATCTAAATGGAAGAAACAAGTAAATATGGGCTTACAGACAGATCTAGCAACAATTTTTACAAACAGAGAAGCTGTCAAATTTTCTGTGATTATAAAATCTTCTTCCATTTAGCAGTTCTCTTTTGACTATAATCATTTACTCCCTCCATTCCTAAATATATGATGTTTTGGTAATTCAAATTGAATAACCAAAAGGTCATATATTTAGGAACGGAGGGAGTAGTTCATTGTCCACAAAATAACAGGTCGCAACTAACACTGCTGAATTAAGCAGAGGAATGCAGAGTTTATGTGAGTCAATTCATACAAGCATGATAAACAATTCTTCATGGCACTCAAACCATTCGAGGGGCAACAATTTATTTACGCTGCAACTCCAAAGTGCTAGATTACTAAAACATGAGATTAAATCAAACCCATTTTAGAGTATTGCTGGAAACAATGCATTGATACAAGACTCGAATAAAGGAAACATTGCTCTGTTCTTGCTGAGTACCACTACAAATGATACATGCAGGAGCAGTTATGTCATTTACTTTGTTTTTATACAAGTAACATGGACAGTATTGGTTGGAAGTTTGTCTACCAAGCGAGAAAGATCAGCGATCATGCTTTGTGTACAAAGTTCCATAGGTTTGCAACCCATTCTATAGTTCAATACAATATAACATGAAGGAAGGAGGAGGCAGCAGTAGCTGCACGGGCAGTTCCATCCATCCAGGCAACATACATACTACTACTACATAGAGAAAGAGGTGAAAGGAAGGGGGTCGGTCACCTTCTTGTCCTTGATCTCGCTGGACTGGATCCAGGTCTTGATCTGGTCGCGGTAGTGCTGCAGCTTCTTGATCTCCTTCTTGAGGTCCGCTTCGAACTTTTCCTTCTGGTTCGCATTCGCGGTGTCGTAGACCTGGCCGAGACCCCGGAGAATCATGAGAAACCGTGCAAAATCCTGAGAATCGGGGGTGGGGGAGAAGGGGAAGAGGAGGGGGGACCTTGTTCCAGATGCTGTCGAAGACGTCGACGTCCTCCTGGACCTTCTTGAGCACGCGGTCGATCTCGCCCTGCAGCTTCCGACTTGCGCCCATGGCATTCGGTGCACACTGCCTTGCCGGACTTGCCCACCTCCAGCTGCCATGGAGGGCGTCGAGGGGAGGGAGGAGGGAGGCGACCCCCATCACCATGGCTGCCAAATCCTTTCCTTCGGATCAAGGCTCTATTCGCCAGATCGGTGTTGCCAAGGCCGCCAATCCGCCTCGCCTGCTCGAGGAGGTGGTGGCCGTCGACGGTGGGGATGGGGGGTGACGGCGGCGGCGGCGTCCATCTCCGCCTGGATCACGCGCGTGGGGGTGCGGAAGGGGAGGGAACTGGCGGAGGGATCCGAAGGTGGGTGGCGCGAGCGGGTGGAGGGATCCGAAGGTGGGTGGCGCGAGCGGGCGGAGGGATCTGACGTCGTGGCTGCGGCAGGGGACGGGGCGGCGGCCGAGGACGGGGCGCGGGCTGGATCTGGATGGGGATGAAGGGGAAAGAGAGAGTTGGCAGAGAGGGGGAGAGAGAGGCGGGCGCGGGCTGCTAGGGTTAGGATTAGGCTGCTGAGAGGTGGATGGTTCAGATCGGCTAGAACGGACGGTTCAGATCGGCTAAGGGGGGTGATCCGTGGGATGAGCCCTGATTGGCTCAGAAAATTTATGGTTTAAAATAGTTTCTAAGTACTAAAACTATGGGTGTTTTGTGAAGAAGCTATCAAAAATATTTTGCAAAACGGCACAACTAAATTTTTCTCTGAACTTAGACCACATTTTTTGGATGATCGCTAATTTGCATGCATTTTTATCTTTCTAGCTATTTTTAATCATTTTTCGAGTGCCCAAAATAAGTTTTTTTGTGAAGTACCTATAATATATTTGTTGCAAAATTGGACCAAATCAATTTTATAAAATACTAGGCCATGTTTAATGCACAATTGACCAAACGGTTGGGTGTAAAAAGTTTTGATCCACCTCTGGTGAAAAAGACAAATTGTCGCCGATTCCGTTGGAAGCGGGTCAAATTTGAACTGTAGCTGCCTCATAGTTTGCTCTTTATTTTTTACAAAAATCATTTCTAGGTACATAAGAATCTATTTAATCATAGAAACACCAAAAAAATTCCAAGATTCAACCACTAGCTAGGAACGGTCAAGCCCGCCGTTTTGACCGCATTTTGAAACGGGCATAGAAAATTCAAAAAAAATCAAAAAATTGGGAAACCTTCGCATTGCATCATCATATGTGGCCAAGTTCCTAGGAAAAATAACAAACTTGTAATACGACAATTATTTTAAAAAAGTGTTCTCAGAAACGAGCTATCACGTATGGAGATCAATGGCTTTCATGCCAAATGATCAATCTTATGGCCACATTCATGGCATAGTTTGTTCAAATGATCTCATATTGGGCACAAGGGTGCATATTGGAATGGCAAACAATGTTGCCTAAGGAAGTTTTCATTTTGTTTGGACAAAAAAACCATTTTTCATTTTCCGAGTGCCTGAAAGGAGGTTTTTTTGTGAAGGAACTACCAAATAATTGTTGCCAAATTGGACCAAATCAATTTTCTAAAATACTAGGACATATTTAATGCACAATTGACAAAATGGTTGGGTGTAAAAAGTTTTGATCCACCTCTCGTGAAAAAAGACTAATTTCAGCCGATTCAGTTGGAAGCGGGTCAAATTTGAACTGCAGCTGCCTCATAGTTTGCTATTTATTTTTAAAAAAAATCATTTATAGGTACATAAGTATCTATTTAATCAGAGAAACACCAAAAGTTTTCCAAGATTCAACCACTAGCTAGGAACGGTCAAGCCCGTCGTTTTGACCGCATTTTGAAACGGGCGTCAAATATTCAAAAAAAATCAAAAAATTGGAAAACCTTCGCATTGTGTCATTATATGTGACCAAGTTTCCAGGAAAAGTAATAAACTTGTAATACGGTAATTATTTTAAAAAACTGTTCTCAGAAATGAGCTATCAAGTGTGAAGATTCATGGCTTTCAAGCCAAATGATCAATCTTATGGCCACATTCATGGCATAGTTTGTTCAAATGATCTCATATTGTGCACAAGGGTGCATATTGGAATAGCAAACAATGTTGCCTAAGGAAGTTTTCATTTTCGTTGGACGAAAAAATCCTTTTCCATTTTTTGAGTGCCCGAAAGGAGGTTTTTTTGTGAAGGAACTACCAAATAATTATTGCAAAATTGGACCAAATCATTTTTATAAAATACTAGGACATATTTAATGCACAATTGACAAAATGGTCTGGTGTAAAAAATTTTGATCCACCTCTCGTGAAAAAGACAAATTTCTGCCGATTCAGCTGGAAGCGGGTCAAATTTGAACTACAGCTGCCTCATAGTTTGCTATTTATTTTTTCCAAAAATCATTTCTAGTTACATAAGGACCTACTTAATCATAAATACATGGTTTGGTGGCGATACGTCGAGGTTTGGGCAGTGGCCGAGGGCCCCAACTCTAGAGCGCGTAAACTCGCATGCCCGCCGCGTGGTCACCGCATGACCGTGGTGTTGCCATGTGTTCTGGGCGGCCTAGGCATGTCTAGTGGGTTGGGCACTCCCCAGGTTGGTGCTAGGAAGAAAATTATAACATAAGATTCTCACGAGGAGAACAATCGATGCTCAAACATGAATTAGCAGCCAAGTGTTTGATTAGCGGTACGGGAAATGTACAGGGCTAATGGGCGTGAGTTTTGGCTGAGGATGATCAGTTGCTAAGAAGACTGTTTTCACAAATTTTCAGCTCAAAAGGAGGAGCCTAGGTGGTACTTGCTTTGCAAACCACCACACTGGACATAAATACGAATGTTGAAGCTCGGCTCAAAATAATGAATGGATTGAGCTGGCATTTGGTGGAGGATGGTTATTTGGGCATAGGAAAGCATTGTAGAAAATGGATACTATTTGGACATGCCAAAGTGGTACTTCCTTCACAAACTGTTACTCTGAACAGAATAGTAAAATGAATATTTTTGAATTATTTTTGAACTAGGCAAGGAAGGTTTTTACATATTTGACGAAGATATGACCCAAAGAATTTATGAGATTTTTTGGGAATTTTGGGAATGATAGAAATATAGGTTGCTTCACAACCTAGGGCAAAAACTGCCACATGGACATGACACATAGGCAAAACTGATGAGGTGGCGCCTAGTCATAGCAACCCACCACTATTTACAAGGCTATGACCATCTATATTGGTCGTTAACAACTAGAAATAAGGCAGCGGACTAGCACTGTTAGCTTTATGACCATTTCATGTAAGGAAATTATGACCTTTCTGACCAAAATGGTCGCAATGGTTTAGGGTTTGGAGCCCCTCGAACAGCTTTTGACCAATTGGTCTCAAATGGTCATAAATCTATGACCAATTCTTCCAGGGTCACTAACAGAAGGTCATAAGTTGACATATTTCTTGTAGTGCAATGCGTGTGCAAGCTCGTGGCTCCAACCGGAGCTCGGCACGCCCCCTCTCTCTCTTCCTGGTGCCCTACTCCACCCACAAGAGCACCAAAGACAACCCCTTGCTCTCTCCCCTTGCCACCGAGCCGTTGCCACGGCCACCCATGCGCCACGCCCATGGTGAGCCACAGGTCGGCTACTTAAGGCTACACCGAGCCCCCTCTCTACTCCTTTGGCTCTCTCTCCCTCCCGTGTACCCCCTGGACCAACCCACTCCCCTCCTCGTGCTCTCCATCCGCCGCCATTGCTGGTGCCTTGCCGTCGGCCTCCGCCTAAATTCGCACCCACCACTACTCCTCCTCCCCTCTAGACCGCACTAGAGCATCTCCAGCATTCCCTCGGGCCCCTCCCGCGCTTCTCCCTTTCCTCCCCATGGTCGTGCCATCGAGCTCCGTCGTCACTGTCAGCCTCGCCCGCCACGGCCGACGCCCTACTCAACCCGGTTCCCCTGGGCGACCGTGCCACCCACGGTTGGACACGGCCGGGACCCTGAGCATGTCGGTGGCCAGCCCACCAGAAACGGTGGCCTGTGGCGCCAACAAGCCGCGATGGACACCACCCTTGCCTCTGCTCTATTCGAGCGGGTGGTTGGGGATGAACCTGATAGGCGGGGCCCGCCTGTAAGCGACCTGGCAGCCTGGCACACGCATAAGTGGAGGCGGCGTCGCCTTGGTCCACCTCCCTGCTGCGAAGACGCCCAGGCTGAATGTACCTTCGACGTCGCCCGAGCGCCTGCGCGACCGAGCCACTGGGCCGGCCCACTGACTATCTCGCGCCAAGTGTGCATGATAAGGGTAAGGGCTTATTTCCTTTTTCTTTTCCCAGACCACTTGTAAAATCCATAATCAATTCAAATGGGTCCAAATTTGATGATTCAAATTTCTAGTAGCTCATAAAATCATGATCTATCTCATGGAGCAATTTGCACATTTTTTCCAGAAACTTTTTCTTCACAAACATTTATCAAATCTTGTTTTTCCATTTCTGTGATGAACTTTAGAAAATCACAGAGAGCCCATTTTTGATCCAAATTCCATGATTCAAATTCCTAGATGCTTATAAGTACAAAACTTAGTTTTTGAACATTTTTACTAAATACTTTCTATGCCACCTCAAATAATGGTTTATTTCTTCATGTATAGCCAGCTTTACAAATTTATAGAAAAATCATTTGAACTCCAAATCCAGTGAAACCAACTCCTCGGCGCTTCAAAAATCATTCCTTGTTAAATGGGTGTCTTTGATCATTTTTCAAAATAGTATTTCTGTATACTTCTTACAAATCCACAAAACCATTGATTCCATCATATTGAAATGTTCAGAGATATCCATAGACCAAATCCCAATGGAACCACTTTGGTCATTCCGCATGTGACCAAAGGTATCCTAGAAAAGTCCAACTCACATTTTTAGAGCACTTTTATTTTTTCCTTGTTGTGTTGCTTATTGTGATTGTTTCCGATGTCAGTTGACGAAGTAGACGGAGTACTTGGAGAAGGACCCGAAGACTTGAAGACTTTGATGAACCAGTCAAGCAGCCCTTTGACCATGATGAACCCTTTTTATCATAGTGGCATTTCTTTTCGTGATCATTGAATGCATGATATCTTGAATGGAAAAGTTGCTAGGTTTTCCTTCCTTGCATACCCTGTTGATACTTGCATTGTTCATCACTCTATCCTTGCTTAGAGGCGTGTTGGTGGGTTGTAGAAATATGCTATAGTTGTTGGTTGAGCAAAATGGGTCTGAGTTATGCATGGTAACGAAAAATTGTGGTTTCACATACTTGCAAATAGCCCAATGGGTGCAACTAATGCCTCTAGGAGATGATGATGAACTAGGTCACTGCTTGGTCGAGAGGTAGTGTACCGAGGCTTGATGAATGTATTGTTTACAGAGACGGATTAGATTTAAGATTTGTTGACCATCCCAGCCCTACATGTGCAACCACTCTACCCTTATATGGGAAACAGCATTATTGATTACCTACTTCATGCTAACATGGATGCATGTATTACTAGTGATGGGAGTGATTTGTGGTCACTCTCGGGACGGGGTCGTGCCAGGTAGGGCGGTCATGACTATTTTTACAGGGCACCGGACACAGCATTGGTACCTCGTGCTTGTGATATGTGATGAATATGGGAGCGTGGCTCCACAAAAAGAATTTATTTTGTGACAATGTTGGGCACGGGGGCTACTACCAATCGAGTGGACTCCTTGTTAGTCGCGGCTGGGGAAAGGTAGTGATCGGGTGCTTATCCAAGGTACTTGAGGTACCGCAGGATCGTGGATGACACGAAAGCTTCCCGAATCTTGTGGGTAAAGTGTGCAACCTCTGTAGAGTGTCAAACTATTCGAATAGCCGTGTCCACGGTCAAGGACGGTTGGGTGGTGCTGCTTAGACTATGTCCATATGTTTCTGAAAAACAACTCGGTTTGGAGATATTGTTGATGTGATTCACGAGGAAGTCACGATGAGCTTGAGCATGAGTTGTTTATAACCCTTTCTCAAGGCTGATGTCTGTAACCTCCTGATACTTGCTGCAGACGCATTCATGTCCTTGATAAATGTTGATCATACTTGCATGAGAAAAACTAGCTTTCCGCAAAAATTCCAATTGAACAGTACAACTTTGCATAATTATTTGTTACCACTCTTGGGTTGCTTGAGAGTACATTCAAAGTACTCATTGGCTTGCCACCGGTTATTTAATTGGTCAGCTATGAAAGAACATGATAAGGAGAAGAGTTGTTGGGTGATGATCATGCGAGCTAGGATGCTTACCAGTCAGCATGCTTGTAGGTTTAAGGAAGATGGTATGGGTTGAAGTTATCGATGAAGATTTCCGCTGCGATGATATACTCAAGACTTGACCATAATGGTCACAATTTATGTAAAACGGTATGTATGGATGTAAGACTCTTGTTATTCAGCTTATTTATGTTTAGTGAGCATTGATCTCTGGGACCATTGTACATGTGCAATCGGTGATCACGACTTATGAGTCGGGGTCTCCATAGAGGGCGATCATCGCAAGGGGTTGGACAAAAGTTGTTCATGCCTATGGCATGCAGGAAGGCACATTATGGGCATTTCGCTTCTTCAAAAACATTGGCAGTCAAAATGATTTACACTTGTCTCTTCACATTTACCACCTATAAATATTGTGGTTCATCATAGTTAAGTGTTGTGTAATCCTGTAATTACTGAACATATTGTACTGACAATTTTATTTATGGATTCATTGTTGAACCACTGTGCTAAGAATTTGAATTGCATGTTTCATATTTCAAAAACTCCAATTCGAATAATATATTACAGCCAAAAAGATTCTACAGGAGCGAATAAAATAATGTGCACACGGCTAGAAAGAAAACAGCGTGTGCGATGAAAAAAGAAACAGATGGTTCTTTGATGTGAAACGTTTGCAATGCCCTTCGGACGCACACACGGTTTCGTCTCATATGCATGTGCGATTCATGGTAATACGGCACACGTTTCAAACCAGTGTGCGTGTGTGATAGGAATACCAATCGCACACAGTTATGAAAATGTACACGTTGGCGTTAGTAGAGGCACCGCACACATTTTACATTCTTGAACCATGTGCGATAACGTACCTATCACAAACATATCAGCAGATTAAATGTTGATGTCCACCTTTTTTAGACGACTATAGCGGCCTAACCGTTAGGGATGTACATAAGAACAAAAACGTACTATTTGGATTGACTGTGTGTGATATACATACAAACAGAAATGTTTTTCTGGGACTCACCATGTGGGATGTACATACGAACGAAAACAATTTGCTTTCCATGCCTCTCCCGATCGCACATGAGACAGCTTGTGTGCTAGGAGGGCCTATCCCCGACGGTTTCTGGGTCGTGTGGGAAGGAACCCCCTATCGCCCACACTCACTTGGCGACGGTTCCATATGGCATTGCGGAAAGGGGTTTAAAACCGTTTGTATAGCACCGACGCGTACAAGTGATAGACTAGTGAAAGTGGATACTCTAAAACACGCAAAGATAAGCGTGAGTGCTACGGATGGCCTTCTCTAGGGAGACGGAAGCAGATCCATAGTTGTGTATTGATAGCGTGAATATGTGGACTCGTGCGCGTCACCTCAAAGAGTTACCAGCAGTCGTAGTACATGATAGCCACCGAGTCAAAGCTGGCTTGCTGCAGTTAAACTCCACCACCCCTTTGTTGATACTGATGCATATGTAGCTAGTGCTGATGTAAGTCTTGCTGGGTATATTTGTACTCACATTTGCTTAAATTATGTTTTTGTAGAGAGACTTCAGTCTCACTAGTAGTTTTGCGTGGACTTCGACGTTTAGCTTGTTACCTCAACTACGATCTGGAACCCTTGGGAGGGTCTTGTAGATAGTCAGGCTTCTCAGCCTTTTTCATTTGTAGTTGTCTGTACTCAGACATGTTACGCTTCTGTTGCCTGTATGCTCTGTATGTTGGGTCATGTGACCCATGATTGTAATTCTTCTATGTACGACTCTTTGGAGCCTTATGAATAAATACTTTGAGTCGTAGAGTTTTGTTGTGATGCCATGTTGTATTTGCACATATCAAGCATATTGTGTGTATGATTTTGAAATGCTTGGTATGTGTGGGATCCGACAATCTAGTTGTTTATTCTTGGTAGTCTCTCTTATGGGGAAATGTCTCCTAGTGCTTCCACTGAGGCATGGTAGCTTGCTAATGCTCCGGAACAAATGGGATGATCGGCATGTGTCCTTCTTTGCTCCTGTATCTGTCCCTTCGAGGAAATTTCACGCGTTTTAAGTCCGTGTAGCTTGCTACGACTTGGGTTCATACGTTGATGACCGACACATGCATTGCTGGGTCATGTATGCTTGTCCCTATGAGTTAGTGCCACCTTGGGTTTATGACTAGTCATGTCGGCCCATGTTCTCTGTCATATGGATGCTAGCGACACTATCATATACGTGAGCCAAAAGGCGCTAACGGTCCTAGGCCAGGTAAGGCGGCATCCGTGGGAATATCGTGCGTGAGGCCCAAAGTGATATGATGTGTTACATGCTAGATCGGTGTGACTTAGGACCGGGGTCCTGACAACTTTTGTATCAGAGCTTGACTGGTTATAGGGTTACCAAGCTAAACTGGTCGAAGTCAACTCTAGAAATGCTTTAGTTATACATAGGAATTGATTGTGGAAGGGAACGTAAGGCTCTTTTTACTCTTTATACCTTATGTCCTTCCGATCTGAGTCACCCTCTTCTATTCTAAGGGGATTAGGAACTAGGCTTCTCATCTTTCTATTAGGATCACTTGTTACTAATCCATATACTTATAGGATTGATGGATTCAAGCCTCAGTTCAGTTCTTACTACCTCCGTGTGTTTACAGTTGATCTCAGAACCTTGATATTATGATGTTGAGTTGTTATGCCACATTGTTCCAGGGTGTCTCAAATATTTTTGAGAATTTACGACCGTTATGTTATCCGAGTCATCCCAGGTTTCTTAATAGTCTGATGCACGTGCAAATCTTCCCCCATGTTCCCGATGTCCTTTTGGGTCAGATTAGCACACTAATTGGTGTGTTGAGGTACTCCATTGCCTCGACGCATATGTTGACGCTTTTATTAAAACACTAGGGTACTAGAGAATCACATAGTAATCCATCGGTACGACAGACCCTTGGCCTATTGCCCTGACTGTGCACAGGCACAAGATCAAGATTGAAGCCTCAGATCAAGAAGACCAAGATAACAAGAGACTCGAAGAACCAACCAACAAATCAGAAAGGTCCAAGGCCAAGACAGAGGAGCAAAATATCGTCAAGGAAGAAGCCTCACTTGCCAGGCAGGGGAGCCCGGCAAGGGACGAGGGCACCCCCAGAAGAAGATGGCCAAGGCACCCCGGCAGGGCCTACCGATGCTCGTGGAGGCCAGATCACCTCACCAACTACTCAACCACGACCCACATTGGCGATCAGTGTGGTGTCAAACCGCGGAGTGATTAAGTGGCATCCATTCACCACATGGCGGCCACTTCCTACCAACGAAACCTACAGATGACACCCGTCCTACGACATGTCGAACGAGCAGGCGTGGAGCTGACAAGATAGCCCGGCAGGCCTTGCCAGGCAATCAACGATGTGACACTAAGTGGTGGATTTAATGCACACCGACGACCAGCAGAGTTAGGTATGATAGCACTATTTTCTATCATATCAGTGTCTAATAACTAATTTGCCACTGTGGTGACCCCTTAGCCTATAAAAGGAGGTCCATGGCAACAATTCAAGCGGTTAGAAAGTTAGATCAATCGCACCCTCATACGCGCATAGTCGCTACTGCCCCGATGCAACCCCTGTCGGGAAAGTGTACTATGCACCACCACGACTATTCCACCATCAATCCACCAAAGCAGGAGTAGGATTTTACGCCTCACGGCGGCCCGAACCTGGGTAAAACTGTTGTGTGATCTCTTCCACCCTGCCCCATGTTGGTTTGCCCTTTGTGCAACGCGACTCCCCCTGCCGAACTAGCAAGGGGCTGCCCTGGTCGCATAGGTGGCCGTGGTTTCCCGAGACAGCTTTGGTGTGCCAGGTAGGTGGATCGCTTGCGCGAACCTGAAGGCGTAAGTAGCGCATCATCTTCATCGCCATCTGCATCTTCGACGTTGCCATCGACCATGGTGCCCAAGAAGAAATCAGCTTCTTCGGCTCATCCATCCAACTCGAAGGCTCCGCTACCCGCGGCCTCCAACACCGTGTGGGGCATAGAGATGCGCGAGGGCGCGAACGCTGTCGGGGATGTGGTCGAAGAAGGCGTCACCACCACCATTTTCCCCTGTGGCCGATGCAAGAGCAGGAGATACCGGAGGAGAGCAGCATCATCAACTCCTCGATGGCCGCACTCCGCTCACCGATAGGCATAGCCACAGCAATGGCGCTCGGTCTGGGGTGAACCACCGCCCTCCGGCCGCCCTTGCCGCAGGCGCGACCAGTGCGTGTGCGCTTCCCCCAGGCCCGATCAATCGAGCTGATGCACCCAACAGAGTTGATGGCCCTCGATCACCTCCGCCTCACCACCCTGCCACCCAAGTGGTTGCACCGCAACAGCGGGGGCGCAGTGCCGCACCCGCTGGCTCCGTTAGGAGCTGAGCGACGGCGTGATCGACTTCATCATCATCTATGTCAAGCACAACCTCGGAGGCCATAGCACGGGCTTAGCTGCTGTTGAGGTTTCCACCAGCAGAAGACCAGATGGACGAATGGCGTGCCACCATCCAAAGTATGCTCGGTTTCGTCGAAGCCGAGGGCTCATGATGAGCTGCCCCGCCGTGACCTCCCAAGCAACGGTAATGGCCCATGCTGCTGCCCGTACGGAGGGAACTGTCCCTACGGTGCAGTCCCCATCGCGGTAGCCAGCATGGGCGTGACCGAATCAAGACCCCATGATGTCTCGACGGCCTCCTCTAGTCCTCGAGTACATCCTAGACAACGATGAACCGATAGGCGAAGAGGAGACATCTGCATCATCGAGCAACGCCACGGCAACCTCCTCCAAGTCGACGGGCGCGGCGGCCCCGACGTCGATGAGGTCACTCTCGGTGTTGGCAGCCCCTGCCCTTCTAGGTTGGCTGCCCTGCATTCATCCATGAGCTGCGTCAAGTCTGTTGGTTGTCCGTTCGCACGTTCAAGCCGGAGATACCAGAGAAGTACGACGGAAGGCTGAACCCGACAGAGTTCCTGAGCATGTACACCATCGCTGATCAGGCTGCCGGGGGAAGAGACGAGAAGGTGTTCACCGAGTACTTCCCATTGGCCCTTAAGTCCAATGTGAGGTCTTGGCCGATGCACCTACCGGAGAACTCGATTTTGTCATCGGCAGACCTGTGCCACAAGTTCATTGGCGCTTTCACTGGTGGCCAACAAGATCCGGGTCGTCCCAGCGACCTGTAGCTTATCCAACAGAAGGAAGGAGAAATCCTCCATAAGTATTTACAAAGATTTAGAAAAGTTCATAGAAATATTCCAAATATCTATCCAGCAGCCATGATAGCTGCCTTCCAGTCCAATGTGCGCAACCGCCGGATATGTTCTAAGATGAACGTGCGGTTGCCCAAGACTGTGAAGGAACTGTACACCCTAGTAGATAAGTGTGCATGGATGGAGGAAGGGACGAATTTGCCCGAAGAGGAAGATTGCATCGATGTTGATTCAGAGGATGATGATGAGTCCGCCAGTGAGAAGAAGGTTAAGAAGCGCAGTAGGAAGCGGAGGGATAAGGAAATGTTTACCGTTGAAGGTTCAGGCACCCCTAGTACTGGCAAGATCGCCAAGGCTGAGGTCCTCGGCAAGGAGACTGCCGTGCGCGCTGATTGTCGGGAACCTGCGGCTGCCGAGTAGGCCGGGAAGGGCGATGGACCATACTGCAAGATCCACCGGACCAAAGGTCACGCCCTTCAAGAATGCTATCAGGTTGAGCAGTTGGTCAAGAGACAGAGAGCAGAATATGAGAAACGTGATAAGGAAAAGGGTCAGAATGTTGCTGGCGGTAAGTGCCGAGGTGATGGAGCAAATCGCCTCGGCAAGCCCTTTCGAAATAATGGAAAACCCACCAGAGACCAGGAGAAGGAAGTCTGTGATGATGAGAGGGATAAAGGGGATGAAGAGGAAACCAATGAGCAAGTGTTTCAGAAGGCCACAGACGCCCTATGCATTGACGGGGGTGCATCTTTGCACACCTCCCATCGCCAACTCAAGTGGTGGGCACGATAAGTCAATGCCGTGGAAGTAGCGCCAGTGGCCCGAAAGCCGCTCAGATGGTCCCGTACACCCATCATCTTTGACGAAGAGGACCATCCTAGCCGTACCACTGCGGTAGGATGCCTGCCTTTGTTGGTTTCTCCCATAATTTGCAACCTCAAGGTCTTTAAGATGCTGGTGCACAGTGGGGCCGGACTGAATCTAATTTCTCTGGCAGCGATCAGCAAGCTACGGATAGCACAGGAAGAACTAGAGGTTACAGGCACGTTTCGAGGAGTCAACCAAGGCAGGAGTCATCCTAAGGGAAAGATTACGTTGCTAGTAACACTTGGGGGAGAGATTACTAACCGAACTGAGAAGATTGTGTTTGACGTAGTTTATCCCCCCCTGCCGTGCAGTGGAATCCTTGGATGCCCGGCCTTGGCTAAATTCATGGTGGCATCCCACTATGCCTACAACCCCCTGAAGATGCCTGGGCTACCGGGGGTTCTCACCATTCCGTCAAATGACAAAGATGCCCTCATCTGTGTAGACGAGATGTACCGGGACGCGGTCGCAAAATAGGCGGCGACGACAACAATTCTCGCCATGGAAAGCAACGGGAAGAAAAAGGATTGTAGGACCTCCGGCAAAGAGTCTGGGAAGCGTTCCCCTCCGAGTGCACGACACCCGTCGACAATGTGCTAGAGTGTTCCAACAGCAAGAGATCCAAGGTTGCTACTCCACAAGTGAAAAAGGTCCCTACAGGGCTGGCTGGCGCCGATGGTACTTTCACTATCAGCACCACCCTTGATGACGAATAGGAAAGCACACTCATTGCCTTCCTGCGGGCGAATATCGATGTGTTTGCTTGGCAACCATCTGATATCCCTGGTGTTCCCATGGAGGTAATTGAGCACCACCTTGTTGTTTGCCCACACACCAGACCTGTTAAGCAGAAAGTCCAGAAGCAGGCCTTAGACAGGCACTAGTTTATTGCAGAAGAGATCAAGAAGCTTGAGGCAGCTCGTTTGGTCAGAGGAGTTCTACATCCCACTTGGCTAGAAAACCTGGTGGTGGTTCAGAAGGCAAACGAGAAGTGGAGGTTGTGCATTGACTTCACAGACCTCAACAAGGCTTGCCCAAAGGACCCGTTCCCCTTGCCGCGTATTGATCAGATTGTGGATGCCACTTCAGGTTGTGATTTGCTCTCATTTCTAGATGCCTATTCTAGGTACCACCAGATCTTCGTGTCCAAAGAAGATGACGTGAATCATTCATCACTCCATGTGGTACGTACTTCTTTGTCCGCATGCCATTCGAAATAAAAAGTGTCGGGTCCAGCTTTGTAAGGGCAGTCCAGATTGGTATTGAACCTCAGCTGCATAGAAACATTGAGGCTTACATGGATGACATTGTGGTCAAAACCAAGGACAAAGCAACTCTTATCCAGGATTTGGAAGAGACGTTTGTAAATCTGCACAAAATCAACTTAAAGCTTAACCCAGAGAAGTGTGTTTTTGGCATCCCCTCCGGCAAGCTGCTTGGATACTTTATGTCCCATAGGGGGACCGAAGCTAATCCCGACAAGATCAAGGCCATTGAGCAGATCCAAGCGCCAAGGATAGTCAAAGATGTGAAGCGCCTGACGGGATGTGTTGTTGCGCTAAGCAGATTCATCTCCAAGTCTACCGAGCGTGCCCTGCCGTTCTTCAAGATTTTGAAGAAGGCAGGTCCTATGAGGTGGACCCCTGAAGCAGACACAACTTTGCAAGAGTTGAATACCTACATGTCCTCTATGCCTACCCTGGTTGCACCCAAATCCCAGGAACCCTTGTTGCTGTACCTAGCGGCAACCAACCAAGTGGTCAGTGCAGCCCTGGTAGCACAGCGAGAAATGAATGAGAAAGAGAGTGGGCAGAGGCCGGTAGAGCCAGATAATGATCAGAAAAGCAGCAGTCACTGCAACGCTGATGATCCCAATGACGCAGCAAGGAAGAAAGTGGTGCAACGCCTAGTTTACTTCGTCAGCTCCTTGTTAGAGGGGGCTAGGTCGAGGTACTCTGGCATGCAAAAGTTGATATTTGGCCTTATGATGGCCTCAAGGAAACCGCACCACTAGTTCCAAGCCCATGAGATCACAGTCGTTACTCGTTTTTTGTTGCAGTAGATACTCCGAAACCCAGAGGCTACCGATAGAATAGTGGAGTGGGCTTTGGACCTATCCAGCATTGGTTTGAAATTTGTGAGTACATCAACTGTCCAGAGCAGGGCGTTGGCCGAGTTTATTGTAGAATGGACGTGAACCCCGATAAGGAAGCAAAAGAGACAATCATCCCCGGCAAGGAATCACCCCAAGAATGGATATGTATTTTGATGGTACTTTTTCCCTACAAGGTGCAGGGGCTGGCGTGCTTCTCGTCGCCCCTCCGGGGAGCACTTGAAGTACGTCGTCCAGATACATTTTGCCCGGGAAGAAGCAACCAACAATATAGCAGGATATGAAGCTCCTTGCCAGGCTCAGGATCGCAGCAGAATTGGGAATCAAGAAACTGATCATTCGAGGAGATTCACAATTGTTGGTGAAACAAGTTAACAAGGATTACCGAAGTCCATTGATGGAGTCATACATCAAGGAAGTGAGAAGATTGGAGGAGCACTTCAACGGATTACAAACAGAGCACGTACCCCGTGCGAAAAACAGCATAGCTGATCATCTGTCAAAGTGTGTTGCCCAGAAGCTTCATGTGGAACCAGGTACTTTTGTTCTCTGTCTTACTCAGCCCTCCGTATCCCCAGCAACAATGGCTCGGAAGAGGAGAAAGTTGGACACTAGAAAGCCTCTCCCGGTAGAGTCGTCCGCTCCAGGCAGAAACCCTGCCGGAAACAACTCCTTGCAGCCTGCCGGACTGCCTCCTCCAGCCGGGTCCATGGACCCTATGTACGAGGCTGGTGCTCCTGCAGTAGAGGAGGTGCCGCTAGTCCTTGTTGCCGAGCCAAAGGCTCCAACTTGGACAAGGCAGATTGTCCGCTTCCTCCAAACCGGAGAACTTCTCGATAACCAAGACAAAGTTGAGAAAGTAGCCCGGAGGGCCAGTATGTATCAATTTGTTGATAACACACTATACAGAAGGAGGCCCAATGGTGTGTAATTGAAGTGTGTCTGTCAGGAAGAAGGAAAGGAACTGATGGTTGAGATACAAAAAGGAATGTGCGGCTCCCACATTTGATCAAGTGCATTAGTTGGGAAAGCATTCCCGCAAGGATTCTATTGGCCCACAGCCCTCCAAGATGCAGTCGAGCTAGTCACTAAGTGTGAAGCCTGCTAGTTCCATTCCAAGAAAACACATATGCCTGCCCTAGCGCGTTAGACAATCCCTCTATCGTTGCCATTTTCGGTCTGGGGCTCGATATCATCGGCCCCTTTCCCCGAGCAATCAGGGGCTTTCAATTCTTGTTCTTTGCCATCAATAAGTTTACAAAGTGGCTAGAAGTGACTGTTGTGAGAAATAGGAGCGCTCAGTCAGCTATCAAGTTCTTCAAAGATCTGGTGTGTTGTTTTGGAGTTTCGGCAAGGATCATTACTGACAACGACACCCAGTTCACGAGCCAAAACTTCATGCAATATGTTCAAGCCCTCGGATGCATGCTCACATTCGCCTCTGTGGCACACCCCCGGAGCAATGGACAAGCTGAGAGTGAATGCTAAAGTGCTACGCGGATTCAAGACAAGAACCTTTGATATGTTGCAGAAGGACGATAGGCGGTGGATTGAGCAGCTGTCGGTGATTCTCTGGTCCCTCAGAACAACACAAAACAGAGCTACCGGGCAGACTCCCTTCTCCCTGGTCTACGGGGCAGAAAAAGTTATCCCAACGGAACTTATTTACGGGTCGCCTCGAGTAATTGCTTAGGATGAAATCGTGTAAGACCAGCACCGGCGTCATGACGCTGTGTTACTCGAGGAGAACCTTCTCCGGGCTACTATGCGTGCTGCACGCTATCAGCAAGCCCTGCGTCGCTATCATAGCCGCAGGGTTCATGCCCGGTGTTTTGAGGAAGGTGACCTTGTCCTTATGTGCGTTCAGTCCGCCATGGGTACACACAAGTTATCACCAAAGTGGGAATGCCCTTACCGGGTAGTACGAGTCACCAGACCCGGTGCAATCCATCTGGAGACCAGATATGGCACTCTCTTGCAAAACTCATGGAATATTGAGCATCTCCAAAAGTTCTACCCATAAGGCACGAGGCTACCGGGAACCCATTTGTACATGCCTTGCCTCAGTTGCATGTAACCCCTTGTACAAAGCCAAGGTGATGACCCCGTGCAAGAGATAATAAAGAAGCACTGTAGGGGCCCCCCAACCTAGATTGCATGCATGCATGAGCATTCAATATCACTACATAAGTATTTTCATGAGCATCTGCATATGCATATATAAAGGGTCACATCTTGCATTCATTCTCATCTGCATGAAGCTGCAGGTTCTTACCATGAACCTGACTTCAACAAGTGGGTGAGAAGATTGCCCGACACTGCGATCCCGGCAAGCCAAACAGATAGTTTCTACCTCTTGTCCATTTGTGTTCTGTAAGCTATAAATTATGCATTAGAAAACCTCGCCGCTCTTTTTAGACTTAGGTGCTCCCATTCCTGGCCCGAACGTTGCTTCAGTCTAGATGGTCACGGTTGCCTTTGATAAAAGGAAGTTGGCGGG